>NC_139585.1:4097712-4177712 GCF_946808225.1 Silurus aristotelis | reverse complement strand
TATTTTCCTTTGGAAGCTGTGTGTGAGGTACTTTTTTATAGTAATAAACTTTATTATAGTTTTATTACTTTTCATATTTTTAAAGAAACAATATATTAAACATACAGAAGTGGTTTCCTTGAAGGTAACACCCCAGCAACAAGGAAAGGTACAATTAGGCATCTATAATTGTGTAAGCAAAAAGCAAAAAAGGATGTGTGTGTCGGCCCAATGAGTAGACGTTTACCAGTATTTTTAATTTCTTGTATCACTTCCTGTTTCTGGATTATAAAAGCGTATGGTTTTTATATACACATTGCAAAACTTGTCGCATAAGCTCTGGGCCATGTCCTGTTTATTACCTTTCCTGTGTATGAATATTCACTTTACCTTAACCTGACCAATCTGTAAGATCATACCTGTTTGCTGGGAGAATTGAGCCTGAATGAGTTGGAACTTATGGCTGCCCTTTGTTGCCGATTTTGAATTACACTTAATAAAATCTCTGAATGCATAAGCTCATCTCTCTACCAAACCTGGTTCATTAAACTGTGAATGCGCCCGGAGTCCCAGCCAGAGTGGACCACCTTAGACCACAGTGTTATATACGCCGGCTGCTTCATAGAGGCCATTTTCAGCTTTAAACATAAATCAACTCTGGTATCTATCTTTTGCAGGAATCTATTCAACAGATATGAAAGCTTTAAAAGAGAAAATCAAAATGGCTTTTTTGCCTTCAGTCATGAATCAAAAATACACACATATAACAGAGAAGGCAGGATGAAAGGAGACAAAAGCGCTCATATATTCTGTAAAATGTTGGGTTGAAATCCCAGAAAGAAATTGGAATAGGATGTGTTTCTACAAAGCAGAGTTGGGCTTAGGAGTTTTTTTTAGTTGAAAAGTTATAATTTGGAATGTGCTTTTCTGAAGCAGTTCCCCGTTTGCTGTTGAGTGAACCTTCACTCTTCTAAGAACATGTTCCACTAGATTTTTAGATTTTTCTGTTGATCAGCCACAAGAGTGTTAGTAAAACTAAGGTTCTGATGCAGGTAACGTGAGAAGGTCTCAAGTTTAGTTGTTCTAATCACCCCAAAGGTGTTCAGAAGAGATGAGATCAGAGCTCTATAGGAGGCCACTCAAGATCTTCCAGTCCAGCCTACATAAACCACATCTTCTAGCACATGTAGAGACATTATTTATACAGTATATACACAATATGGACAATATCGCCGATCGAGATAACCGACGTTAAATGGCAAATTTTTCCCCCCTTGTGCTCGAGATATCAGGGTTTGGCGACATAAAAAAAGTCGACATAACCGATAAAAAATGCTTAGACAAAGCGAGAATTTGGCGGTTCCACTTCAAAAACGTCGACTTAACAGGGTTGTCGAGTTAACCGAGGGCGAGATAAGTGGGTTCCACTGTATATATATTTGTATATATTGTTTCTGGGGTACAATTGCTATTTTAACTGAAAAAACAAAAACACCAGGTTTAGGCCACACCCACTCCATCAAACTGATAGAGATTGTACCACTGTGTTACCCCACAAATGCACAGAATTTGCAGACTTTCCCAAAGCACATCTGCAAACAGGATCTTGAATCTATCTGTTTCCTTATCCTGTTTAAGACACTTTTTCCATCACCTAGAAAAAACAAGTTGGAACCCCATCAGATTTCTCAGGATTCATTTCAGTCTTTCAGCCTGCAGCCGACATTTGAGTGTTGAATGTCATTGCGACAGCAATAAGTGGATTCTCCGTCTGTGGTGATGAGACGTTTCTCTTGATTCTCCTCAAAGCCCATCATGGAAGAAAAAATGGAAGGGTGCATATCATGACTCTTCACTGGAGGCTCAAGCAAGATGACTTCTTATGTCAAAGTGGTCATTTCAGTCCTATCAGGTCAGCACGATAAAAGCAAAAAAGTCCTAGTTTGACTTAAAAAAGAAAAAAAAAAAGGATATGAAATCTGATAGAGTCAAAGAAGTGTTTTGCTGTATTTTGAATATTTTTATATTTCAAAGAGATTTATTTTTTATACATTTTTTTAAATTTTATCTTTAAAATTGACACAAATTGGTCATTACATGTATGGTATTTGTCAGGGACCCATTATCCAGAGCAACTTATATTTATTTCATTTATGCACTTGAGCAGATATTGGGTTAAGGGCCTTAATCAGGGGCCCAGAAGTGGTAGCTTGGTTCTGGGATTTTAACTTACAACCTTCGTATCCAAAGTCCAATGATTTAAACTTCCGCTCTGACGGTCCGAATTCTGCACTTGCGATTCCTCTCATTATCATAAATGACATTATAACAGAAGATTTGTCTTTTTGCAGCAAAAGTGCATAACTCACATTAGACTCAAGTCATAGACTGTAGTGGTTTTATTTTTCATATTACATTTTGATTTATAATTTTATATATAAAATGATCCTAAATTAAAAATAAATCTAGTTTAAGATTTATGTCCCCTTGTCCTTACAGGACCACACTGAATGCCAGTGGTCTCATTCAACAGCATTATACTCACATTCAGACTGATCAGGAGAAGTTTAAGAGACATGAAAAGGAGTGGGGGAGTGGTGGCTCCAGCGGTTAAGGCGCTGGGTTGCCGATCGGAAGGTCTGGGGTTCGAGCCCCGGTATCGCCAAGCTGCCACTCTTGGGCCCTTGAGCAAGGCTCTTAACCCTCTATGCTCTGGGGGGTCCCTTACGAGGGAAATATCAAGGTCCGTGACGTCGGAGTAACGTGGCTGCCTTCCCGTGGGCTCACCACCTGCAGGAGGGACCGTAAGGGACGGTGCTGTGAGGGTTGGGCAGCGGTCGAAGGCGGGGGCCTGCTTAGACTGCTGCCCCCGCGACCCGAATTACGGATAAGTGGGAGAAAATGAATGAATGAATGAATGAATGAATGAAAAGGAGTGTTGACTCAACCTCCAAATTTTCCAACTCTGAATCCCAAGTGGTAGCTCAATGGTTACGATGTTGGGTTTCTAAACTCAAGGTTGTGAGTTCAAATCCCAACACAACTAAACTGCCACTGCTGGGCCCTTAGGAAAAATCCTTAACCCTAACTGTGTCTGCAGGATGTTCCTGACAAACAATTCCTGATCTCTGGAGGCTCCAGGTCACAACTTACAGGACTATAGAATCTGCTGCTAAGGTCCTGGTGCCACCTCAGCACCTCTTGTGTAGTCCATGCCTCATTGGGTCAGAGCTATTCTGAGGGCCTACATAATGTTTGTTATATAAAATATGAAAGATTATTATCTACACAAGTACAATGTGAGTTGGAAATAGGTTGCGACCCGCATTACAAGATCCAAAACTAATGTTTTACACATACAGAGTTTCACATTATTACAGTGAGTGTCAGGAGACTGGGCTAGAAAATGCTCAATCCCACTACAACATCTACTGTAAAGCCAAGTGCTAAAAATTGCACTTGTGGGTACCCTTAGGACAAAAAAGACAACAAAGAAATTTCATTTACAGCAACAAGATAGTTGGGGTGTGCTTGTTTGACTTTAATAATAACTTTACCTTCAATCTTAATCTTCAGGCTTCTTGTGCAGCTTTCTTGGTTTTCCTCACCTGGGTGTCCCCACACATGCTGGACACCATGTAAACCAAACAAGCTTATCTTATTCTCATCAGACCACAGGACATGGTTCCAGTAATCCATGTTCTTGCACAGGTTGTTTTCAGCAAACTGTTTGCAGGCTTTCTTGTGAGCAAGCTGATGTAGAGGCTTCCTTTTGTAATGATGGCTATTCAAAAAAGTTGCAGTTTGCAGCGTTCGGTCTGAGCACTGACACACGGACCTTTAGCTTCTGCAACCTCTAAAGCAATGCTGCAGCACTCATGCATCTGTTTTTTGAAGCAGCTTTTGCACCTGACACACAGCAGAAGAACTCAACTTCTTTGATGGACCCTTGCGAGGCCTGTTCAGAGTGGATCCCGTCTTGGAAAACCTTCGTATGACCCTAATCACTGGACTTACAGTCTCGGCCATCACAATTCACAAATCCTCAGAGAGTTTCTTTGTCATGAGGTGTCATGTTGAGCATCCAGTGATTAGTATGAGTGAATTGTACTTAAAGCATCAATTTTAAACTCTAATACAAGATACAAGATGGTCCTTTGAAGCCAAAAAAATAATAAACATGATCAATAGGATGTGTGGCTTTGCATAATTACACCCCACACAGCTGTTATCACTTAGGGTGTACTCACTTTTGTTGTCAGCTGTTTTAACAACAGCTGTATGTTGAGTTATTTTCAGAGAGCAGAACATCTGTACAAGCTGCACACTGATGACACAATGGTTGCTGAAATGTGAGGGGTGCACTCACTTTTGTTAGATACTGTACTTGGCAATAAAACTCTTTCTGATTCTAGTTCTGATTCAGATGTAATTATGTTGTTATTTTTTGCAATTTTGCATCGATCTATTCAATATTTTGTATTCTTTTCCATCACTTAGCAATTATAGACTATGAAAAAAAATGCCTCAGGACACGTTCACCCCTTATTATTATTAAAAATATTGCACAAACACTTGGAGATTTTCCTCTGTGCAACTAATCAGAGAACATGGCCATAATAAAATATACAAATTTTGTAACGTGTTTTTTGAACATCTCATTCCACATTTAGTCTCCATTCGCAGTTACAACAAAATCCACTCTTCTGGGAAGAAGTTCTTGTAGATTTTGAAGTGTGCTTCTGGAGATTTGTGTACATTCAGTCAAAACAATACGGTTGAGGTCAGAGCTCAATAGCAGGAGATGTTCCACTCTAACCAATATAAAGCATATCTTAATGAAGCTGGCACTGGGGCACTGTCATGCTGGAACAGGTTTGGTGAAAGGGAAATTTGCTGGATCTATTGAATCATAAATGTAGTTAAGTGGAAAGTCAATGTTGCTTAGATGTTTTGATACGCTATAATGATAAAATAATTACTTAAGTACTGTAATAAAGTACATTTACTGGAACAAATTTGTTGCATAATCACTGCTTTTATATGTGCAATTTCTATTAAAGATATAAAAGACAAAATAATACAATTTTAAATCTACTCATGCAAGTTAGCATCCTGTGCTGAAATACATACGATTGAGAAAGATGAACAATCCAGTACTTAATAAATGAAGGTGAACACAAAAAAATGTTATTAGAAAATGGATTTTATGACATGGCCACAGACACTTGACTCCCACTGAGATGAAACCCACAAAGCCATTAGCTTTTGTATCGCTGTACTAAGTGTAGTTTGCTCTCTAGAACTGAGACTTACACCAACTGGAGTTGTCTTACTCCAAATCACTTTCATCTCCTTACATCTTTAATACAACATGCTTTCTCTAGAAACGTGATGCTACAGCTGTAGAAAGCCCAAGACTTCAGCGGTAATTTGTCTTTGTTAACGGTGCTCTATAATGGATACTATGACACGGAGCAATATAAAACCGGCTTTTAGGTACAGGAAAAACACAAGATCTAAAAGCTTGCAAATGGTGGAAATAGAAAGCAGTTCTTGGGATCAATGTGGGGTCAGGACTTGTCGATACAGAAAATAAATGAAAGCAAAGAAGGATGGTGATGATTGGAAAATGTTCTAAAGTGGGATTTTTTTTTTTTTTACATCATACATCAATTTGCATCTGATCGTTCCAAATCGATGCCTGCTGGTCATCTGTAAGGGGAAAAAAAATTTATTGTTCTATTATTATAAAAAAAAAAAAAAAAAAAAAAAAACATTATATGAGTAAAGCAAGAACAATGTGTCTTTGTGTGACAGTCGAATATTTTCTCTGATTTTATTTATTTACAATTATTATTATTCTTTTTTTTAAGTTTGTAATTTTTCAAGAAGACACATATAAATAAATAGTTTTAAATATAGGAAAACTATATTATATTATATTATATTATATTATATTATATTATATTATATTATATTATATTATATTATATTATATTATATTATTATATTATATTATATTATATTATATTATATTATATTATATATAAAACTGTGGAGAGTTTGAATGTTTCTCATAACATTTTTTAAATGTTTTATATATTTATTAACTTTTTTGTTTCTCAATTCATAATTGGAATCATAATATTAGTAATATTAATTAATTAAAATAATGTTTTGAATTATGAAGTTATGATCAGCCAAGGTACTATGAAGATTAGCACAGTGGGTGGGTTTGTCAGTCTTCTCATTTTGGTTTTTGGAAGGTAGTAGCTTAGAGGTTTAGGCTCTGGGTTACGAATCGTAAGGTCAGGGGTTTATGCCATTCTTCTTCTTCTTTCTTTTTGGACAAGATGAGCATAAGTCTAACCTTACGCTTTCGCTAGTCGTCTATCCTGTTCCCGATTTTATTTTATTTTTTGTGAGGGAAGGAAGGCAAGGTTGTTGTGACCTCTCTAATGTTTTTATTGAAGGAGCTGCCATAACATTTACCCATGACAAGTTCCAGCCTGAAGTCAATCTGGCAACCTTAGCAGCTGAGCTCACTGAAGAAACTGATCTGACAGTAGTCCACTACATGTCTCAGCACACAGCCAGCAAGAAGGCCTTTCGAGCCATGTTCCTGCTAAGGGTCGACAAGGTGCCCCCCCAAACCCTTGCTCATGCAAGAGTCCATGAGAGGGTTTCTTCAGTCAAGCTCACATCTGGGGCCCCCAAGGGTGCCACTCCAGCTATGTTCCAATCAGAATCTAATGAAGAGCCTCTTCAAACCAGCCCCATGCCAGAAGTTGACAGGATATTCTCTTTAGACTTCAGCCATTTTACAATCAGGAAACCATAAAGGGGCCAAGTCATGCTTCAGCCCAATGCCAGTGGGGCTCTTACGCCAGGTGTGACCCGATCAGAGCAGAGGAGGTGACAGCACATCCTCCTCCATTGACTTACTGGTTTATTATGGCAGGCAGCAATGGCATGGCCTACTGTTATGACCCCTGCTCACGCCAGGGGTGGATGGTGTGGCCTCCCTCCGTGACTTGCTTATGCCACGGAAGGACGATGAAGCCTCTCTCCAAGACCTGCTTGTAAGATAAGCAACATTCCATTGAAAGGCAAAGTGCTTTTTACTTGTCAAATGAATTTTACAGAACAGTGAAATTATTTCTTTGCATACCCTAGCAATGCTGGGAAGCTGGGGTCAGAGTGCAGAGTCAGCCATGTTAAAGCACCCCTGAAACATGTAGTCATTAGTCACAGATTACAGCCCAAATTGCAGGACTCATGTATAAACGTTCAGTTTTAACAGAAGCTTTATAAGCGCCTGGTGGGTGTGATATTGTAATCTCACCACTCGTTTTGCTGATTCTAACCTAATAATGCATGTACTACAAATGGGAGCTTTATTAAGCCTGCTTCAGATTGGGTACTACGGAATTATGAGTTTGCCATCAGAAATGGATTATTTTCTAAAGGAAAGCGATCACTGAACCCGTGAGACTAAACATTATTACACACAAGTGTTATCAGTTAACATATCATGCCTGCGGTTTCTCAGAGCTGTAAAAGCGTCAGGGTGAGAAATGTTCAGCCAGCACACTGACTGCCCGCCTCATTAACACGCCCTGGATTTCAATTTCATTCAACTTCAGTTATGAGGGTTACAAAATAAAACCTCTCATTCCTCCAAAAGGAAATATTTGATATCTCAGTCATGCAGAAATGACCATAGCATTTTAAAGGTGACATGTTACACAATGTCCATGCGCAAAACCCCCCCGAAAAAAACACTAGCAATACGATGGCCTTGTGCATCTGAGCAAAGGGTCAGTGGCTTTCAGCAGAAGACAAACGATAGTGCTCGGCCCTGTGTTTTCAGCAGTGGAGAAGAAAAGGTCACCTGTGGTTCATGCTGTTTGGGGTGGTCTTATGACTTCTTGTCCTTGATCATGTAGTATCTTAAAAAAAGGCAGTATGATGCAGAATTCTTACTAAGAATCCTAACTAGGTTATCTTAAAGAATTCCTCAGGGCTTGATGAGTTATATTATATATATATTTATACATACATACATACATACAGTGAGGAAAATAAGTATTTGAACAGCCTGCTATTTTGCAAGTTTTCCCACTTAGAAATCATTAAGGGGTCTGAAATTGTCATCGTAGGTGCATGTCCACTGTGAGAGACATAATCTAAAAAATAAATCCAGAAATCACAATGTATAATTTTTAACTATTTATTTGTATGATACAGCTGCAAATAAGTATTTGAACACCTGAGAAAGTCAATGTTAATATTTGGTACAGGAGCCTTTGTTTGCGATTACAGAGGTCAAACGTTTCCTGTAGTTTTTCACCAGGTTTGCACACACTGCAGGAGGGATTTTGGCCCACTCCTCCACACAGATCTTCTCTAGATCAGTCAGGTTTCTGAGAAACACAGAGTTTGAGCTTCCTCCAAAGATTCTCTATTGGGTTTAGGTCTGGAGACTGGCTAGGCCACGCCAGAACCTTGATATGCTTCTTACAGAGCTACTCCTTGGTTATCCTGGCTGTGTGCTTCGGGTCATTGTCATGTTGGAAGACCCAGCCTCCACCCATCTTCAATGCTCTAACTGAGGGAAGGAGGTTGTTCCCCAAAATCTCGCAATACATGGCCCCGGTCATCCTCTCCTTAATACAGTGCAGTCGCCCTGTCCCATGTGCAGAAAAACACCCCCAAAGCATGATGCTACCACCCCCATGCTTCACGGTAGGGATAATGTTCTTGGGATGGTACTCATCATTCTTCTTCCTCCAAACACATTTAGTGGAATTATGATCCAAAAGTTCTATTTTGGTCTCATCTGACCACATGACTTTCTCTCATGACTCCTCTGGATCATCCAAATGGTCATTGGCAAACTTAAGACGTGCCTGGACATGTGCTGGTTTAAGCAGGGGAACCTTCCGTGCCATGCATGATTTTAAACCATGACGTCTTAGTGTATTACCAACAGTGACCTTGGAAACGCTGGTCCCAGCTCTTTTCAGGTCATTGACCAGCTCCTCCCGTGTAGTTCTGGGCTGATTTCTCACCTTCCTTAGGATCATTGAGACCCCACGAGGTGAGATTTTTCATGGAGCCCCAGTCCGAGGGAGATTGACAGTCATGTTTAGCTTCTTCCATTTTCTAATGATTGCTCCAACAGTGGACCTTTTTTCACCAAGCTGCTTGGCAATTTCCCCGTAGCCCTTTCCAGCCTTGTGGAGGTGTACAATTTTGTCTCTAGTGTCTTTAAACAGCTCTTTGGTCTTGGCCATGTTAGTAGTTGGATTCTTACTGATTGTATGGGGTGGACAGGTGTCTTTATGCAGCTAACAACCTCAAACAGGTGCATCTAATTTAAGGTGCTGTTAAGCATTTCTGTTTGGCTTTTTTTATTAAAAATATTAATAAATAAATATAAAAGAGACGAAATTAAAGCCTTCAGCACAACACACGTTTATTGATGATGTCCTTTCTAACCCCAGATATATAAAAGAACAAACTTTACTGAAATTTTTTTTTTTTTAACCAGCAAACATTTATTTACAGATGCGCCAAGTCTTAAAAACAAGCACCAAAATCCCCCATGATGCACACAATTAACCCCCTGGAGTCGACAAACGCGTTGGGGCGTTTTGTGACGCATATATATAATGTGTGTTAATAAATATGTTAATGAATGTTGAAAGGCCCTTAGAGTTTGTGCTTAGTTGTGTTATTCAGCCATTAGATTTCTTTAACCAGAAATCTATATATTACGTTTCTTCCTGTTGTTTTACAGATTTAAGGCACAATCACATTCCCAAATTGTCTGCAGTAACGTAGTAAACGCTAAAACGTGGGGTTTTTAATAATGTTAGCTTTCTGACACTTGAAATTTTAAGATGTGGAATAGTAAATACCTGCTTGTATCAAATAAACAAACGTTGTCTTATATATTTTTATTTTTGTTTGCATTATCCAAGAACAGTTTCACATTTAAATGATTATACAATTAAGGATTCCTTTCAGGATTCGAGCTGCGTCGGAACGCTTTGGGAACGCGGGAGACTGATACCCTTAAGGGAGCACCTGGCAGCCTGGATAGCTCTGCCAGCTATGTCTTGATGGGTCTGTAGAGCGAGGCTATATGATTCAGTTCGGGTCTAATACACCCTGATTTAACAGGCTCTGTCCCACTCTGGTGGGAAGCGAGCAGGCTCTGGTCATGGAATGAGAGGTAGACACTCTCCTGAGGAAAGAGGCCATCGAGGTGGTCTCTCCATCAGACAAATAATCCGGGTTCTTCACCTTCCCAAAAAGGACAGTGGGTTGCGTGCTATCCTAGATAGATGAAATGATCTTTGATAAGCCTACGGTTCAAAATGCTGACCTTCAATCAGGTTGTGTCTCAGATTAGATCCGAGGATTGGTTTGTCACGGTAGATCTAAAGGATGCGTACTTTCATGTACCCATCCTCCCTTCTCACAGGAAGTTCCTGAGGTTCGTTTTTTGGGTCAAATCGTACTAATATCAGGTCCTTCTGTTCGGCCTTGCCTTATCACCCCGCACCTTCATGAAATGTGTCAATGCAGATCTGGCTCCCCTGAGACTTCAGGGCATCCGTATCCTCAACTATATCAATGATTGGTTAATATTAGCTCAATCAGAGCAGTTAACAGTCCGGCACTGAGATGTCATTCTCACTCACATGAAGGAACTGGGGTTTTAACTGAATGGAAGAGTGTGCTTTCTCCATCACAGAATACCACCTTTCTTCGGTGTCATATGGGATTCGAAGACTATGCGCATGCAGGTTTCTTCTGCCCGCATTGCCTGAAGGTACAAGAGGCCAAGTGGAATGACGTCCAATGTCCTCTTGTCTCCCCGCACTATTCAGGTTCAGAGCACACTCAACCCGGAGTGTGGCAGCCTCTAAAGCTGGCACCACTGTCCTTTGACCTAGCTGTGCTCTTTCACACTAGTCAGGGACTGGTCAGTGTGGTGGTATTAGACTTTTGTTTCAAAAGCGTTCTGACTCAGCTTGAGTTCAAAAGGGAACGTCTCTAGGTTACGTCTGTAACCCTAGTTCCCTGAGGGAACGAGACACTGCGTTGCTATGCCACACCTCTGTTGTCCCTTCTGTCGTGACATCACCCCACCGGTGAGAGCCTGCCTTCAATTTTTACTGATTACACACAATATTCAGAGCATGGACAACGCGGCCTATTTCCAAAGTATTCCGACGCGGCGTCATATTCCCTCAGTGACCTAGGGTTACATATGTAACCTAGAGATGTTTCTTTAAAGAAGAAACCATGTCACAGATAGGTAGATGCAGTACAATGCAGTTGGGAACAATTATTGTCTGTTCAATTGTTTTATTTATGAAAAGAGAGGTGAGTTGTCCAGGCGCTTGTGCAGTGCTATTTTCATTTCATCCCACTCGTGTTCTGGCACATGACTTTTCCAATGGGCCCCCCCTGACTTGTTTTTGGTCCCCATTAAAAAAATCCTAGAATCACCCCTGTCCCTCGATATGTGGAATTGTCAGTATTTTCTCCATTTAAAAGAACTTCTTGAAGCTAGACATAAAATGCCAAAGAAGTAATCCCACCGTCACAAACATAGTTATATGCAGGATCTTGCAGTGAAATAGAAAGTTGAAAAAACATTTAAAATCTGAAATTTGAATCACTAGCACTATGGACTGGTTAGCAGCTAATGGTAGTGCTATTGATTATTTAGCATTTTTATGAATGCGCAAATCAAATGTTGTTATTTCTGGTAAATAAAATAAAAGTCTGGTGAAAATTTTATGATTTTCAAGTTGGAAAATAATTTTGAAAATGAAAATCTCAACATTGTGTTCTGTTCATCGTTCACGTTTTTATCTTATGCTTTTCTTTTGTTTATTATATTATTTCTTTACCCAAGCTTGTCCCTAATACAGTATCGGCCAATTCCTATACAGCAGTCATCTCTCTGTGATCATCTAAAAGCTAAAGGAGTGTGAAAACTCAGAGTTCTCTAAAACATGATCCATACATTTTATACAGAAATGTCAATAAAATGCTTTACATCATAAAAATGTTTTTTGGAATGGAGAAAATCCCATTTTAAATAGCATAATAATAATAATAATAATAATAATAATAATAATAATAATAATAATAATAATAATAATAATAATAATCTATATTTTTTGCTGTAATTGTAAAATATAATTTAAATTATCTTCTCAATTAAACTATTAATCATTATTTCTATTTTTCATGAATTTTTTTGTAATAGTTTTGTAATTAAATCTTTATAATTGTATAATTGTATAATACTCCAAAGCACGCTTCAATAATTCAGGAATATAATACTAATATCATGTATTATTATTATTTTTTAGTTTTTTTCGTATGCATTGTTTTCGGCAATATACACATCTTTATTAATATATTTTTTAATTAATGCTTTACCCATAATGCAATTTTTCAGCACTCTCAATATAGAAAAATAGATTTTTGTTAGTCTTTAAATCATTGATGAATGCAAGAATCAAACGCGAAGGAAATTATCTACAGCCGGTGGAACGCTTATTCCGTTTCTCGTAATAGCAAAAGAGATTGGATTGGCAAAAGTAGCCTGAGAGAACGTAATTAGCGAGGTTACAGCTCATCATCCCAACCTGATTGCACAAGAGGTGGCAATTTAATGCTAAAGGGATTAGCCGAGTAACAAACAATACTACTTTTTCTCTGGGCCACAGCATTTAAATACAGATTCATAACATTCTGGCAGATTGACAGTATATACAGTATCTCACAAAAGTGAGTTTACCTTTCACATTTTAGCAAATATTGTAATCTTCTCAATTTTGTAATCAATATTGTATATTAATATTGTAATCTTCTCAAGAGACAACACTATAGAAATGAAACTTGGATTGGATGGTAAATCTGTACTGCCATACACGCTGCACATTGACTACTTTAAAATAAGTTTTATTTCTATAGTATTGTCCCTTGGGAAGGTCTACTACAAAAGTTGCTGAAATGTGATGAGTGCACTCACTTTTGTATATTTATATACACTACCGCTCAAAGGTTTGCGATCACTTGCAAATTTCTTTATTTCAAAAAAACAAACAAAAATTTGTGGAATTCACAATTTTTTTTTAAAGAATGATCTACATTTTTATGAGCAATTGTCAGTCCTCTACATCGATCTCCTGGTATGGCTGCTAATTCACTTTGATAATTTTATAATGTTAATTGATTATGAGAAAACCCTCTTGCAATTGTGTTGCACAGCTGAGAACCGTTGTACTAATGGAGCAAACAAGAGAGCATGGCATTCTTAGGTTAGTTTAGATTCTGAACATCCGCAATTGTTTGTTTTTTTACAGGTTCAAAATGGCCAGAAAGAAAGAAATTTCAATAGATGTCAATCTATTGTTGTCCTTAGACAAAAAGGCTTCTCAATGCGAGAAATTTCTTATCATGCTGTTAACTACACCCTTCGGAGAGCAGCACAAACTGGCTCTAACAAGGACAGAAAAGGGAGTGGGAGGTCCTGATGCACAACTGTGAAGACTGTGAAGACAAGGAAGACAAATATTTGAGAGTGTGTAGGTTAAGGTGCCTCACAGGTCCTCAACTGGCAGCTACACTAAATAGTACCCGTCAAACTCCAGTATCAGCATCAACAGTGAAGAGGAGACTTCAGGATGCTGGACTTCATGGTGGAATTGCCAAGAAATAGCCATATCTCAGACTGGCCAATAAAAACAAAAGACTGAGATGGGCAAAAGAGCACAGACATTGGAGACTGGAAGACTGGAAGAAGGTGTTGTGGACAGATGAGTCCAAGTTTGAGGTCTTCAGATCGAACAGAAAATTTTTAAAATGCAGAACAAATGAAATGATGCTAGAACAGTGCTTAATACCTTCAGTCCAGCATGGTGGAGGCAGCGTGATGGTCTGGGGGTGCTTTGGAGGTGGGAAAATAGGAGATTTGTACAGAGTGGAAGGGACCTTGAGAAAGGAATGCTAAAACAAGATTTTTTAACGGAATGGCTCCTGGGGACAGCATTTGATTTGGTCCAATTTTATCCTACAACAGGATTATGACCCAAAACACACCTCGAAAATGTGTCAACAAGATTTTTTAAAGAATAAGCACTTGAACCCTATTGTGAAAGCAGCTTGACTATATAGTATCAAACCAATCCATCTTGTGGGAGATGCTCTGGGAAGCACTGGGTGAAATCTCATCAGATTATCTTGGAAAATTGATTGATGCAAAAGGTGTTTTTTTGAAGAAGGCGAAGATTGAAGAAAACATTTATAATTTCCATCAAAATCATCTATATCAGATCCACACAAACGTACTGGAAGCAGTGCAGCCAAGAGAAACGCTACGAAATGAAGAGAAGCCTAAACTGTTGGGAATAAATTAATACAATTTAATCAAACAATTATTAGAATTTGGGTTTTAAATGTAGGTCAGTGCTTCTGATAGTGTTTAGGCCAGCAGAAAAGGCTTTGTTGGCCCTGACCGCCCACCACTGGTAGCAGGAGATCTTCCACTTCAACAGTTGTTAAGCATAGCTTAATAGAGCTGGCTTTGTACACAGAGACATTGTAATACTGGAACAGGTTTTGGGTCTCAGAGTTCAAGTAAAGGCAAAATTTCATGCTACAGTATCAAAAGACATACTATGCAAATTTGTGCTTACAAGTTTGAGGTAAAAGTTTGGAGAAGAAACACATATGGCTGGAGAAGTCAGAAGTCATTTTTCGCCATGTCACGTATCTGTATTTATTTTTTTACAACATTTCTAGACATAATTACATTTAAAACTGTTTAATTTACAATTGTTTGCAGTATTAGCTTCACTCCCTGGTCCTTAAGCTAGGTATTAGCTATGTGCATTACCCAGAGGCAGCATGATCTTAGACTCTTTCAAGATTTATTCATTCATTTCTTTATTTTGCTATTTTCATTATTTATGTTTTAATTTTAAGACAAAGTGAAATCCTTGTTTAACTCTGTCACTGATTAGCACTACATCTATTAGCAATGTAGACTTCCCACATTCTCTACTTTTACTGTTCTAACACTTTAAAACCTTATTTTTCATTTTTGTTCTTTTGTTGGTGAAACAGCACCATAAAATTAATTGGGAATAAATAAATAAATAAATAAATAAATAAATAAATAAATAAATAAATAACAAGATGAGCCCTAGTACTGCAAAATAAATAATTTCAGTGTGCATTATTGATTAGATAGATAGATAGATAGATAGATAGATAGATAGATAGATAGATAGATAGATAGATAGATAGATAGATAGATAGATAGATAGATAGATAGATAGATAGATAGATAGATAGATATTTGGTAGCACAAAATATTGGTAGCAATCCATGCAATCCACACATACAAGGAAATCAAACCATAAATAAATTCCATTAATGAGGTTATGTGTAATAATGTGAAATGACACAGAGAAAAAGTATTGAAGTCATGAAGAAAGGGATGTGGAAAAAGGCATGAAAAACCAAGACACCAGCTGAAATCAATCAGTAATTAGAAAGCAGTCCTGCCCCG
Organism: Silurus aristotelis; assembly: GCF_946808225.1. NCBI lineage: Eukaryota > Metazoa > Chordata > Actinopteri > Siluriformes > Siluridae > Silurus > Silurus aristotelis. The sequence continues at coordinate 4,162,117 of NC_139585.1, read as the reverse complement.
TGTCAGTGCAAATTAATATCAGCTGCTTCAGTCCCAACTAATGGCCTACTGTATAAATAGGTGTCCCATTACCAGGGTGTCACACAAGAAACATCTCATGATGGGTAAAAGCGAAGGGCTTTCTCAAGACCTTCACAACCTTATTGTTGCAAAACATACTGATGGCATTGGTTACAGAAGGATTTCTAAACTTCTGAATGTTCCAGTGAGCACTATTAGGCCATGATCCAGAAGTGGAACGAACATTTCACCATAAACCAGCCATGACCAGGTGCTCCTCACAAGATTTCTGCCAGAGGAGTGAAAAGAATATCAGAAGAGTTGTCCAAGAAACAAGGACCACTTGTGGAGAGCTTCAGAAACACCTCGAATTAGCAGGTACACTTGTTTTAAAGAAAACAATAAGTAATTCTGATGCAGATGAGACCAATATTTTACGCTTTGGATGTATAAAACACACCATGTTTGGAGGACAAATGGCACTGCACATCGCCCCAAAAAACCCCATACCAACAGTGAAGTTTGGAGGTGGGAACATCATGGTTCGGGGCTGTTTTTCCGCATACGGTACTGATGAACTTCATATCATTGAAGAAATCGAGGAAAAATGTACTGAGACATTCTTGATAAAAAATCTGCTGCCATCTACCAGGATGATGAAGATGAAACAAGGTGGACATTTCAGCAAGACAAAGATCCCAAACACACAGCCAAAGAAAGTCTCAACTGATTACAGAGAAAGAAAATTAAGCTGCTAGAATGGTCCAGCCAATCACCTGACTTGAATCCTATTACAAATCTTTAGGAAGAACTAAAGATCAGAGTTCATAGAAGAGGTGACGGAAGCTTCAAGATTTTTACGACGAAGAATGGGCTGCAATCAAACCTGCTAGTTTCTCCATCCAGGAGGTGTCTTGAAGCCACCATTACCAAAGGCTTTTGTATAAAAACGTATAAATATAATAAAATATATGAATAAACGTATAAATAAAACTTTTTTTACCCATTGTATGTGTATGTATTTATATATATATATATATATATATATATATATATATATATATATATATATATATATATATATATATATGTCAGTGTTATCAATACAAATGTTTTTAGAACTCTGTAAATGGTTCTATGCTGCTGCTAGTCATAAAGTAGAATAGTTATTACTTTTTTATTTATTATATATATATTTTTTTTCAAGTGCTCTAAAGCAATATCTTGCTCTATTACCCTCACATTAACCAATGCTGGAGAGAATAAAATGAGACTCCGCATGACAGAGGGTATTCTCTATGGACGGTATGAAGAATGCGTTACTGTTTAAGGCAAAACCCAGATAAAGTATGCCATCCAGGAGAGTCTCCCCTACTCATCACTTGATCCTGTATTGATCCCAAACATTCATTTGTTTCTCATCAAATGCATGCAGTAAAGTCATCTAGTCCTCTGTCTTATCTCCTTTATCCTGTCTATTAAAATAAAATAATAAATTTAGATTTTGGAGTATTATAATGTGTATATAATGTATGTGTATATATATATATATATATATATATATATATATATATATATATATATATATATATATATATATATATATATATATAATTTTAATAAAAACTGATATTTAGCTGCAGGCAACATGAAGAAGTCAACAATAATTAAGGTTGTATAGAGTTTTTTTTATATTCATAAATCATTATATAATACCTTGCATAACATTTCCATGCATAATGCCCTGCAAACATTAGCTTTTAAACCTGAATCCCTCATAATCTTTAATGTCAAATGCTAATTCGTGTGACTATTCAGTTCAGCATTACAGCACAAACTATATACTTAGTATTGACCTGTGCATCATTATAAAGCAACTCTGATATTCATATACAAACTGTTATTTCCAAGTAAGATGCTTTTAGACGTTCTAACTTTAGTAATACTTCTATTTCACAAGCAGATGCAAGTGCAGTTTAATGAGAGCATGATGGTAAACGAATTTAAAACAGAGATCCAGGAAACCAAATTGGGAAACAAACACAGTGAAAACAAGGCTTCAGTATAGGCTGAGAGCATAAACACACAGAGAGAATACTTCACAAAAAGTCAAACGCCAACAGTGGCTGGCCGTCAGGATCACTGATTTACGTATTATTCCCGATAGTCTCTTCATTTTATAGTTTTTCCTTAGTACTGCTGTATCCTGGAGATTTAGTGTTTCAATCCAATCAGATTTCAGCCATTAAGTGTTTCTATAGTCAAAGAAATTTATTTATCGAAGAGGCCTTTAGAATCAACAGTGTGAGCATCTGTAGTGTGAAGAACATTTCAAAGGCCATTTTGCAGGCATACAGTAACATCGGCAGCTTCACGACCTCCTATTGGGTGGTTGGAATGCGCACGAGTCAGAGTTTACAACCCGCATCTGTAGCAAACTGCACAAGCTCAAGTATATTCATGTGAATTTAATAGCTTTTTGTCTTTTTTTCTACTTTTACAAGAAAAGCTGGGCATCGTGAGGTAAGGTAAGCCAAAACAGTTCAAGACAGACACTTTTTAATGAACTGTTAATAATTTTGTCTTTCTTTCCTGTAGAACTTGCACAAAAACACCATTCCAAATCCTTAGGAAAACCGTATTCCTTATATCATAATGACAGTTATTCCCACTGTGTGAGATTCCTGGGAACCAACCCCAGCCACTTTCAGTGCCGGTCCCAAGCCCGGATAAATGGGGAGGGTTGCGTTAGGAAGGGCATCCAGAGTAAAAACATCTGCCAAATCAAACATGCGGATGATCCGCTGTGGCGCCCCCTAATGGGAGAAGCCAAAAGAAAGTTTTGATTCATTCAGGTAGGACTTCACTAAAAGCCATATGTGAAATGCATGGCCTGAAACTCCAAACAGGTGCAGGCAATAGAGATACTTGAGGGTCAGAACCAGTGTGGGACATGTACAATCTACACAAAGCACAAAACCTGGAAGTCACTGCTATGTTATGTAAGTGCTAAGAGTTTCTGAAAGCAGACTGCGTGTGTTGGTGTAAAAAGAATAAATATAAGATATAATAAAGGATAAAATACCCTGCAGTTCATCTCAGCCCTCAGTGATGACATCATGTACTATCACAGGCGACCGTAATTGGGTAAAACAATTACTTAAGGAATGAGGTCGCGAATGTTATTAGATCGTATATGAGGCGTAATTAGAGGACGTAAAAATGCTCATTAGATACGCTAAGCACAGTTCTAACGACTTACACATATGTGGATATGAACTTCACAGAACGGTTCGAATCTCCGAATCTGATATGTAGCAAGTAATTAAGTTGCGATGAAGGTTTAATGGCTGAAATGATTCCTATGAACGAATATATAGTATCACGCACAAAAAAAATAAAAAATCCCCATACTGTACTCTCAGTGTGCTGAGGACATCTACTGGTGCTGAGCTTTTGTTTCTTAACCTGGACTGGAGCAAATCAACTCCTCATCACAGTTGTCAGACGATAGTTGGTCAATGCTGTACACCTTGGAAGAAAATACACTGAAGAGCAAGAGCACCTTTAGATGATTTGTGCCCCCATACACACACACACAGGAACCTTATGCACCAGCTTCTTGTTCCACAACCCGAATTATAAAAAGGGTTATATTCCTGACATCTTTCTCCAAATCCTCTGTCTGATATATGGCTAAGTCGGTCTCAGCTGATGGCAGATGGTGTAATATAGACTGATGGGCGGAGGAAGGCCGACGGCTGCCGCATGCCTCATCACTGACGCGGCACAAAACGCTTCCTGTGACTGCGCCATTTGTCAGCACTCTTTCTTAACGGCGTCGGCTCAGGGATGACCTTCATTAAATTGATATTCCCCAAAAAAAGACGTAAAAAAAAAAAAAAAAAAAAAAACTGCAGATTGAAGCATCCGTCGTCTCCTCAGGCTCTTCTCGGATGCTCTAATGCTCGTAAGTGGCTCCCGAATGTTTTTATGGCAGCCTCCGAATCATCACTCACGCAGGCGTATTTATCATCAGGTACATACGCGTGATCAGAGAGATGCAGAGGATAGATAATAGGCTCTTTGAAAAAGAAAAAGAATCCTCAAGGGCATGCTTTCTTCGAATGAAAAGAAATCAATAATGAAAAATAAAATGTGTGCAGCATTAATCAGTTAGTTGTGAGAAAAATATTCTTTCATTTATAATAGGGACATTTGTGTAGACCCTTTTTTTCTAATTATGAATACATACTATCTAATATTGTGATTATAAGACAATATAGCTTGGGGTCAGGTGGACCATCCAGTGGTGGACGAAGTGCACAAATCATGTCGTTGAGTTCAAGTAGAGATACAAAAGTATTTGCCTTGAAATGTACTTAAGTATCCAAGTATTATTATAATTATGATTTATTATGACTTAAATGTTCCTATGATCATTTTTGTCACAAGACTCTTTGCTTAATCAACTTAGTTTATCTGAAAAGACTCTAATGTGTCTAATGTAATGCACACTGATCTATTAATAGAATAAATCAAACACATTGATTTCTATTCAAAATTATTATGAGCCCAAACCCTTCTATTGAACTACTTTCGAAAAAATCATGCAAATGAGGTCCCGTGTGTTGTGGCGAGTTCAAATCTGGAGTTTCTTCATCATTTATTCCTCTTTAAATGTTCTGCTTGCTGTTGAACTGATGCTGAACCTGTATGTTGGTGATCAGTAGATTAAAACAGAGCGTGCGCTCGACCCTGATTGGTGGCTTGGTAACTGTTTTTTTAAGATTTCGCAAAATGTAGTGAAGTTAAAGTAAAAGTCTCCCCAAATGGAAATACTTCAGTTAAGTACAGATAAGTGAAAAAGCATTTACTTCCTTACTGTCCACCGCTGATAAGATCTCAGGACGTTTTGTCTGAAGGATGTCTGGGTTATGCTGATTACCATTCCCATTGGTCGCGGCATCTCACGGGTCAAGTCACATGACCGTCAGCACCTGATTCACGTGCTTTCATAGGAACTTCTTTTTAAGTCACTTCTTTCACAGGTCTTGTTGCTTTGAAACCATATTTCAAGTTCAAGTTCAAGTAGGCTGTATTGTCATTTCAGCCATATAGTAAACAGTAACACAGTAACACCAACCAGTACAGAAAGTTGTGCAAAATGGATCCATATACAAATGTAAAATATATACTGTACTTGTAAACATGTGACCAGATGTACAGTTTCGGTTCAACTAAAGTGTCCAAACAGCAGTTTGTACTGAGTTTTTTTTTTTGTTGTTGTTTGTTTTTTATTGATTGTGTGTGTATCAGTGCAGTTCCTTCATGTTCAGACTCTGATGGCTTGTGGGAAGAAACTGTTTCACAGTTTGTATGTGAGGCCTGAATGCTTCTGTACCTCTTTCGAGACAGCAGGAGAGTAAAGCGTGTGTGTGTGTGTGTGTGTGTGTGTGTGTGTGTGTGTGTGTGTGTGTGTGAGGGGTGTCTGTGTGATCAGCCACAATTCTATTGGCTTTCCAGATGCAGGTGTGGTGTAAATGTCCATGATGGAAGGAAGAGAGACCCCGATGATCTTCTCAACCGTCCTCACTATCCGCTGTAGAGTCTTGCGATCCGCGATGATGCAATTCCCAAACCAGGCAGTGATGCATCTGCTCAGGATGCTTTTGATGATCCCTCTGTACCTTCTGTAGAAGGTTGTGAGGATGCGTGGTGGAAGCTGTGCCTTCCTCAGCTTTCTCAGTAGGTATTGATGCTGCCGGTCTTTCCTTGTTACCAAGCTGGTGTTGAGGGACCAGGTGAGGTTCTCCACCAGGTGAACACCAAGGTATTTAGTGCTCTCCATGGAGGAGCCGTTAATGTTCAGCGGGGAGTGGCCAATTTGTGTCCTCCTGAAGTCAACAACAATCTTTTTTGTTTTGTCTACGTTTAGAGACAGGTTGTTGACTTAACACCAGTCTGTGAACCTCTGCTGATGCTGGACCTTTGAGCAAGGCTGTTGACTTTTTTTCAGATCAGCCCGATTCATCTTAACGAACTAGAGAATTTAATTTATTTTGATTTGTAGAGCGCTGTTAACAATAGACATTAGTTCTAAGCAGCTTAACAGTGAAAAGCGGTAATAAAATAATGTATACGTTTGTTCCTTATATTTGTGAGCCAGTGACGGTGACTGTGGCAAGGAACCTTTAGAGGAACCAGACTCAAAAGGGAACCCATCCTCATCTGGGTGACACCAAATGTCCAAGCACTGAGTACCATGAAACAAAACTAAGAAGTCGGGATCAGTCTTCGTCTACCTGTTCTATACACCGATCAGCGTAACATGATTATGACCACATGCCTAATATTGTGTTGGTCCCCCTTTTGCTGCCAAAAGCATGAACTTCAGCATGAACTTCTTCAGTAGTTTGAGCTACAGGAGCTCGTCTGTTGGATCGGACCACATAGACCAGCCTTCCTTGGAGCACTTTTGATAGATACTGACCACTGCAGACCAGGAACATCCCACAAGAGCTGCAGTTTTGGAGATGCTCTGACCCAGACGTCTAGACTTCACAATTTGGCCCTCGTTTTCTAACATCAATAAGTGTTATTTACTTTACATAATGTTATAATGTCATAATATTGTGTCTGATGGGTGTTTATTCCTACTCAAAAATAAATATTTTATAGTAAAAGGAATGTTTCATAGTAATACCAAAAAATCGTGCATAACACGAGAGTTAACATGATTCTGTTCCTCAGGAAGCTGAAACACAGGTATCATATACGAGGTCAGCCAAACTCCTGAAGGCGAGCTTCAATAGTGAAAATGTGTGTAGAGCTACAGCCTGTAAGACCATAAAGGCCAAAGCACAAGCTTTCTTTTTCTTTTTTTTTCTTTTTTTACCATGCGTATACAGACCTCTCCGTCTGCTAACTGCATCCTCTGAAGTTCAAGGAGCTCCGTCTTGGCACCGAGCTGCCGCCTACCATCTCTCAACGAGCCTGAGGAAACAAGGATGGAAAATGGAAAATGCTTGAATCACCTTTTAGCGGTCTGGGATGACTCATGGAGCCTGAATACTGAGAGCTGAACCTATTTTAGAAAATAGTGAATCTTTTTTTTATTTTTAACAGAATTACTCTAACAATGCTCTTATGAAAGGACCGAGTGCACACAGAGTTGTTCTCGGCAAATCAGCGAGGCAACGGTAAGAAATAGAGCAATGTTTCACTAACAAAATATAAATTATTATATCAACACACATCAATTCCTACAGACTTTCCTTTCCAGTGTAATACCCAAGTTTAGGGCATATGTGTGTTTGTGTGTGTGTGTGTGTGTGTGTGTGTGTGTGTGTGTGTGTGTGTGTGTGTGTGTGTGTGTGTGTGTGTGTTTCAGGAGGTATCTGGAGGTTTTTCAGGCTGAGGACACCAGGGGAAAATTCATTATTGAAGCCGCTTGCCTCTTTATCATAAGAAGTACACCATTACGGCCTGTTCGAGCACTGTCGATATCCTTTTGCCCTGAATGATTTTCTGTAAATACACACCTGCAGAATTATTAACAAGGCACAAGAGTCAAATTTATGATTCCCAGACAAGAAAGTTTTCTCTTTTAAAACATAAAAACAGTTACAGTAGCCTCATATACGGCATAGAAAACCCCTGTCAGTGTTTCTGCAACGGGGTCACAAAAGGAGGACTGTTATTAAGTGGCCCAAGCACCAAGTGTGCTTTAAACTATTTTATATCCTTTTTTGTTATGGTGTTGTTTTTTTTCTTGCGTTATATTGATAAAAGGAAATCCGGAGTTCGGACAGTTAATTGTGCCAACATTCAGGATTAGCCATATTAATGCAAAATGCAAAAATGTATCCCTTTAAGGTCCACCTTTCAGAATAAATAAAAGGCACTTAAAGGAAATATCATTGAAAAAAAAAATCAATAATTTTTTATTCAAACAAAATCTCTTATCAGCACTTTTAGATATTTATTTAAATCTGCATATTAATTCAAATTGAACTGAAGTCAACACTCGGGGAAAAAAGCAAAAGATTATAACGGACCAACTCTCTTTATTATTATTAATTATTTACAATGCAGCGATCACTATTTATTTACAAACATTTACTTTTGAACATCAGCTCCTGACTCAATGTCACTGTGCAGTCAATCAGCTCGAATTTGAAGCGTCACACGTACGAAAGTATCAACACGTCAGTTTTCTGACACGTTTTCTGGCTTTCTTGTTTACATGTTTTAATGCATGTAGTGCTTTGTGTATTTGTATTAAAATAAAAATAACCCACAAATTAATCCATGTCCACTCACCCTCCATTCCTCCTCCTGCTCTGTTCTCAGCACTACTGTACTTTACCATACTCCATTCTTTACTACTTCTTGATTTTTAACTCTAGAACAATTGTTATCATATTAATAATTTCTAAATGTCTTCAGTATTGTAGGGGGAATTGTAGAACTGCCTTGTCTGCACCACAATGACAGTTTCATAAGTTTTGGTGAGTGAGAGGTTGGTGAAACATCACAAAATGAAAAAGGGTGTAGGAAATGGTGTTTGTCAAATGAAATATTAACGTTAAGGGCTTGTGGCCCAAGTTTAAACTTTCCCAGGGAAAGTTACTCCCTTTCTAAAACGTGTGACACACTCACACTTAATGACACACATCAGCTTGATAGTTGATTTTCTTGACTCGGCTTTCAAGTAATTTAAATCAGCTGCATATTGTTAAAGGTTGCCAGATTGAGTAGCAGAGTTCTGGTTGTGGTTCTTTCCCAAACGGTTACCACAAAGTTGGAGGCACACACTTGTAAAGGACGTCTTTGAATGCAGTTGAATTAAAATTTTTCTTTATTTGAACATGTAAACCAAAACCTGTTCCAGCATGACAATGCTCCTGTGCTCAAGCTCCAGGACGATATGCTTTACATGGGTTGGTGTAAAAGATCTTGAGTGACCTGGTATAGAGCTCTGACCTCACCTCATCTCACCAATGGTACAGTATGTAGGCAAAAGTGTGCAAAATTCGCAATGTGTGTGGCAAGGAAAAACTCCCTGAGACACCATGAGGAAAAAACCTTGAGAGGAACCTGACGCAAAAGGGAACCAATCATCATCTGGGTAGCACTGAATGTCCGTACATTACAATTGTTGTTGAGGTGTGCTGTTCAGTGAAAGGAGCTTAAATGAATAAGTGTTTATTCTCAAAAACTCAATGCAAAGGACTGGAGTGACACACTTACACACTTACACACATAAATGCACAAATTCACTTTTCATGTAACTGCTGCTTAACATCAAATGTTCACATGTGCTGTATTGATTATTACATGGACAAATCATTTGCGGTATTAGACACCTATTGGTTAGTGCTACAATGTCAGTGTGTTTACTGTCATACTGTCTTGTGTTGTTTTGGCTAAATGTTATAAACATCTAATTTATGTAGAGTATAAAAGACCTTGTTCCTTGAAAAACATTGATGTCATAAAGGGCCATATTTGGGGGACAGAAATCCGTAATATTTTATAAAACTTTAGCCATATTTAGCATAAGGTTCTTAACTTTTTAACAGTGTAAATAACTCCCTTTATCCTTATTTAATGCTTTAATACTATTTTATCTAATATACTGCCTACATACTGTAGAAAACTGAACAAAATCATGTGATATTTACTGTTGTAAATTCTCTCATTTTCAGCGAAGAAAAAAAACGGAAATTAAATCTGAGATTAGTTTTGCATATTTACAAACTCAAACCAATTCACTGTAAAAATTCCAAAAAATATTCAAATTGGAATGGAAACTTATGTCTTTTCCATGTAGAAAGTGTGTAAGACACCGAAACCCTGCGGAAATATTACAGCAGTGGTATTAAAGGAGATAAATGACCTTTTTTTTGCATCCCAGTAAAAAAAATAATAAAAAAATGATTTATATATATATATATATATATATATATATATATATATATATATATATATATATATATATATATATATACCACATATGAAGTAAAAAAGAGCTGGTTATCTGACAGCTTATCATTTCCACATTCAGCTCAGTCCCCAGGTACATTACCTTTCTGTAATATAGTCAGTGATAGCCCATAAAATGATTTCCGAGGGTTATTCAGAGTCTATATTTGAGGCTGCACATACTGGAGATTGCTGGTTTTCATTGGACTGTGAAATGAATTATGTTTCTTCATCCACCCCTCTTGTGGAAAGCTTTCGGCTTGGGCCGCTTACCAACAAAACACGGGTTTCCTCCTTTTGCCTTCTCTTAATGATGAACTGTGAAGCAGTCACTATGTAAAGAGGACTTTTTGCCAGAAGTCAGACATGACTAGTTTATAAATGTTTTTTAATAAATTGTATAGTTATGGTCCAGTGTTCACAGCACAATGGAGGGGGAATGTGATCCCGGTGACTTTGACCATAGCATTGTTGTTGATGGTACTTCCAAGTTTACTGTTGTGCATAAAGAGTGCATTGGGCATCTATATTCTATGAAATATTTTTGCTACACACGAAGACCCGTTCTCGGACATGAGGATTTATATATTCTTACAGTATGTAGTACAAAATTAGCAAAGACTGACAGTGAAGAAAGTGGTATAGTGAAGATATTTATCATACAGTACATGAATATTCTGATTTAAGATAGATAGATAGATAGATAGATAGATAGATAGATAGATAGATAGATAGATAGATAGATAGATAGATAGATAGATAGATAGATAGATAGATAGATAGATAGATATGTACAGCATGTAATATGCAAGTATATATAATATATATGATGGACGTTATAATAGTACAGGATGTGTGTAAGGTAGACTATGTATAGTGCAGTATAATGTTCATGTAAATTTGAAAGTGAAGTGCATGGACGGTAGTGTGGGTTGTATTTGTGGTGGTGTTTTGACTTATGAGAGTTTGGGAAACTGCTGATTGAGCAGTTTTGTGGGCAAAAATTGTGGGATTTCTGGGTTTTCTCTTAATTTTTTTTTCCCAATCTGCTCTTCCTACAGTAGTTCCCACTCACTACGCCTTATTTCTTAGACCATTATAATTTGACAGCAGAGCCCTGCGCGCCGTTTTTCTTAATCCCGTTTCCGCCCGTTATCGCTGAATTTCTGAACGCCTGCTCCTGCGAATTCTGTGTCAACTCTCGAAAACATTGCCACAGCTTATAAAGATTGGGTAAAATAGTACACAAACATTAGAGCTATGATTAATTTAACAGAATAATAACAGACATAAACCATTAAACTGATAAAGCAATTCTAAAGGAAAGCACCACACAGGACAAACACCTTGGGATTTTTATTCATTACATTTTTTTATTTTCCTTAAAAAACTCTAAATAATAAACCACATTCAGACATAACATCACAACTAGTGGGATCTACAGGATGGTGGGACTCGGGCAATATTTGTTTGACAGCCCATTCCCACCTGCAGCAAAGGTAAAACCGCCTGTTCCCACGAGATTTGCTTCGGGACACACGAGACCCACGAGACCCAATCCCAATGCAGCCCTCGACTTGACAGCTACCAACTGGGGAAAGCAGTCTAAAGACAATCTTACTCCAATATACATGAAGCCAAACTCTGCATTTTTTTCATCATAGAGTGGTAAACACAATCACTGTTTTCTATTGGACTGGTAAGTTAAATCTCAGCACTATCAAGCTACCACTGCTGAGCCCTTGAGCAATGCTCCTAATGCCCCTGGGTAAGGGTGTTTGCTAAATGCCATAAAAATAAATGTAAATTCAATTTATTTTTTGTATAGCACTTTTAAGAATGGACATGGTCTCAGAGAAGCTTTACAAAACGAGTGTATAAGCTTAGTGCCAATAACTTGGCTCCCTGCAATGGCATGGAGAACAAATCTTGAGGGATACCAGACTCGAACCCAAAAGCGAACCCATCCTCCACTGGATGGCATCGAATGTCAATTTGTTACATCTTAATTGTATTAGAAAGTATATAAAATGTTCAATTAAAGTGTAACCCTCATAGAAGGGGAGTAAGGACAAATACAGGGAATTAAAAAACAGGCGTAAACAGTGATCACAAACCAGAACAGCAAACAATGGAATAAAGGATTGGTGAGTCCTTATGTGCTTTAACCCACAAAAGTCTGGTAAAGAAATACATATATTTTCAATTTAACAGAACTAACAATTATAATATAACTGCAATTTTTCCAGGATCAGGCGTTCCACATGCTTAATAGTCACAGGAACCACCGCGACTGGGATCATCACTGATGGACATTCGGCCATCTTTAAAACGTTTGCACCGTCTTACTGCGGTTGAGCGTCTCATCGCGGTTCTGTGCTTGAAGTCTTCTGTAGATATCCGTGGGTTTTATGTCTATATGTATATAAGGTAATGGGTAATGAGTGGGAGGAAAGCCAGATATGCCATAGTATGCTTCATGTTTAAGGATGGTCTGGAATTTGTGTATACATACAGCATAAAACTGATCAAATACCCCACATACAATTGCACAAACTCATTTAGGTAATAAAACAATGATTTACAGTATAGTAGGAGTGCTATTATATAAACTGCAGTGTTGTTTCTCATCCTTGTTACATTCATACTATTTAAAAAAAATCTAGTGTGCAACCTGACTCTGAATACAAGGAACTTTTTCCTGTGTTATAAATATTAATGATTCTGAATACAGCCCATATTAGGTGACTTGAAATAGGAAAAAAATCTTATACTTCATCCTGCTATTCTGTATGTGCCTTACCATCACATTTGCGATCAGGGAAACACCATTGAAAGTGAGGATTACCCTTTGTGTGAACTCCCATAAGTGAAGAAATTGGTTCATATGGGCAGAAAAAGGCCCGAGAACAAAATAAGCACCCTTTTTTGAATCCATGCTGAAGCTAAAAAACGAGGGGGAAAAACTACAGAGTAAATGGAGACAGGAGAAAATCCCAAACACTAGTTTATGATTAGGGGGTTGGGGCGATTTTTTTATTTTTTTTTACTATTCAGGATGTGTTCACTCAGTTTGTTAATGAAGACCGCTGGGACAGAGAAGAGAAAAACCAAGAAAGAGAGGCTTCTGGATTTCAAAAACAGATCCGTGTATTTAATTGATACAGATTTCAAAGTGGGTGGAGGAGAGGCAGGCAGCTCGCTTCTCTTCAAGGCTGTTTGAATTTGTGCATGTACTGTCATGTCTGTGAAATATTAATTGGTTGAGGGTGAATGAGGGCAAATGGTACCATTTGCAGCTGCCATGAGAATAGGAATGAATTTTCTGAGATTGTGTGTGTGCACATACTTAAGTGTGGATTAAATCACCGCAGAGGTAATAATGGACTGATCCACCTTGTCTGAAGAACAATCACTCAAGACAGGAAGAAAAGCACAATAGCTTCAGTGCCACAAAGTTCAGCTTGTCAAGCGAGGATTAAAACATTCAGCTGTCGTGTGAATGTTAGTGAATAACAATAACCGTGAGTTTATTCAGGGAGAAATTCGAATGTCATTTAAAGTAATTTTAAATTAAATTTGTTTTTCATCCTGTGACTGAATTTGATCAAAGAGATTGATATAAGCTTTATATGATTATTAAATATATACAGTGGTACCTTGACCTACGAGTTTAATTCGTTCTGTGGACGAGCTCGTATCTCAATTTGCTCGCACATCACATCAGTTTTCCCCATTGAAAATACTTAAAATGGCATTAATCCGTTCCAACCCTCAAAATGACACCCCGTTTTTATGTTTCATGTTATTAAATTAGGAAAATACATTTCTAAATAACAAATCTTGTATAAAAACACAACAGAAAGAGTATGTAAAGAAGTAAAAAGAGGGGGGGGGGGCTTCGCTTCGCTTCGCCATCTAGCAGCGGCGTCTCGAGCTCGTACCTCAAATTTTGCTCGCGTAACAAAGCAAAAAAATGGACAAGTGACCGCTCGTACCTCGGAAAACTCGTACATTAATGCACTCGTAGGTCAATGTACCACTGTACAACCTTCTTATTTTGGCCATTATATATAAACAACTGTTTGTGGACACCTGTTGTAATAGGATTGTTGAAATAGGATTGTCCTTTTTGGACAAGACTTGGAGGTGACATTTACATATTCCTTTCAAAATGTCCCAGCTTCCACAGGACCCACTAGAACATGAACAATTCAATTATTCACTTCAATTTAGTTGTATTTGGTAGAGCACATTAACAATGAATAATGTCTCAAAGCAGCTGTACAGAAATAAATAAAAGCTGAAGGCACGCACTTGTACAGGATGTCTTCGGATGTAGTAGCATGAAATTTTCCCTTCATTTGAACTAGGAGACTCAAACCTGTTCCAGCATGACAATGCCCCTGTGCACAAAGCCAGCTTTATGAAGATATGCTTTACATGGGTTGAAGTAGAAAAATCTTGAGTGGCCTGCTATCAAGCTCTGACCTCAACCCTATTGAACATGATAAGTGTGAATGCTGACTGAACCCCAGGGTTCTTCACACCACCTACACCTGAGTTTACTAATACCCTTGTGACTGAATTATCACATAGATCCATGAGGGCTCTCCAAATTCTAGTGGAACATCTTCAAAGTAGAGTAAATGTTGAGCTATTTTATGAGTTGCTCAGTAGCTCCTGGTTCTATAATCACAAATGACTGTAGAAGACTGTAGAAAGAACATTACTTATAATCTTACACTCCAGTACTCATGTTAGTTCTCACTCTCCAGTGTTCTGTATTGTTTAAAGACTATAATCACATTCTTGATGTCACCCAAATGAGGATGGGTTCCCCTTTTGAGTCTGGTTCCTCTCAAGGTTTCTTATAACATCTAAGGGAGTTTATCCTTGCTACAGTCGCCACGGCTGCTCATCAGGGATAAACACACACCGTTCACCTTAACTCTGTAAAGCTGCTTTGAGACAATGTCTGTTGTGAAAAGCGCTATAGAAATAAACTTCACTTGACTTGACTTGACTTGACTTGACTAAAGTGGAGGGATTTATAACAGCAAAATGGGTGAATGTGAATGGGAATGGGAAAAAGCACATAGCAATCTTATGGTCAGGTGTCCACAAGCGTCAATATAGTGTACTTTTAATATGAGGGGCCAACAAATAAATCAGGTATATGTTTTCCTTTTAAGAAAAAACGAAAGAAAAACTTTCAAAAAAATTTAGCTACCATGCTGCCCAACATGGTTCCAAACTATCCTTGATTGCTTAACAATCTTTTTTCTATTTTTCTTTTTCACTGTCACCCCACTACTATCTATCTCTCTCTCTCTCTCTCTCTCTCTCTCTCTCTCTCTCTCTCTCTCTCTCTCTCTCTCTCTCTCTCTCTCTCTCTGTCAAGTTAAACATGCTCCTGAGGTGCCAGTGGTCAGTGTTCATTTTCTCTTTCCTCTCTTTGGAACGTCATCCTCTGGATAGAGTTATCTTTAGCTGGAGACCACTCTGTGCAGCTGGGGATGGTTCTTCATCTACAACCTAAATATCTGATCTGTAATTAATATCAAGAGTCTACTACAATGGCTCAGGACCACAGGTTGCATGAACAGTTTTGCATTTAAGCACCTATAACTGATCACTTCGAAAATGATGGAACTGTATTGAATAGACATTTGGTGTTGAGGATTAGGACGGATTCCCTTTTGAAGCTGGTTCCTCTCAAGGTTTCTTCCACATGCCTTCTCAGGGAGTTTTTCCTTGCCACAGTCGCCACTGGGCCAAAAAAATTACATTTATAAGGAACAAAGTTCCTTATGTTTAGGCACTAAACATGTACATTATTTTATTCAACTTTATAACTGTTTTATCTCTGTAAAGCTGCTTAAAAACAATGTCCATTGTTAAAATAAAAATGAATAAAAAATTCTAAGCTTTTTGTATTATACTTGCACCTTCTACAACAGGTTCTTATTGTGAAAATGCAGTGGATGCGGTTATTTTCATTTAGAAAGCCATCACATTTCACAAAATAAGCCTTCTTTGAAACAAGTTTACATTTATGAACCTGTTGCTATGACAACTACTCCAGCAAGAGCTTAGAAGAACCAAAATACCGCTGATCCTCTCGGTAATATCCAGCTGATCCAGCTAATTGGGTAATCAATGTACGAAAAAAAACCAGACCCCTGGTCACGTCTGAAACGATTCTCAAAAAAATATCACAGGGACAGTACTGAGCCAGGTGTATTATGTTTTTGTGTTTACATAAAAAACACTTCCTGTTCAATTCAATTTGGAAATCACGTGCGCATTTCTCGTTCACACAAACCACTGAAATGCATCACGACTCGTTCTGGTGTTATCATTGATATTTGAAAAAAGAGGATAAGTAAGAACTGCATTATACACAGCCCAAAATTGAATCTAAAACTCATTTGGAATGAAAGCATTACAGTCCCGACAAAAACAGCGGAGATAGTGGAGATACGCCAGTCAGCGGTTTCAGGAAGCACCAGAGCACGTGTTGAGAATAAATCCTGAAATGGCTGTAAATAGAAAACCAAGCCATCCTACTTATAACCTGCTTAATTTCCATAAATTGTGAAGTGATCATATTTTTCTATGGCAAAATGTTATCCAATGCCAATGTATATTTTAAGATTTGTCCTTGAGGACAAACAAACACAATTATGGCTGCTCTGTCTGTGAAGGCCAGGCTTACTTTTCCTCCTGCCAATCAAACTGACACTAGCCAATCATGGCCTTCTGTCTTCTTCTTTTTCTTCTTTCGGATTCTCCCATTAGGGGTCGCCACAGCGGATCATCCGTCTCCATACCCCCCTGTCCTCTACATCTGTCTCTTTAAACCCAACTACCTGCATGTCTTCCCTCACCACATCAATAAAACTCCTCCTTGGTCTTTCTCTTTTCCTCCTTCCTGGTGGCTCCATCCTCAGCATTCTTCTACCGATATACCAAATGTCCCTCCTCTGAATGTGTCCAACCCATCTCAATCTTGCCTCCCTCGCTTTGTCTCCAAAATGTCCTACATGCACTGTCCCTCTAATAAACTAATTTCTGATCCAGTCCATCCTCTTCACTCCCAACGAAAACCTCAAGATCTTAATCATGGCCTTCTGTATGCTCATATATTTAGAGGATCTTACCAACACGTTCCTTAAAGTTCCTTAAAAGAAAAATAGAAAAATGATGTATCACAAAGGTCCTAATCAAATTAGTGTCATTACTAAGTTAGTAAGTGTTCATTTTATAGCACCCCTAGTGGTTACATCTTAGCACTAATTGAAAACCTCATGCTGTTCAGCATCACTGAATAACTGATGTCAAGTGCTTTCAAGACCAGTATCACCAATATCAATATGAATACAATAATATGATTTGGAAATGGAATGTAATATTATTAGCCATAGTGTGGGCTCATAAATGATTATCTAAGACATCAGAAGTAAAAATGCTTTCTATTTATGTTAAGTTAGTGCAAGTAAATGAGATATAGTGCAACCAATAAATGAAAATTGCAAGGAAACAACACACATTATAAAAATATGGACAACAGAAATCAGCAAACTTATAAGATAGATCGATGAGGTACAGTAGCTTGTGGGAAACATATTCCATGTCCATAAATCCTCAGCAGGGCAGAGAGACAGAGCAATGTTTTCAGCAGGGTAGAGGGGAATGGCAACATCCTCAGCAGGACACAAAAGTAGAGCAAAGTCCTCAGCAGTGCAGGGAGACAGGGAAGCAGTAAAACTGAGAAATGTCCACATAAGGGCAGACAAGTGAAGCAAAATTCTCAGCACAACTGGCTTTACTAACATACATTCTTGTGGCTGAATAAACACAGGTTTCCACAGTCACACTCCAAAATGGAAACTTTCCAGAAAAGTGGGAATTGGAATTGGAGGTTCAAATAGCTAAAATAAATCATAAAAAAAAAAAAGAATGGTCAGGTACACTTAGAATAAAAAAATGACACAAGTCGACATGGCTGTTATTGATCTTAATGAAAGCATCTACATATATAATGAGCCTGTTTTTATTTAAGTTGTTTGCATTTTCAGTATAATGCAAGGCAATCAATTAGAGAGCTGGCATGATCAAGATTTATTTCCATTTTCCATTAGCCGCTTTGTCCTTAAATGTCCTTTATCAAAAGAGCAATTCAAATAAAACTGGACTGAAATCACCTCAGCAAAACCAGTTCTGTTCTCCATTCTTATAAATACTCTATTAATACTCCGAGAACAAATTTCATCTCAAAAGCAAAAATACGATCCACTGTCACACAATCAAAACACATTTCTAAACAATTTAAACATTTATATAAATGTGGACGTGTTTTTTTCTTTGCCCACTTCAGCGCAGTTGCTATTATCTTTTCATAGGTTGTGCCTTCAGAGCTCTTGGGAAATGCAAGAGGTTGGCAATAGCCTTTATTAATATTGTATTTGTGAAGAAGACAAGTGCTGAACTCAGCTAGATTTAGTAGTAAACAGCATTTAACAGTCTCTTCGTATGATTCACAACTCGAGGCCACAGCAAGGCAGGCTGAGTGTCATCTGCTGAGTTTTTATTATATTATACATTAATATCTACAGGTATAGATTTCGGTTTAAATTGTGTATATACGGCAGCTGTTCAACATCTTTTAAATCATCTTCACTTGATCTTGTTTAACCTAAATTATTCAAACGTTACTTAAACCAGATTTGAGTAGTCAGAATGCCTCTTCTATACTTTGTGCCAAACTAACATTTAAAGACTAAAGACTATTTTATTTGTGATTGTTTCTTGTCAGACTGTAACATGATCCTCATGTCCCACTGTAGGATCTCAGTTGTCATAACATCAGACTGTATGTCACTCAAAAAACTAATGCACAAAAGAATAAGACTCATATGAAGTTTTATGTCGTCATCTTCCTCGCTAACGCTAGCTAGCAGCATACAAAAACAATCCTCTGCATTCATACTGAAAAAATGAAGACAAGGTGTGTGGAGCAAGTCTCTTCTGTCCACTTGACTCGCTTCCACATTTTCATTTAGGAGGTTTGAAGTTGTCACGCTAATTGCGTCATCAGGTTCGGCGCTCCTGTTGGTTCTCGGTTCGAAAGTAGGAGAAGTCGGGAAAGAGTCTGAGATCTTCTGAAACTGGCAGAATTTCATCAGAGGAATAAAATAAAACCAGTTAGTTTAGTTAGTTTATTTTTTCTTCAGTCATTCAAACATAACAACATACACAACCAGAATTTTTATAGTACAGCAATGACTGAAGGGGTTTAGGCTGAAGACTGAACACTTATTGATGCCTAACCCTATTTACAACCAATTTTAAATACCCAACATGAGGCAACAATAATCAGAAATCAGCAAAGTGAAAACAGATATAAGAACATATTAATAAAAATAATATTCAAATATTATCCATTACTAATAACATTACACAAATCACCTTGTCTATTATCCTCTAAACATTCCATTACCCTTATACTGCCATCTATCATTACATAATACACCGGCCTTCTATTAGTTTTAATGATCTTTAAACTAAACTGAACAATATCATTCTACTGCAATATAACTACCAATCACATTAAATTAGAATTTTTTTTTAACACCTTTTTAGATATAGATTGTTTTATTTTGTCCTCCAGACTATTCCACAGATTGACTCCTCTAACTGAGAAACACCTCGCTTTAGTATTGGTCCTAACTTTATTTTTTTGATAGACCCCCGATTCCTCTCAAATTATATCGAGTCTCTCTTGGCTTAAACCTCTCCTGAATACAGACTGGGAGCTTAAGATTGTGAACCCTATACATCATTACAGCTGTGCTTAGATCAACCAAATCCTGTCATTTCAATGCATTCATTTTAAAAAACAATGGGTTAGTTGGAGCGTAATAATCAACTCTGTTAACAATTCTAATAGCCTTCTTCTGCAATATGAAGATAGGTTTGATAATAGATGTATAATTATTCCCCCATATTTCCACACAATAGTCCCCCATATTTCCACACAATAGACTACAGATTTTAACCTGGGATTAAAGGATTCTTTTAAACATTTCAAAATCTACACAAATCATTGTGCACCTGGTTTAAAGGAGATTGTAAAATTTGATGGTTACAGTTGTTTTTTATTTAATTACGTTGTATGTGTTAAACACTTTTAACAATAAACATTGTCCCAAAGCAGCTTTACAGAATTAAAAAGATTATAAATATACATTTTACCATTAAATTATTCCCTTATAAGGTTATCGCTAATTAGCAAGCCAACTGCAACTGTGGCAAGGAAAAACTCCTTGAGATAGTATGAAGTAGGAACCTTGAGAGGAACCAGACTCTAAAGAGACCTCAACTTTATCTGGGTGACACCAAATTTATTGTGGAGATTGGATGGACACTTGAATGAAAAACTGTTTAATCTGCTATTTTAGCAGACTGTTTGTATTAATTACAGTCAAAATTCATTTTAATCTAAAGACTATTTATGTGGAACCATCCAAAATAGCAGTGAGTGGTTTCTAGTTGAAAAAAAAGAAAGGACCTGCCTGATTCATCCTGTTGCCCTATCTCAATTGCACTACCTCTGGATGAAGTTCTTTTCAACTAGAAATCACTCACTGCTATTTTGGATGGTTCCACATAAATAGTCTTAAGATTAAAATGAATTTTGATCACCTGAGGTAAGGCATCATGAATCAGGCAGGTCCTTTCCTTAAAAAAGAGAGGACCTGCCTGATTCATGATGCCTTACCTCAGGTGTTTATAAGCAACACAATCATTTAGATTACGTTGCCCAACTTTCTGTGTTCAACACTAAGAACTCCCATCTGTACTTCCAGTTAACGACAATCAATCTGCTATAAAGAAAATGAATCAAGACCTGCTGAGCCATCAAAATTGAGAACTCAACATTACAAGGACAGACACATACGAACGCTTCCAAAAAAATATGTTCCATAAATGTCCAAGCTTAGTAAGACGGAAGATGTAAATTGTGTTTCCTGTGTAAAGAGCTGCGCTATAAATTCGTTTGCCGCTCTCTTATCTGGAATATTTCTCTAAGAGTCTCATTCATCACCGAGCTCTTTGAAGATCAGCAGGTGTGGAGGCTGCCGAGCTGTTTAAGATGCGACGCCTGCCTCCGGTTCGCTGCGCCTCTGACGTCCTGTTTGCTTTCAACTCCGCCGTCCGCCTAAGGACACAAAATGTACACCTTCGCACTTTAAAGCAATAATCCTAAAGAATTCGAGACTTTTTTTTTGCATTAAAAACACAGAAAAGAAGGAGAAATGTGTGGCTCGAGAAGGTAAGAAGCCATGATGTGTGCTGTGGAGATGAGTAAATCTACGCCACTCTTATAGTGTGCTTCTTTCTGAAAAGAATAATTGAACCTGTTTTAAACACAGATTATTATTTATGTATCCATTATGTGGAATTTGGTAATACTTATAGTATTAAAGTGTAAATGTGGCAGACATATAAATTTATAAAGTATTACTCCAGCAGGCAACAGCTTTATGTTCATAACACACATAGTCAGCATGTTCTGGTTGTCACATGGTACATTTTCTATGACAGAAACTCAAAAGTCGTTTTGGCTGTATATATCCAGAAATAGCAACAATTTACATGGCTATAGGGCTGATATAGATGGAATAAATGAATGGAAAGAAATATAGTTTGGAGACTTGTTTTGGTTACAAGAAAGTACTTTATTTATTCACGTTCCCACACTACAACCCTCAAAACCCCATACACACAGCAATACAGCACTCCCAGCATTCCTGCCGCTTCTGTAACGTGTCCTGGAAGTCTTCTTTTCAAAGCATTTCAAGCACCTTCTGCAATTCACGCTGGGTCACAGCAACGGTGTCAAAATGACGACCTTCTTCGGGGAAGAGGGTGAAGTCACATGGAACGTTCTCCGACGATCACCATGCACACGTTGCTGAGCAGGTTGAGCTCGTTAAAGGTCTTCCTGATCTCTCGTCGTCTTCCAGTGATGTTTTTCCGCTCTTGAAACGCTCGTGCCGCCCAAAACACCTCGAACGATTTGTTGCAGCATTGACGTATGTCAAACGTTTGTCATGGTAAAGGTCTCTGTGGCAGATTTGTCCAGTTTCACACAGAATTTCACGGTTGCTATTTGTTCTAACTTACTGTCCATGAGGAACTCGCACACGTGGTAACGCAGGTGCGCAGAATAGCACCAGTTACACCATTAGTCTCAACACTTTTTGATACCACCTCCTATTTTAGGAGTCTCCATTGTTAGCGCTTTGTAACAGTCTGAGATAAAGCTATTGCTACAGCTTTTCCTATAGCTTTTTCCTAAAAAGTTTTCGTCACAGTTGTTGTGAGTCTTTGTAATTTCATTGTACAGTTTAAACGAGACTAATGATGGAATGGTGTGATAATAAAAGGGAAAAGAATAACAGCAGGGAACGTAAAATATTAGACACTATACAAACAAAAGTGTGTTGACACATGCCTATAAAATTGCTTTGTCCTTTTTGAACATCCCATTCCACATTTAGTCACCATTTGCTCTTATAATAACCTACACCTTTCCAGAAAGATGTTCCATAAGATTTTGAAGTGTGCTTGTAGAGATTTGTGCTCTTCAGCAACAAGGATAATAATAAGCTCGATACAAGTCTTAGTGTTCAACTAAAGTTTTAGATTTTCAGGTTTTTTGCATCTCTCTTCATTAATAATTCTCATATAGGCATTTCACAATGTACACATTTATCTGGACATTTTGTCTTTTTGTCCCTGTGATGATGCAGTCCTCGGATTTTCAGGCATGGAATATAACAAATTCTAGCTTTGTTCTGATTGTGTCGTTTTCTAAAATGAAAATCTTAAAAATCTCAAATGCTCTCGCACAGATAAAAATATTGACAGAAATTTGTGGAGATTTTTATTTTTTTTTAATATCCCCTTTCAGATAATAACCTCCACTCTTCAGGGAAGATGTTTTACTAGATTTTGTGGAGGTTTGTGCTTATTCAGCAACAAGGGCGTTAGTAAATTCAGGTACAAATGTAGGTGAGTTGAAGAGGTCTGGGGTGCAGTCATTGTTCCAAGTCATCCTGAAGATGGTTGCTTTTCTTCATGTAGCTGGCTTTGTGCACAGGGGCATTGAAATGCTGGAACTGGTTTGAGTCTCCCAGTTCTAGTGAAGAAAAAAATTGGATTCTAGTGCATCCAAAGACGTCCTGATCAAGTGTGTGCCTTCAACTCTGTGGTAACAGTTTGAATAAGAACCAGAAATAGCTAAAAATATTTTGGCTCTTTGCATTGTGCCACATCAGGTTTTCTATGATAAACATCTTTGTATGTTTTGCTCTATAATTCAATTCCAAATAAAGGAAACATAACTAAACTAGAAGACTGTAACTTGTGGCTGTTTACTGGCTTTTACAAACAAACTTTATCACAGAATAAAGCACAATGTGAAACTCTTGCACCTTCACGGATGCCTAAAACGAGGTGAGCTTCCATCCCGCTGAACAGCATTGTCCAAATCATCACACACTTCAGGACCAAGAGCTGAGGGTGAAATCCCCCAGAGCTTTCCGATCTGCCAGTTATTAATTCAGGTGGAACCACTGTTCTCTCTTTCTCTCTCTCTCAATCTCTCTCTCTTTCTCTCTCCAGTGTTATCCTTCAGAAGGGGGCTGTCGACCACGGCACTTTGACTTCCTCCCAAACCATATGGAGCTTCATTACTGCAGCATGTTATAAGAATAAACTGAAGCATTTCCACTCTACAGTGCTAGAGCTGACATTTTCTTCTCCCTGCAAACGTCAAATGAAATCAATCTCAGTTTTACAGGTGACGTCTGCGGTGAAACGACAAACGTGTTTGTATTTGAAAAGATAAAAAAGAGAAAATCTTGTGAATCAATAAACGTTTTTCTCCAGTTGTTTGACCCAATGCAATATAGTAGCTTGTTGATCTGTTCTGAGAACTGAGCTGTAAACAGTCTGTCTGGTAGTGACGGAAAGTTTGGATCATTTTAGTGACTCAGTTTTTTGAGTCATTTAGTTCATTTCGTTTCGATAAGCAGATCCCTAACACGTCTACATACCCCAACTTTGACTATAGATCCAATAATAAAAATATGACAATGCAGCTAAGGACAAATGATGATAAACAGATTGAGTAGCTTCACCTCTCATATCCTCTGCCGTGTGTCGTTAGTTCTATTGTCACTTGACTCTAATAATATTTGTAACAATAACATCAAAATTCAAACAAAAAACCGATCTATTGTATTGTGTAGCATCTACGCTAGTCACTTGACAAAAGAACGAACGACTCGGACCAGAGGACCAGAGGACCATGAACTACTTAATTCTGGTTTCTGTATATAACCGACAGAGATTTTGGGATGTTTCGCATTTTTTTCTACTGTTGATGTGTATCACATTATAAGATCGGAAAATCCGAAAGACGGAAAGTCGATCCAACGTAACTCGTGGACTAGCTATATAACTGAAGGTAAAAATTCCTTTTCACTCTACTTTTTATGTTCATCGACTTGATATGAAAAAATTCCAGCCTAGATTTGGATATCTTTGCCCTTTTACTCTGTTCTCCTTCCAAAAATTTGGTTTCTGTGGAACCTTTCCACAAATACCATTCCTGTTCAAGCATTTTCTTGACTGTAGAAAGGTCAATGTGGCATCCCGATTAAGCTGCCAAATGCTGGTCCAGGTCCTTGACTCTGAGTCTCAATGTTTTTTTTTGTCCTTAACCTCTACTAATTCTTCATATTTCTTAATAGCAACTTGAATACCACATCAGTTTGTTTGCTAATTTTCCCTTAAAAGTGGCCTTGCTGATACAAAAGTAGGATTTTATGAATTATGTGAGCTTTTTTAACCTTTTTATTCTGATGTTATGTTTAAATGGCATATTATCAAGCTGCCAATGAATGAAACTCATACAACATGTGGATGTAATGCTCATGCATGTCGTGCATAGACCTTTTTTAGTTATACATTATTTTTTTACATGAAATAGCATGACAAATACAAGTGTTAACATTGAATGTATTTATTCCATTTAGGTTTATGAGATCCAGGTTCCTGATATTGCTTAAGGAAAAATCACACTAAATACTTGCCACTTTATCCTACAGAAGGTTTTTATTTTTTTATTTTTTTATTATTATTATTTTCATACAACATGTGAATTTATTGTAATTTTTTGTCATTCTTTTAATTAATTTTTGTAATTAATTCTACCATTACTGAAACAACAAACTAAGACTTTTGCACAGTTTATATACACCTTCGTTTATAGAAAACCGAAAACCTCAACACAATCATTATACAGTAGTCAGAAATGTGTTTACTGTATATTAATATTATTTTTAGCTTAGTATTATTTTAGGGAAAAGGTTTAGATTTAAACCTTGAAAACTTTCTATCCTGGTCCACAGTTACATCAGAAAATGTCATTGTTAAAATACTATACAAATGAAGTAGTCAAATCTATTGTCAATCATTTGGTTCGTAATGAACATGGGCACAAGTTTGGATGGATTTTGTTTGATTTTGTACAAATTTGAATTGGTACAAATGGTTACGACCCGGAACTCCACTACAGTGCTCATTTTCCGATGATTTTTCAAGACTACCAGTTCAGCCTGATTACTTCAAATTCATGAATAAAGATATTCCAATAAATCATATTTAAAAAGACAAATTAAGTTTACTGTACACATTTATATACAATGACAAAGAATTAAACTGAAACAGCTTTTTGAACAAATATTAAATAAAAAAATTTGAATTACTAGCAAAAACAAGCTTGTTGGTAGATTATTGACTTTTGCTTGAGAGTACATTGGAATGTCTCATAGGCAAGTAGAGGACCTGCTCGATCCGCATCATCACCTGCCAGACTGTTACTGTGTTTGCATTATGACTGCAAGATGGAAGATGGTGAAGCAGATATTGCAGGATTTTTTTTGGCGGAATAGTGAAAAAAAAAGCGAGCGCTGCCGTTTCTATCCTGAGTTCAATCACAAAAGATTGATTACATTTATAAATAATTCCCAAACACTGCTGCACTCTGTTCACCCTCTTTTCCACAGCGAGGACCAGGGACGTAAGTAATGAAACAAATAGACTGCAATCACAGTGCTGACTTTGATTCAGCAGGCTGGGAACACCCCGACGAGGGCTCAACAAACTATTCAATTCGATCCCCGGCAGCTATTTCCAACCTATCAGTACCCATTAACTTCAGCGAATCGGAAGGGTCAAGGGCAAGGAAAAGAGCACCACTTGTTCATTCTGTTAATGTAAACAGAGAGCAAAGGGGTTTGGAGCAATGATCATCTCTATCATTTAGAAAGAGGGAAAACATTTTCGTTTCAAAAATATTCACTTACCATCCGATTAGCTTTCATTTGCAGTTGTATATGAGCTTATTAGGCTGCCTCGACCTCCCTATTCCTATCACTGCAGTTCTGCTTGGTATTGTAAAAACGATTACAAGCATTGAGAATGGACTTTTTCAAGATCTTTGTAAGGAAAATCAGTGCACCATCATAGTCATCAATGAGTTCTTCAATATACAGTACGCTCAATAGAAAAGGGAGGGGAAAAGGTCAATGTTATCGATTTAGAACACACATTTATCTCTCTCTTTTTGCAAACCCATGAGCAATCCTACCCACTTCTACGTAATCTTTTCAGGAATCTTGCCCACTCGTGAAAAATCCAACCAGTGCCATATATTCTCTTGATGATTCCTGTCTGCTACCACATTTCTTTTTTCAACAAATCTTGCCCACTCCTGCATTACGTTGACCACTTCAACCTACTCCTACAGACTCTCTGGACCAGTACAGCCAAAAGCTGCTCTATCTTGGCTAAACCTGTCCATGTTCAAACCTGCACTCACTTACATATTCTTTTAATGAATCAACCAGATCATGCACTTGCCTTATCCACACTACCTTACAAATAATTTTGAACAATCCTGAATTCTCACACAGACAATTTTGAATAATCCCACCAATCATAATCTGTTTTGACCAATCACTCCCACTTGCACTGATATTCCTGACCAATCCAGCCTACACCGACAGACTCACTGGCTGGCTGGTCACTTCTGCCCACATCTGCCACATCACAAAATAACAGTACTGACTCAATAATAAATAAATAAAATATATAATAAATTAATAATATTACAAGTACAAGCACGGAGATGTTTAGGAGAGATGGCAGTGGAGTTTTTAACACAATTGTTTAACAAGATTTTGGAAGGTGAGAGGATGCATGAGGAATTGAGATATAGTGTGCTGGTACCGAACTTTAAGAATAAACCCGCAGCGTTACATGTCTTGGAGGGGAAATCGGAGGGACTTTTCGCTCATGCGAAAGGGTTTGTGAACAGACAGAAGCTGCAGCTGCCTTCACTCGATATGCATTTTATACTCCTGGTCGTGACGTAACCCCACTGGTGATGGCCAGCGTCCAATTTTTTACTGATTACATTATTTCAGAGCGTGAACAATCAGGCGCGTTCCCAAAGAGTTTCGACGCAGCTCGAGTCCCTAAAAGTAAAATAAAGTTGATCAGTCACACCATGAAGTTATGGGAAAGAGTAGTGGAAGCCAGGCTGAGAGAAGAGGTAAACATCTGTGAGCAACAGTATGGTTTCAAGCCGAGGAAGAGCACCACTGATGCATTATTCCCTTTGAGAATGTTTATAGAGAAGTATAGAGAAGGTCAGAAGGAGTTGTATTGTGTGTTTGTGGATTTAGAGAAAGCATACGACAGGGTGCCGAAAGAGGAGTTGTGGTATTGTATGAGGAAGTCAGGTTTGTCAGAGAAGTATGTGAGGACATGTATGAGGACAGTGTGACAGCAGTAACGTGTGCAGTAGGAGCGACAGACTGGTAAAAAGTGGAGGTTGGACTGCATTAAAGATTGGCTCTGAGCCCTTTCCTGTTTGCAGTGGTGATGGACAGGTTGACGGACGAGGTCAGACAGGAGTCTCAGATGAAAGCACCAGGAAGGAGGAAAAGAGGAAGACCAAAGAGGAGGTACATGGATGTGGTGAGGAAAGACATGCAGGTAGTTGGTTTGAAATGTAGAGGACAGGGGGGTATGGAGACGGATGATCCGCTGTGGCGACCCCTAATGGAAGCAGCCGAAAGAAGAAGAAGAGGATAATTCAGGAATTATAAATAATAAATATCGTGCTTTTCATGCAAACAGCACATGGAGTCAGTGATTTGCCCCTAGAGGCTGCTCTCGTAATGACAGCAGACTAGTTCTAGCAGTCAATTATAAATAAAGTTTAAATATTTTCCAGCAGCTTCGTAGTTTGTACAGAAAAAGATGGTCAGTTTGCTCTATGTGAGTAAGTTTCTGTGATCTGTAGCTGTAGTGGCTATAGTGACATAGAGAACTAAATGCAAAAACGGGCAAGAAAAACAATGTATTGCAATTAATGAATGAATTAAATCTCTTCTATTTGCTCCTTAACATTTAATACATATGATGTAAAAAACAACTAAAAAAACTTGCAATGCTTGAGTACATTTGTATTATAAAAATAAAAGAGTCACAAATTACTGTGCTTATTTTATTTTATTTTTTCTCTCTGATGACTGCAGGTGATGCATGTGTCCTTGCTCTTGAAGATATATTTACTACTCAGTCGTGCTAAGGTTACAAGAAAAATCATGGCCAAATTCAAAAGCAATCAAGAGGAAGAGCACGAGAGAAGATGGAGGGTGTTTTAGTAGTAGCTCCATGAAGGAGAAGCCTGAGGGCATTTCAGAGAACTCTGACTTCAAAGTCTCTGCTCCTCCATGAGAAAGGCCATGGTAGATTTGATATCAATTTTAGATGATAAAGAGAGAAAGAAGAATAGGCGCCACTGCGCATAGAACATAATAAAATCTGCAGGAGTTACACGGGTTTATCACTGTATGAGCTCCAAAACAAAGCATGTGACATGTGCCTAGGTTTTTTTTTTTACAATATCTAAGATTGATAGGTCTGGTAACTGGAGATCCTGAAACATTAGTGTATGTATAAGATAAGTTCGGAATAAATAACTTGGTGTCATGCAAGATATTAATTGACAAAGTGTTACTACAAAAAAGTTCCAGGTGTTTACTTACACCACAATGTCCTATTGTTAATCCATTTATTGTTACATTTCTGACATTATTTATAATAAAGCAACTACAAAATGTGACTCAATAGCCTCACAATTATTCTTGCTCTTTTCTCTTGATGTTGTTTTGTTCTAAAGAAGGACCGCAATATTGTGTTGGTCACCTTTTGCTGCCAAAACAATCCCGAGCCATCAGGCATTAACAGCATCACTCCCCACGTGCATCACTGAGCAGTCGTCTAGCCGTCACAACTGTCAAACCCACTCACTGTCAGGATCTACCGGGCACAAGGTGCGTACTTCCGGGTCGGGGGCCATCTTGCCGTTTTTCCCGCACCACCCGGTATATTAGGACATCTACACATTAGCTCGGGCCAGAATTTACCAGCTCTCTAGCCCCTGAGATTATTCTTGGTGCCAGAGCCTGTTCCTGTTCCTGTTCTGATTCCTGAATCCTGGTATTTTCATTTTTTTGCCCTACATTGCTCTGTTTATCACCTCTTGGATTTTGGCCTGTTTAGAATTTCTGATTTGGGTTTTCCTGCATTGCTCTGTCTCCTGGCTCTTGGAATTGGACTGTATTATGGACTTTGTTTTTTCTGCTTTTCCCCATTACACTTTCTATTGGCTCTTGGTTTTTGGATTGTTTGCCTGTGTCTTTATTAAAACCTGTTTTCTCTATATCCCTGTGGCATCCTGCATTTGGGACCTCCCTTCCACCCATTGAGTCTCTAATTCACCAAATCACTGGTGATTTCTGACAGAATAGTCTGGCCTTGCATCGTGTTTTGGCTCTGACACTTAAATCCTTACGCTCGCCCATTTTCCTGCTTCTAACATCAACTTTGAGAAAAAAAATGTTTACTTGCTGCCAATAAATAAATCCACCCACTAACAGGTGCCATGATGAAGAGATGATCAGTGTTAATCACTTCACCACTCAGAATGTTATAATGTCATAATGTTATGCCTGATCAGTGTATATTATATACAGTTTATATTTACAGTATTTTATGTACAGTATATATATACAGTTATTTTTTAAATCCTGCTCACCAGTTTTCACACATTTGTACTCTGCTCAGAATCTATATATTTATTCGTTGTACATATATTTGCATATTTATGTGCATCTGTCAAATTGCATAAGTGCTACTATTTGCACTTCTGGTAGATGTTAAACTGCATATCTATCTATCTATCTATCTATCTATCTATCTATCTATCTATCTATCTATCTATCTATCTATCTATCTATCTATCTATCTATCTTCAAAGTGCTGACTTGGGATTCATCAGATTAACACCTTCTTACAGAAAACTTCATCAATTAAACAATTGCACACTTGATTACATTTTTTAAATCTGAAGCATCCACCATGACTTTGTGTGTTGAAAAGATGTTCAGAGCGGTCTAGAAAGAGTGAAAGAGTCCAGAAATAAGTCCCTGGATAAGTCCTTTATGATTACCAGAGCAGTTCTGGCATACAAATCTATTTAAGATTATCCAAATTGATCAAACTGAGATTTTCCAAATTGCTCTTGCTTGTCAGAATTCCAAAGAACTAATCCGTATGATCCCTAACCAATCTCTCACAATCTCACAATCATTCCCCTTAGATGTAATAGTCTAAAAGCATCAGTGGCTGCTAGATCTCACTCTATGATCCAATTAGCATTGTCTTAATTCTACTCATGTAAGATTAATCTCTGGCTTTTAAATTCACTATCCTGTGCGAGGTTTATGAGGACGCATAACGAGTCCTGCTTCCTGCTTCTCAAGGTTTATTGTTTGATTATATTGTTTAATTGCTGAGGTTTTTCTGCTACTGTCATGGGTTTTTTGTGGACCTACATTTGTAGAGGTACTACTCTATGTGACAGGATTGGTGTCCAAAAAATAAATAAATGAAGATTCCAGCATCTTTGTAGATTGTAAAGAAAAACTAATGATGGTAATTTTGCTATAAGTGACTGAGGGGCTGTGATCTGTCAGAAACCTTTGACTGTAAAACCAAAGACAATTAAAATGTCCTATATTCCTTATGCGAAAACGTGCAAGGGAAATATTTAACAAATAATCAACTCTCTATATATTCTTTATATTTTATTGTATATACACTATATTGACAAAAGTATTGGAAACTGAATTTCCCAGCCATATGTGGTTCTTTCCCAAAACAGTTGTATAGGACGTCTTTGCATGCAGCAGCATGACATTTTTTACCTTGACTTCAACTAGAAGACCCAAACCTGTTCCAGCAATTTTAAAGGACTTCATAATTTTGCACCCTCATACATCCCTGTCTTGCTTCATACCTACACCCCAATGCGCACTCTCAGATCAGTACCTTCTTTCCGTTTAATCACTATGGGGTTTAGGGCATTTAGCTGGGCTGCTTCTTATCTCAGGACTTTTCCTTCCACAATCAATATGAGATTGTGAGCACTTGTATGCCTCAAAACTCATCTGTTCAGATTAATTTTAACAGTTAAATAGCTGTTTGTTGTTGTTTGATTTTTATAATTTCACTCTACTGTACGGCGTACTTGAGTGTTTTAAAATGCGGCTTTAAATGAAATGTATTATTTAATGATCCCTCTGTGCACAAAGCAAACTCCATTGTAACAAACAGTGGCGGTGTCGAGCAGGTAATGGAGCACGTTGTTAAAGATGGCGATAAACACACGGATTTTGAAAATTTAAAGCGGTTTTTCCGAAGGCAAGAAAACCACATCACGATACTGTGCGAGATTTAATCAATAAATTTATAAGTGAAAATAATTTTTATTAAACGAATAGTTTTCCATAACCTACTGTACAAGGGCACTGCGGAATGGACTTTTTGATGTCATTTGGCTATTAAATAGCTTTAGTTTTAACCGATATTCCAAAAAGGAAAACAAATTACATGTTAATTTTAAGAGACCCATCTTATTTTCTCATTTTTTTTTTTTTATTTCATTTCTACAATTAACCGGAGTCACCCCAAAAATGCAATTTTTTTTATTGTTTAAGCCATAAAATTATCCTCCCATGCTTTTTGAACACACACAGAAAACATTTGCGAGGATATAGCGAGATGAATTTTGTGTAATTGTGTGTAAATTTATAGTGAGTACTGCAGTACAGTACAGCACTGTAGCGTAGCCTATGCATAGTTTCTCTGCTTGTTTAATGGTTGAAGTGTCCTATGATGTCAAAAAAGTGGCCGAGTTAAAGATACACGTCACTGCATTTTTTTTTTTTCATTGGCTAAACACTTTTGATATGTCTTCAACTTCAGCTCTTTTTGACATCAAAATATACTACAACCAATAAATACGAGGAAACATACGGTTTCTTGTAACGCTACTCGTGAAATCGGGATCAATTGCGAAACAAAATTGTTATGTGCCAAATTAAAAATCTGGATAAATTGGGACCGCGATAAATCGAGGTACGACTGTACTTCTTATCCGATTACTCAGTTAATGGAATAATCATTAGAATACTACTACAAAAAATACTACTACTAAAATAATCGATGGCAGCAGCCCAAATTTATAAAATAAAATAAAATATTTCCAAATCCAAATTTATTTGTGGGATACTGATACTGATTTACAAGAATCCATCTTTCACAGGACAACAGGATTGAAAATATACAATAATTAATAAAAAAATCCTTGACTTCAAACTACTAATATGTACTTGAATAAAACATGCATGCAATACAAACTATATTATTATGAAAAGGACTTTTCATATATAATAAAATTGTTTCCTGATGGTTGGTGAAAGTTCAAGGGTACATATTTCTGCAAAAGAATATTATCCAAATTGTTAAAACTGCTATCGCAAATGTGATAGAAGCAAATAAACTGTGGGCATGAATTGTTTTTGGTAAGCGAAAATATTATCGAGAATTTATGTGCGACCTTCCATAACAGTCACTCCAAAGCAGAAGTAGTATATACCGTAAGTAGCATGCAGCTTATGGAAAATATTAAAGGAAGCGAGGAGTGAATGTGAAAAAAAAACATTGGATACTTTTCTTCCACTGGTATAAACGCTCAGCACCCAGTGCTCATCCAATCCTCATGTTAGTTAAATAACTTAATTTTGCAGTAATAAATAGCATGTACCATGTTCT
Organism: Silurus aristotelis; assembly: GCF_946808225.1. Lineage (NCBI taxonomy): Eukaryota > Metazoa > Chordata > Actinopteri > Siluriformes > Siluridae > Silurus > Silurus aristotelis. The sequence continues at coordinate 4,128,793 of NC_139585.1, read as the reverse complement.
CCGAGAGCTATCGATCTAGTTTTCTTATCTTTCCTTTCCATAAATGGTTTTAATAGAATTAAAGCCCAGGCTGTGATTTTCATCTATGTAAAAGGCAGTTTCAAGCTAACATTCCCAATGATTCCTCAGTCAGAATTACAATTAGTCCAAAATAAATGTGATCTGAAATTGTGCCCAAGAGGACACCATAATGGCAGATATGCAGGACACAATAGGTTACCTGCCAGGCCCATTTAGACACAGCATTTAATCTTTCCCCCTCTTAGCTGACACAGAGCTCAATGGAAACCTCTTTAGGAAGGCAGGACATTGTGCTGATTGCTGCTGAGTGGCCATCGGTTCAAAGCTCATTTAAGAAAGTTGGAGACCTTTTCACCTCGCCACTGTATTGCACTCAGGATGACGAATCAGCTGCAAAAAACGCACTGTTTCCCTGCTACAGCGGTCCCCTTATTCCCTATTTCCCTAAACAGCTATTTATTGACAACATTCCAGTCTGCCTGATACCATCACAAAACCTTTCACAAAAGATCTCTAGAACTAACCATCTGATCCCATCTTCATTATACAGCACATTATTGGACCAAACACACTGAGGTGAATTTTAGATTGAAAATATAAATAATAGCAAATGCATGAAACAGCAGTTTCTGCCATGTTTAACTTTACACTATAGAATTTTTTTTGGGGTTTTTTGGGGGGTTTTTTGGTTTTGTTTTTTTTTGTGTTCAGAGATGTCCGTTGTTTAAATGAAAAAAAAAAAAGACCACTAATTTCCACCTGTGTTTATGTGGTAACCTGTGGCTTATGTAAAGTCATTGTTGGCGATAAAAAAAAAAAAAGATGAAAAAGAGATCAAATAAATTGGTTTAACTGTTCATGTCGACACTAAATGGGTATGATTGGCAGATATACACACTGTGAAATGCTTCTCATTATCTCCCGTTTATTTAAAATGTATATCTAAATCTATCTAAATCTAATTTTATTTGTCATGTACATATTCGTACAGAGTATGACGTGTAGTGAAACGCTTATTACAACTGTCCAATAGTAATAGAAATAGGAAATAAATAATATAATAAAGTATAATGAAAAATAAAAATAAAATATAAGTATAAAAATAGAGATTTTATGTGTACAGTGCAACCTCGATATTCGCGGGGGTCACATTCTATAACCCCTCACGAATAACAAAAGAAAAAAAAAAAAAAATGTAAACTGAACAACAATTGTTAATTACTTGTCATAAATGTTTTATTTACTACTTTAAATGAATAATACAATAATAAAATAGTTTTCCAAAAATCTTTATGTAATTTATTAGTACAAACTCTGTCAAGGTTCCACAGTATATATATATATATATATATATATATATATATATATATATATATATATATATATATATATATATATATATATATATATATATATATATATAGAGAGAGAGAGAGAGAGAGAGAGAGAGAGAGAGAGAGAGACTAACCTTAACAGAGTTTGTACTAATATATAATATATAATATAAATAAAGGCAGAAGGGGATGAGTATTTACACAACATAGATATTGACAGTAGTCCAGATTTAAAGTGATAGTGATTGTCACTAAAGTGTTCATGTGCTGATATTAAAGTGACACTGATGTGTGCCAGTCTAGTGTTAAATCATTGCAAAAATTGTGTGAAAGAAGAAAGGTCCAGTAAGGTTTATTCAATAGGTTTATACAATATCTTGTATGGATTTAAACATTCATATAAAATATAACTAAAGGAGAAGAAAGAAAAGAGGGACTATTACTTATCACATAAACATTACTGAAATGCTTTGTTTGCATGTCACAGATGGTTAGGAAGGATCAGTATGTGGTAGCATTCTGTCAGTTGATAATAATTGAACAAATTACAGTACGTAATTTAGCGGAACAGAGCAATTTACAGTAGCGTAATTTACTGACTTTGAATTCATAAAAGGAGAAAGAAGAGGTAAACTCCTAACATAACCCTTCCTAACGTAACCCTCCCCAATTTATCCGGGCTTGGGACCGGCACTAAGGCTTGTGCAACCCTAATGGCTGGTTCCCTGACTGGGGATCGAACCCGGGCCGCAGCATTGAGAGCGCCACATCCTAACCACTAGACCACCAGGGTACCTGGTTGCTATGCTGCTATGAAAAGTAAAATATATATTTTAAAAAATTTGTATCGCTATCATCATCGAAAAATCTTAAGTACCATCGTAACTCAGGGACTACCTTTATACAGTCATGGTGCTTGTGACAATCAATCAATAATAACACACCACACATTTTCTTGATGTACTTGAATAATCTGCATTTGCAGTTGGATGTATAGTTATTTATTATTGTTATTTATTATTATTATTATTATTATTATTATTATTATTATTATTATTATTATTATTATTAGAAATGACACATCAACCATTATTGTAGAAAAACTTGAATAGACCGAAATAGCAATTCATGCTACATTAGGGATGTGAGTTACACGTAATTGGCAGAGTGCGAGATGTCGGTTGTCTCGAACACGCCGGAAACAAGAGCAAGAGTGTGTTCTCTCACAAGTCACAGCCTACAGGCGGTACATGGCAAGTTAATACAATCCGGCTTTTCCATAAACATGAGTATGAAACGTTGTGCCGTTTCATTTCTTTCCATTCATTCATTTGATTTCTGTATCGTTACAGGCCACGTGTTGTTCTACTGTATGTTTGTAAAACCCTTTTCTGAACTTGTGATATTTCATGCTAGTCTCCGGTTTGTTCGCGGCACTGCGGACGCCGACCCGATGCCTTTCCTTATTGTGCCGGGATTTCAAGAATCCCTGAAGCAATCTGTATGCAATTTGTTGTAAGGGGTTGGAATAATCTAATGAATAGGCCGAGTCAATTAGGCAGGGCTGTTTTTCTTTGTCGTGCTTATTTGTCTTGACACTCTAAGTGCACATCTTGTCGTCCGATATTATTAAGAAAAAACAACCAGGGGGAAAAAAAAGAGAAAGCATATAAATAAGCAGGAAAGGCATCGGTGACACCACACATCATTATGTCGTCTTCTCACTCTTTCACTCACTCTCTCTCTCTCTCTCTCTCTCTCTCTCTTTCTCTCTCTCTTTCATTTTGTATCTCTATTTTTTTAGTCTCTCGAAAGATTTAAGATTCAACATTCAAAGGCTGCTTTACTGGCATAACAAATACAGCAGTTCTTATTGCCAAAGCTACAGAGTTAACAGACAAATAACTACAGGATAAGGAAATAACTAGGAAGTTTCAATCATAGAAAATTTAATAAAAATAAAAAAAGGAAATGAAATAATGTATATACTGTAAATCTCAGTACAGTGTATATGTTCACTCACTTGTTCTCTTTCTCTTATGTTCTGTCTCTATCTCTCACACTCATTCTGTCTCTCTCATTCTTTCTTGCTTTCTTGTTCTCTCTTGTTATCTCTATCACTTGTTCTGACTCTTGGGTGTTTTGAAAGTTGCCTTTAAATAAAATGTATTATTTTTATTATTATTATTATTATTATTATTATTATTATTATTATTATTATTATTATTAATATTATTATTATTATTATTATTATTATTATTATTTTGTCTCTCTCTCTCATACACTGTGACTCTCTCCTTCTCTCATTCTATCTCTCTCTCTCATTCTCTAGTTCTCTCCCTTTCTCTTTTGTTCTGTCTCCTCCTTATTGTGTCTTTTTTACTTTTTTCTTGTTCTCTCTCACTGTCTCTCTTAAACTCATTCACTGTTTCTTTCTCCTTTCATTCTCCCTGTCTCTCCTTCTCAATCTCTAGTTCCCAACCCAGACAAACCGGAACAGGAGAAGCCCTGCTCAGCCGAACCAGACCAGGAGAAGCCCTACTCAGCCGAACCGGACCGGGAGAAGCCCTGCTCAACCGAACCGGACCGGGAAAAAGCCCTGCTCAGCCGAACCGGGCCGGAAAAAGCCCTGTTTAGCCGAACCGGACCAGGAGAGACCCTGCTCAGCCGAACCGGACCGGGAGATGCCCTGCTCTGCCGAACCGGACCGGGAGAAGCCCTGTGTGTTTTATTTAGAGTTTTTTAGCATTTGTTTGTTTTACTTTTATTTCATTTTAATGAACGAGATCCAAGTTGTGAGTGTTAATGTAAATGGAGCAAGGGAATACTGAAAGAGAGCGAAGCTATATGAGCTTATTAAGCATGAGTGTGTTGGCGGTATGCTGCAGGAAACCCATAGTGGCATTAGCAATGCTGCTGACTGGGTGAAGGAGTGGGACGAGTTGTCAAAGTCACATCACGTGGTGTTGCCTTGCTTTTTACTCCCATTTTAATTCCGGTTTCATACATGGTGGAAGAAATTTTAAACCGTTTGATCTGTGTGTATCTGCGGAGAGAATACGTTTTTTAGACAAACTCAACAATATTATTTTAAACTGTAGCACTGCAGAGTTTGTAATTTTTGAGAAATGATATTAATTCCACAGCAGAAAATATAGACAGAAATCACACAGAACCTCATGTACCATCTTGTAAGTGCCTTAGGGAGTTGGTAGAGGCCCATGATCTCTGTGACATTTGAAGAAATTTTTATAAGAAACAGACAGACAGTACACGTGGGCCCACTACACAGACAAAACACTCTCCCTGGGAAGATTGGACTGGTTTTATAGTTTTATGCATCAAATGACATTTTTTTTTAAACTGTTTTCTTTTTCCAGTAGGCATCACTGACCACTGCATGGTACCTAAAAGTATGCCATTTTAACACTTAATTTATTGAAGATGCTAATTTGAGAGTTATTGATTTATGGAATTGTTTTAAACTAATTAAAGTAAATTATGGGGTGCAACAAGGTTCAGTTCTAGGACCCCTGCTTTTCACAATATGCATGCTTCCCTTCTAAATATCATTAGAATGCTTAGGATTAGCTTCCACTTTTATGCTAATGATCATTACATTCCGGTAAGACTGAGATTTTGCTCCTCAGCCCAAAAAACAGTACAGAGAAGCTTCAGCAATTCAACCTGCATTTAGTAGGATGTTCTTTAACTACTTATTCAACAGTAAAAGATCTGGGAGTTATTTCAGACAGAAACTTGTCTTTTGAAAATGAAATCACCCATATTCCAAGAACAGCTTTCTTCGACCTTAGAAATATTGCTACGCTAAGAAACATGTTGTCTATATCTGATGCAGAGAAGCTCGTCTATGTGTTCATGACCTCCAGACTGGAATATTGTAATGCATTACTAGGTGGATGTCCTGCATCATTAATTAACAAGCTACAGTTTGTCCAGAATGCAGCAGCCAGAGTTCTCACAAGGTCGAGAAAATATCACCATATAACCCCAATCATCTCATCTCTACACTGGCTTCCTGTTAAGTTCTGAATTGCAAACTACTGCTACCTACCTACAAAACACTAAATGGTTTGGCCCCCATGTATCTCTCCAGTCTTTTAACACACTACAATCCACAGTGCTCCTTGAGATCTCAAAACTCTGGACTTCTAGTAGTTCCTAGAATAGCAAAGTCCACTAAAGGTGGAAGAACATTCTCACATTTAGCTCCTAAACTTTGGAATAGTCTTCCTGACAGTGTTCGGGGCTCAGACACACTCTCCCAGTTTAAGTGCAGATTAAAAACATATCTTTTTAGCGAGTTCTACACATAACACACATCACATATCAAGACCTTGTGCTCCAGTACATCTGATCACATGCACATTACCTATCCCGAGGCATCCTGAGGTTGCGCCGGCTCCAGTTGTGTCCCACCTCGTTAAGAATATGGACCTTTAAAGTTAAAATGCTGACCCCGCAAACATCCCGAACCATCTAGAGATGCACCAGAGCCCTTTAGATCCCACTTCATGTAGAGTTTTGACATTGGACTTCTCTGAACATTTTAAGGCTTTGACATGGAGAAGCTGGTGTTGGATCTATGATGATCTCAGATGTTGAGCTATTTTATGAGTTGCTCAGTAGCTCCTGGTTCCACAATGTCAACTGACTGTATAAGACTGTATAAAGGACATTACTCATAATCTCACACTCCAGTGCTCTTTTTTTTTTTACTCTCTGGTGTTTTGTATTGTTTTTTAAGACTATAATCACACTCTTGATGTCACCCAACTGAAGATGGTTTCCCTTTTGAGTCTGATTCCTCTCAAGGTTTCTTCCTCATAACATCAAAGGGACTTTTTACTTGTCAGAGCCTGCTGAAATTCTCAAGCAGACAGTCAGCTTCCATTCTAAGCTGTATAGCAATGAGAGTTCAGGGGCACAGGTAGTGGAGAAGAGCTTTCTTAAAAAGCTCACAGTCAGTGGCCAGAGAGATGGATAGGGGTAATGGAGAACAGGTATGGAGAACAGGCGGGCGCCAGGTATAGCTGGTCTCCTTGTGGAATTCTTCAAAGCTTTCTAAGCAATAATAGCTGCTGGTTTCGAAGATGTGCTACAGTGGGCGAACGCTGGTAATCAATAAACTGGCAGCGTCGTCTCTCTGACACAAGCTGGCATGTGTGGATCCACCGTGAGAAATGTTAGTGAACAGCCAGGCCCTGCTCATGAACTTCTTCTGGGATGATCTGTACTGGATACCACAGAGTGTTCTCAGTCTTCCCAAGGAGGAATGGAGGGCAAGGGCTGGGTTAACTTACCAGCAGGACTACAGCCTTTAACCTCCAGTTCATCCAAAGACTCCTAACTAGAAACCTGGTATGAAGAACAGCAGCCAGTGGACTTTTATACGTGGTGGGAGGACTGGGGCTGAACAAAACTGGATTACCAGTCTTTTAACGTGGACTTTTAAAAAAATAACTTTTTTAACAAACAGATTAAAGCCTGCAGAACACTACACTGGCTCCTGGAGGTGTGGACCACCCCCACACTGTCCACAGCTCTGATCCCCTCAAAGAGCTGGTGAACATCACAAGGTCAGACCTGTCATGAGGGAAGGACCTGGCAGCACATATGGGACTCTGGTCCCTGTGCATAGCAAACCAGTTCCTACATCGCTGGAGGTCCACATTAACAGCAGAGGAGCATGTTCAGCTGAAGGACTATAAAATCGGTGAGACCGGTCCTGCAGAGAAGGAACCTTTTCTCCAGTTGGACTTCCTGACCTCTACAGGTGTGGAGGTCCCCTCCTGGAGTGCAGGGGTAAAGGGGTGATGAACTTCGGGACAGTGTAAGAGAAGCTGCTCTACAGGACTTGTGTTGAAGTTTAAAATAAAAAAAAAGCTGACTGGGAGGGTGGACATCCAGTGGAGAAATGTTCTTGGTTTTAACGATGATGTTACACCAGGTTGGAGACACTGAAAAAGCTGCAGATCTCCAGTAGAGGATTTTAAGGTCTTTTAATGTAAATTTTACATTTCACTGTTTTATTTGTGGGTTTAAGTATGTTAGGAAAAACAGGTTTGTGTGCCAACTGGTTAATTTTATTTTTGCTCAAGCTTAAATGGCCATATACCTGAGCAGGAAAAACAAAGTGACACAAAATGCAGACTGTGATGCCAACAGAAGCTTCTCCAGACTAACAAAATTAAAGATTCTGATTAATTAAAATTTTTTATAAGAGTATGGGGAACTATCTGAAGATGTTTGATTTTTGATAGAGTGAAAGATCTCCTGCTATAGAGCTTTGATCTCAACCATATTGAACACCTCTGGGATGAATGGGAATGCTGATTGCAGCCCAGACCTCCTCACCTTCTCACCTACATCACTACCTGACTTTACTAATGGCTGAATGAATCTCACACAAATCTCCACAAGCACACTCCAAAATCTAGTGAAACATCTTCCATGAAGAGTGGAGGTCATTCTAACAGGAAATGGGAACTAAATGTGGAATGGGATGCTCAGAAAGCACAAACCAATCTTATAGTTTAAGTAAAGTGAAATTTCATGCTAGCCAAAGACATCATATACAATTGTGTGCCTTTAACTTTGTGGTAACAGTTTTGGAATGAAGCGAATATATATTATAATAAAAATAATATATATGAAAAAAATCCCAATACTTTGGCTATTTTATATATATTAAGTAGGAATTAATGTAAATGTCTCCTAGCTCACTAATTTCCAGCTCTACCTTAAATAAGAACTGAATTAACACTAAGTTGAAATATCTGGCTGAGGTAATATCGCTCATTAAATTAAATTCAATAGGATTTTTAAATCAAATTTGTCATTAGCTGTATACAGCTCTAGAGAATATGATTAGCTGGTATTTAGCGTAATGTATCACAGTTACTGTTTAAATAACATACGGCACAATAGATAACTTCTCAGAGCCTGATATATTATAACACAAAATAGATGCTAATTCAATTACAAAATAGTTTGACTCACAATGGCTAGCATAATCATTGGTTAAAATAGCTAGCATAACAGTTAATCTCACATTAACTAGCATAATAGTTAGTTAAAATAGCTAGCATAATAGTTGGTCTTACATTTGCTAGCATAATAGTTAAAATAGCTAGCATAATAGTTGTTCTCACATTTGCTAGCATAATCCATCCATCCATCCATCCATTTTCTCCCGCTTATCCGTAATTCGGGTCGCGGGGGCAGCAGTCTAAGCAGGCCCCCGCCTACGACTGCTGCCCAATCCTCACAGCACCGTCCCTTACGGTCCCTCCTGCAGGTGGTGAGCCCACGGGAAGTGCTAGCATAATAGTTAGTTAAAATAGCTAGCATAATAGTTGGTCTCACATTAGCTAGCATAATCATTAGTTAAAATATCTAGCATAATAGTTGGTCTCACATTAGCTAGCATAATCATTAGTTAAAATATCTAGCATAATAGTTGGTCTCACATTAGCTAGCATAATGGTTAGTTAAAATACCTAGCATTGATAAAGACTCTAAAGGACGTAACAATGGATAAAGGTGGCGGCTAAATTAAGTAAATATAAATGATAGTAAATGTTACTATCTACTAGCAATGGAAAGCAGCCTACTCTCCAGGCTAATCATTGTGTACTGAGATTGCAATTTACCTGGTAGATGTTTAATTCTTTTTATTGTATTTATAACCCTTGATTTTACCACCTAAAAAAAAACAGCAGCCACACTCATCATCACTGCGAGTCAGGTTTATAGCGTGTATTAACGTTTTTATTTACTGTGACTCCTGTTGCATTTAATGCGGACATGTCTCAAGGGCAAGTCTTCATTTTGGGCAGTTGTGTGTACACGTTTGTGTGTGTGTGTGTGTGTGTGTGTGTGTGTGTGTGTGTGTGTGTGTGGTTGTGGTTGTGTGTTTGCTTATGTTTCTATTCACCAAACACCTCTGATCCTTCAGGGATTAGATGAGTTAAGTGACATAACCGAGGTCACACGATCGGCCTTCGATCGCACTCGACACCTTGACCTTATGTTCTGTTGAAAGTTTTATAGCATAGATTTATATATTATAGAATTGATTCTTTAAATTCCAAATCATGACCAAAGCAGACATGATTGGGAAATGTTTCAATCCATACAATCCATCCATTCTTTTTTTTCTTTTCTTTTTTTTCCCTTTATTGTATTGTATTTAATTTTCATTTATTGTATGACAAGCATGTCTCTAAACAGAACTGGTTTTCTTCCCAAAAACTTGATCTCTCAGGGTAAGACATGATGAAGACATGCATTCTAGACGTAATATACTTTTCATTAGAACTTGATCCACACCGACATGGTGCTAGGAGAAGCTGGGATTTTCTGTGAGTGCTGAAGCAATTTCTTACAGGCATGGGGCCTTCACGTAGCGATCACGATGCAAGTAATTACTTTGCTGCATACCGCTATAGAGAACTGTTTTTCTGCCTCCGTGTCGGGAATGCAGCGTTCTGCACACGCGACCAGAAGAATCACTGCAAAAAGGAGCGTCGTTGATGCTAATTACGGTGACTCAAGTGCTATCTGTAGTGTTCTCCAGTAAAAATCTAATTAGGAGGTTACAGTGATGTCACCGTGTCACTGGATATTTTTAAATATTAAGAAAAGACCTACAAATAAATTCCCTTTGACTTCTAGGTTAGGATTGAATGTTTGATTGGAAATATTGTGCACTTTAGGTAATTGATCATATCTGGTAAAATTAGTGATTTATTTACTCTGTGTGATTAAACAAATAAAGAAAATAAATGTCTTAATCTTTATGCTTAATTTATGTAATCTGTAGAGTCTCAGAAACAAAAAAATCGCCTTTCAGATTTTTTTTATGCTTTCAATATTAAATAAAAAAAGAAAGTGTTGTAATTCACGTTTTGTTTAAAAAAAAACGAATGAGCGCAAAGTACAAGGACGGAATGTGTAAGTTAAGTTTGCTTCACGTTTCCCTGCAATCACACTTCACATTTCTCCTTTGATTCTCTTTTTTATATCACACCGTATTCAACATTTTCTTTATGCGTTAATTTTCATTGCAAAATAATGTTGAAAGGAAATAGAGAAAACAGCAAAGAGACCTAAAAAAAACTCAAGGAGAAGATTGTTGCCTTTTAGAGAGTGGAAAAAAGTGAAGTGAGCTTTTTTTTGGTCTGAAAAACATCTCGAACAAATCAGTATTAAAACATTTTTTACCTCGAGAGCTTCTCGAATCATTATGACTGCAGAACACCGTCGTAAATACAGTACAGGTGAATGACTGTGGCGAATCACACAAGACCGAGAGCAAGCAAGCAAGAAAGAAAGAACAGGACAAGACAGACAAGACAGACAGACAGACAGACAGACAGACAGACAGACAGACAGACAGACAGACAGACAGACAGACAGATAGATAGATAGATAGATAGATAGATAGATAGCGACATGGTAAAACAGTGTGATGCTGTAAAACAATAACTCGGTGGGTCAGGAGTCAAAATAGAGAAATAACGTAGGGACGAAAAGCAAATACCAGCGGCTGCTGAACTGCTGATAGATATTGAATGTCAACGTGGCCATGATGGAGTGAAAAAAACATTCCCCTATTTTCCCCAAGGCCATCTCCATCTATCTTCTATTTGTTGTGTGTGTGTGTGTGTGTTTGGAGGACAGAGAGAAAGAGACGGTGATGATTACCATCAGGAGCCAGCTCTGGACTCTGACGGTTTCTACACCAGCATGGGAATATTGTCCCGACTTTCAGCCCACAGATCGGCAACAAGCAAATGCCCCACTGGCTGTTTCCAGCATCGCCGTGGGGATGTGAGAGATAGAGATATAAGAGATTTGAGTAAATGACGTCCTGCTGCTGTGTTTGTAAGGCAGGGGCAGGGGGTGATTATCCCACGCTGTCTGAGTAAATAGTGTTTGACCAGTGATCAATAGTGTGTGCAGGAGGGTGGAGGCCTGTAACAGCCATTAATTATTGAAATTAGAATTTACTGTAAAGCCGTAAAACCTCGCAGAGCTGCATGATTTAAAAAACACAGGGGATAAACTGTCAGGAGAAAAAAAAACAGTCAGGAGATGATGTCATATTGTCAAATTTAACGATTTGACTGTTAAAAAAAAAATCCATTCAGAATATAAAAATAATAGATTATGCGAAATAATTCCTCTTCTGTCACTGATTTACAAAATAATTACAGGAAAATGATTGTTGTGAATATCTATAGTTCACAGTGCACAAAAGAGTTTAAAACACTGAGCAGTGACTGGATGTTGGGAACAATAGTGTAGTATATATATACTGTATATATATTATACACTACAGAAGGAGGGAGGATGAATGGTAGGAAGGAAGGAAGGAAGGAAGGAAGGAAGGAAGGAAGGAAGGAAGGAAGGAAGGAAGGAAGGAAGGAAGGAAATGATAGACACACAGTACCAAAAGAAAGAAAGAAAGAAAGAAAGAAAGAAAGAAAGAAAGAAAGAAAGAAAGAAAGAAAGAAAGAAAATTTTATACATACATACATACATACATACATACATACATACATACATACAGTAAGAAAGAAAGAAAGAAAGAAAGAAAGAAAGAAAGAAAGAAAGAAAGAAAGAAAGAAATGTTATACATACATACATAATGTAAGAAAGAAAGAAAGAAAGAAAGAAAGAAAGAAAGAAAGAAAGAAAGAAAGAAAGAAAGAAAGAAATGTTATACATACATACATAATGTAAGAAAGAAAGAAAGAAAGAAAGAAAGAAAGAAAGAAAGAAAGAAAGAAAGAAAATGTTATACATACATACATACATACATGCATACAGTAAGAAAGAAAGAAAGAAAGAAAGAAAGAAAGAAAGAAAGAAAGAAAGAAAGAAAGAAAATGTTATACATACATACATACATACATACATACATACATACATACATACAGAAAGAAAGAAAGAAAGAAAGAAAGAAAGAAAGAAAGAAAGAAAGAAAGAAAATGTATATTTACCCATGATAGATAGATAGATAGATAGATAGATAGATAGATAAGAGAGAGAGAGAGAGAGAGAGAGAGAGAGAGAGAGAGAGAGAGAGAGAGAGAGAGAGAGAGAGAGAATCAGGAGTACATGCCCAGTTTTATTTAAATAAAGAATGAAAAATCAGAATAAAGGAAAACACCATGGTTTATTATTTATTAAAGAATAAAGATGAGTAAAACGCTTATTAATGACACTTGGCATTGTTTATACTGTAGCGAGTTTAAGAAGACCAGTAAGCCGTATCAGGCCGTGATCTGGGTTGCGTGTGAATTGTGTCGGCGTGCTAATGTGAATCATTAACTGAAATTACACACGTTATTAATATTCATTCATATTTCCTCGTAGCGTAAAAGGATGATTAAAAAATCTTTGTTTTTTTTCGGTGGAGTGCCTCAATCATCTGCGTCGAAACGCGCGAAATGAATCAACTAAATATCCGCTTTCATTATTATTAGAGAGAAGACGCGGTGCTGTGTACATACAATTAGCATCAGACAATTACAGCAGGCATGCTGGGAATGAAGTGCAGAGAAATGGTTCAGTACCAGGAGATGGTAATTGCACTGAGCGGTGACATGGATGCATCCGGTGTGCCGAAGCTGGAGTGTGATTGCTTGCGGCCTGCAACATTAGCATTATCAAGAGTATTGGGAGGTACATTTTAAATCATCTCCACTTCCCAGGCCACATGTTATTCTCCCTATAGACACATCCAATCATTTGTTTTGCGCTTTGCTTTTTCTGTTTATTTTTTGCAAATTGCTCATATAATAAAAAGGAAAACATGGTGCTAAGGCACATTACATCAGATCTCAATTTCAGATAAAATGTTAAACATTTTTTTTAATCACTGCTGCAAATTACAAATATTATATTAAAAAAGATTTTGAGAAACTTGTTAAGACTTTGAACGTCTGATCTGAAGGCCGTGAGTTCAAATTCCATTACCACCAAGCTGGACCTTTGAGCACGACCCCTGGTGATGGTTCCAGCTCAAGAGCCTAAAGATCCATGAAGTTACTGAGCAACTCAAGAATATGAAAATGGATGTGGGCTGTAATTAATATCAACAGTCTACTACAACTGCTCAGGACTGCAATTGCTATACATTCCTTTAAGTTTCCATCATTAAATTCTTGATAACCTCAACAATGATAGAGCTATAATGCAAGAACATCTCTAGGTCCGTCAACACAGCTAGAGTCAAGTCAAGTCAAGTTTATTTCTATAGCGCTTTTCACAACAGACATTGTCTCGTAGCAGCTTTACAGAATTTTAAGAGTTAAGGTGAATGGTGTGCATGTATCCCTGATGAGCAGCCTGTGGCAAGGAAAAACTCCCATAGATGTCATGAGGAAGGAACCTTGAGAGTACTGGAGAGAGAACTAACATAAGCAATGAAGTGTAAGATTATGAGTAATGTTCTTTCTACAGTCTTTTACAGTCATTTGTGGTTATAAAACTAGGAGATACTGAGCAACTCAAAAATAGCTCAACATTTGCGAACATCATAGATCAAATACCAGCTTCTCAATGCCAGAGCCCTTAAACACTCAAGGAGGTCTGAGGGGCCGGGAGTGGCACAGTCTAGGTTATAGAACTGCACAAAGGTCAGCGAAGTGGACCCACCCGCAGCATTACATATGTCTTGAAGGGGAACTCCACCTGCTCAGAGTCTGCTTATTAGCAGGAAGGCCTCTCTTGGGAGAGCCGTAGCAGATGAACAGCTAATCGGTCCTTCTCCAAGGACCCGTCCTGTGGACGTTGATGTCCAGTGCGCACACCGGACATAGCCGGTTCAGTTTCTCCTGGTCTGGGGCCTGGAACGGAGAAAGATAGAATGCATGTAATCTTACGGGTTGTGGGACGACTGAGGGCACCTTGGGGATGTAACCCGTATGGGGGTACTGGAAGACACTAGCTATACCCGGGCTCTTCCAAATTTCTCCAAAACCTGCTTCACCACTTTGGGGTGGAGCCGCCATTCCCCGGGTCTCAACCCCTGCCCCGACAGGGTGTCTGCTTGCCTTGTTCATCCGGCCCGGGATGTAAACTGCTCAAAGAAAGGAGAGCGCCTGGGCCCAAAGTAGGATCTGGTGCGCCAGCCTGCACAGAGGGCACGAACGCAGACTTCCTTGATGGTTGATGTACAAAGTAGGAGACCACCGCAGCATTGTCCGTACGGACCAACATGTATTGACCTCTGAGGTCTGAGAGGAAATGCTTTAGCGCTAGAAGTACGGAAAGCATTTTTAAGCATCCTCTAGCGCTGAAGCATGTGCCATCCTCTGGCGCTGAAGCATGTGCCAGTGTAGATGGGGTTTTTGACAAACAAGCTGACAGACAATACAAACACACAGAGCACTTCGTGAACAGACAGAAGCTGCCACTGCCCTCACTTATGCGTTTTAAACTCCTGGTCATGACGTCTCCCCGCCGGTGACGGCCAGCGTCCAATTTTTGACTGATTACACACATTATTTCAGAGCATGAACACTCGGGCATGTTCCCAAAGCATTTCAAGGCAGCTCGAGTTCCTAAAAAGGAACATTCCATGCCAGTCAGATGAGGATGGGTTCCCTTTTGAGTAAGGTTCCTCTTAAGGTTTCTTTGTCTTGCACTGTCATCACTATCTCGCTCATTAGGGATAAAGTTCATCCATTCATTCATTTTCTCCCGCTTATCCGTAATTCCGATCAGCAACCCAGCGCCTTAACCGCTGGAGCCACCACTCCCCCTTAGGGAAAAGGTTAAACTTAGTAAACTCATAGGCACTAGCATATAAATAAAAATTTTATAGCCTACTTATCAGTGTAAAGCTGCTTTGAGACATTGTTAAAAGCGCTACACAAAAAAAAAATAATTTAATTGAGTAGAATATAGCCGTCAGGCTAACGAGAGTATGTTAGAGAAGAAAAGAAAAGAGTGCAGGCAGGGTGGAGTGGGTGGAGAAGAGCGATAGCAGAAGTGATTTGCGATAGAAGAGTGTCTGCAGAAGTGAAAGGGAAAGTTTATAGGACTGTGGTGAGACCTGCGATTTTGTATGGTTTAGAGACAGTGGCATTGAGTAAAAGACAGGAGGTGGAGCTGGAGGTGGCAGAGCTGAAGATGTTGAGGTTTTCGTTGGGAGTGACAACGATGGACAGGATTAGAAAAAGGTTTGTTAAAGGGACAGTGCATCTAGGACATTTTGGAGACAAGCAGAGGGAGGTGTGATTGAGATGGTTCGGAAATGTGCAGAGGAGGGACATGGGGTATATCAGTAGAAGAATGCTGAGGGTGGAGCTACCAGGAAGGAGGAAAAAAGGAAGACCAAGGAGTTGGTTTATGGATGTGGTGAGGGAAGACATGCAGGTAGTTGGGTTGAAAGAGGCAGATGTAGAGGACAGGGGGGTATGGAGACGGATAATCCGCTGTGGTGACCCCTAATGGGAGAAGCCAAAAGAAGAGGAAGAAGAACAAAAAGAATATAGCTGTCAGTCCCTAGACTACGATTCCCATCTGCTACTGGAACCTCACATGATTGTCACATGACTAGGATTTTTCTCAAAAATGTTTGTGTCATGTTTGTCTGTAAACCATCACAACAACCATGAAAACATTTACAATTATATCATTCACCCTACTGAGCAGTTAAGGGGGTTAAATGCTTTGCTCAAGGGCCCATAAGTGGAATTTTAGTGCTGGGATTTAAACTCATGCCCTTCTGTTATGAAGCCTTATATCTTAAACACTAAGCTCCCCCTCCTCCTACAAAGCATGAGGCAAGGAGTGTTCTGAAATTTAAGACAATATATAAGTACATATTTGGACAAAAGTTTATATAAACTGGTAAAATAACTTCAACTCTCCTGGGAAGATGTTCCACTAGATTTTGGAGGTTGCTTGTGGAGATTTGTGTTGATTCATTCAGCCACAAGGGTGTTATTAAAGTCAGGTAGTGATGTAGGTGAGAAGGTGAGGAGGCCTGGGGTGCTGTCAGCATTCACATTCATCCCAAAGGTGTTCAGTAGGGTTGAGGTCAGAGCTCTATAGAAGGAGATCTTCCAATCCAACCCATGTACAGCAGATCTTCATGGAGTTTGCTTTTTGCACAAGGGCATCATCATGCTGGAACAGGTTTGGGTCTCCTAGTTCAAAGGAAAGTGAAGGGAATTTTATTTTACTTTATCCAAAGACGGAGACGAACCACATATGCCTGGAAAAGTCGGGTGTCTCAATACTTTTATTATATAGTGTGTATTCAAAATGTAAAAAATATATAATAAATTTATAGACAAAACAATATATATATATATATATAAACCATGGGGAACACAAACTCATGTACTCACATTGACACAACAACACAAATAACACTTATCTCTGAAGATCTTGCTTTAATAATACACTTCTGCTGTGTCGCAGCTTTAGCTGTTATTATGATAATTATTATAATTGTAACTCATTAATCTAATGTGTCTTTTTCTCTCTCGAGCGCCCTTCAAGACAATACTTGTTTAAAAACATACGCGCTAAAACAAACATGTTAATAGCGTCGTGTCACGTCGCGTCGGCTCTTTCTGGGCCATTTGCAGATAATCCGGTGATTTAATATTGAATTTGCTCACATTAGTACATTTACATTTATCCCATTTTGGCAGACTCATACAGACTGTCTTACAATGACCTCGTTTATACAAATGAGCAATTGAGGATTAAAGAGCTTGCTTAGGGTCACATTATAGCCATACTGGGATTTGAACTCATGACCTTCTGGTCAGAAGTCCAATGTTGTAACACGTCTAAAATAGAAATGTGTGTTACAGAAGTTGATGTAGATGTGACAAAATGAACACCCAAATGTATATATACATACAGTGTATACACATTTATATATAGATACAGTGCTGTGTTAGTTACTAAACAATAGTAACTAGTTACAGTCACTCGTTACTTCATTCAAAAAGCAACGCGTTACTGTGCAACACTATATATATATATATATATATATATATATATATATATATATATATATATATATATATATATATATATATATACACACACACACACACACAGCGGGGAAATTAAGTATTTGACACATCAGAATTTTTAAAAATTCCTTTATAGGAAGCCTTTATAGGCCATCAATTAGGACTAAAGCAGCTGATATCAATTAGTACTGATACGGGGCAGGGTTTCTCTCTCAATACTGACAGTTTCCAGGTGATCTCCTGGCTTTCTATGCCATTTTGCACCTTGTTATTTTCATGTGTTCAATACTTATTCCCTGTCATTTCACTTTATTTATTATGACTCAACTTGTATACTTAAATGTTCTGATTTCTTTGTATGAATTCAATATTTGGCTTGATGGCTACATCTGGTGGAAATTTTGTGTCAATAGCCAACTTAGAAATCCCCTAACTTACTGTCATGTTGGACAGTCGTAAAAAGCATTTCACTACATGTCGTACTCTGTATGAATGTGTATGTAAAAAAATTTTTCAATACGAATTTGAAATAAAACCTAAACACAAGCTTGCGCATGAGAAAAACCAAAAGCAGGAAACATTAAACGGCATGAAACAAGGAGTATTGTGGAAACACAAATGTAAGACAATATGTGCTGAGAGGGTGCCAGGTGCCAGGACGGTAGCAAGAAACCAGGGACATGTGCCAAAAAGGACCAGGGACATGTGCCAAAAAGGACCAGGGACATGTGACAAACAAGGAAGTGCAGCGGCTATCTAGTAATGTAGTCCCTGGGTCTAAAACATGAGATCTTTCCATGAAATCTTTTCTAGCACATCAGTCTAGACCTCTTCAGTCATCTTGGGGAAAAACACATCACTAAAACCGTCATCATAAGAGATATACAGCTCTAAAGACAGGATTTAGCATGAATTAAGAATTTTTTAAATCGAAACGGATAAGCTTTTTTTTTAATGGATGCATTCAACTCAAGAAATAAAAAAGCATCCATTAATTTCATTGAATGAGAAAAGCATCGCTGTGAAAAACTCTTAGGTGGACCAATTGTGTGCTTTTTCGAATATATTTCGTCCCAAATGGAAGCCATTTCAGTCCATTTCCTTAAGGAAAGCATGAGGCTTGTATAGAATTTCGAGTTTCACTTTATCCTCCCTTAATGTGTTGGTAATTGATCAGATTTGCGTCTAAGTGAAAGTTATTTTGTGAAGAAAAAGAAAAATGCCCGAGCAACGAGGAAAAGAAAGCCGGACGCAAACCGTGAGCCGTTTGAGGCCTTGTGAAGAATCAGCCTAGCATGTTGAGCAGATTAAACCTGGGGCACGTATACTCCATCAGTATTGGCAGCTAATTGTAATTTAATCTATAGTCGGTTTTTTTTTTTGTTTTTTTTTTCTTTCAAAACACTTACGTATTCAGGGGACACGCTGGCCTCGAGCCAGTGCAGTGAAAAATGTACACGAGCACCTGAAAGTGAGATTTAAACCCACACTTTGAACTTATTTTTTTTTAGAATAAGGCTTTAATTATGGTGATGGCTCTATCCTCGGGCTGCACGTCTCAGCAGGTAAAAGGTAATACATGTCTGTGCCTCGGCATTACTTTCCCCCTGGTCTCGGTGATAGAATTGCACTATATTAAAGACTAAATGTCCCACAGTCACTTTAGGGTTGTAAAGCAGCCAGGAGCCTCCACATTTTCTCACTCGGCACCGTCCACCCTTTCACTTACCACACCTCAGACCTCAGACACAATGCGGTGCCAAAACAAAGGCTGAAACATTCTGCAGAATGGTCCAATCACAGCTGTGTACATGTAGAGATGTTTCTTTTCCTACAGCTTTTCAACACAGAAGGAAAGAAGAAAGAAAAAATTATATATTTTTATATATATATATATAAAGGCAGTAGGGACCTGACCTGATATACAGTTATTGCATTTTAATACAGGCGAGTCCCTGATCTCCTGCCACAATGTGTCTGGGAAAAAGGTTCTGCTGCCTCTTATTACCATTTCATCACTTATTCATGATGAGCTCTAAACAGACAGCGAGGACGCTAGGAGCCGCATGCAGAGCTGACCTGTAAGAGATGCCTCCCGAAGCCTCTAATATGCTTCAAGGCTGCATTTGAATTTACGACGGAAATCGGTCAAAAGGTGTTAAATAATGTTTAATAACAGCCGTTCGGGTAGCAGATCATACGCTATACGACTAAATGTACTGACACCTGACTTTTCTAGTCACATGTGGGTCTTCAAACTGTTACCACAAAAGTCAAAGGTGAGCAAATGTATAGGATGTCTTTGCTTTTTCTTCTTCTTCTGCTCTTTTTTTTCATATTATTATTACAGTGATAATGATGGTATTTACATTTACAGCATTTGGCAGATCCAGAATGACTTACATTTGTCTAATTCATATGACCTGAGCGATTATAGGGTTGCTTAGGAGCCCAGGATTAAATGCTGGGTGTGGCTGGGATTCAAACTCAAGACATTTGGATCCAAAATCCAATGCTTTAAAAACTAATTTGGATGCGCTAGGATGAGGTTTTCCTCTTACTTGAACTATGAGTCCCAAACCTGTTTGAGCATGATGATGATGCCCTTATGCAGAAAGCCAGATCCATTAAGATCTGCTTTACATGGATTGGACTGGAAGATCTCCTACTATAAAGCTCTGACCTCAACACTATTGAATACCTTGATGAATTCGAACACTGACTGCACCAGGCCAAATGTGAACATCTTCTCAGAGGAGTTAGAGGATATTTTAACAACAAATAATGACTAAATGTGGAGTGAGATGTTTAAAAAGCAATCTTATGGTCAGGTGTCCACAAACATTTATCCATATAGTGTATCTGAAAGGGAAATCAATGATTTAAACCCTTGTTAGAGTTTAAAAGCTGATATGGTGAAGTTGAGCTGGCAGGAATTCAAATAAGCACTCAGTACAGACACGGTGAGCAGAAAAGCATCTCGGAACACTCAATACATCAAGCCAGGTTCCAATCCACCCATTATATATAGACGAAGACTCTGGAACTGTATTACTCCAGTGTTTTTCAGCTTTCCGTTTGGTGATTAGGTGCCAATAAATAAGTGGCAGGTTGTCTGATGAAGTTTGATTTTACAATTCCCTTTAAGACCACGCTCTGTCGATGTGCACTAACAGAGCAGTCAATAATGGCAATCAGCCCAGATGACTTCTTTGAAGCAGTCCAACAAAGAGACGATGTCAACTAAATCCTGATAGAAGGTGGTTATTTTTTGTCAATAGTATTTTTTCTGCAATATTTTTACAAGTTCGGGGCAAAGTATTGAGACTTTCTTCAGCCATATGTAGATCTTCTCCAAACTGTTGCCACAAAGTCGCAGGTGCACAATTGTATAGGATGTCGTAGTATACAATTTTGTCTTCACTTAAACCAGGAGACTCAAAACTTGACCTTGAGTGGTCTTAACATGGGTTGGAGAGGAAGATCTACTGCTATAGAGCATTGAAACGCTGACTGCACCCCAGGCCTCCTTACCTCACCTACATCAGTACCTGACATTACAAACACCTTTGTGAATGAATAAGCACAAATCTCCACAAAATCTAGTGGAACATCTTCCCAAAAGAGTGGAGGTTATTACGTGAGGCGTTCAAGATGGCAGACAACAGTGTTGAACAGCATGTGGTGATGATGTTTCTTGTGATCGAAGGTGTAAAACCTGCGGATATATACAGAAGACTTTAAGCACAGAACGCTCAGCCGCAGTAAGACATTTGATTGATGTAAACGTTTCAAAGATCGTCAGTGGTTGTTCCCAGCCCACAGCAGTCAGTCCTGTGATCCCGGATAATCGATGGGTTTCTCAGAGGTCAGCATTTCAGCACCGATGATGAAGTGAAGCAGGATGTTCCAGGATGCTTCAGGCGTACTGACAAATCTTTCAATGTCAAATCTTTGCAGGCATTAGTTAAGTGTATTAAATGTAGCAGGGGAGGATGTCTCACTTTGAGTTTATAAACTCAAAGGTCCTGGATTGACTTGAAGGCCCCTCATATAACAGCGAAATACAGACTAAATGTGGAATGAGACGTGCCAAAATCACATCTCATGGTCATGTCCATGAACTTTTGTCCAAATAGAAAAGGAAATGGCATGATAAATACGCGTCAGCGTGTTATCTATTAGCACAAAGTAGCCTGTCCTATCATTAAATAACTCCTTACTCGCAGCTTCTTTTTTTTGCTATCTCTAATACGATTCTGTCAAATCGGAAAATGTAAAAGTGACGTGACGCGACACGATGAGGCGAGTCGGCGGGCGAGAAAACGAAAAAGCCGCGATTCGTGAAGTCTATTACAAAACAAACATGGATTTTGTTTCAGAGTAATGAGAAAGTAAACGGAGATGGAGCGTGTCTCTTCTGTATTTTCCCTCAGGGAAAAGAGGCACCTATTCTGAAGAAATTGGAAGGACAAATATATATATATATATATATATATATATATATATATATATATATATATATATATATACATACATATATATATATATATATATATATATGAGAGAGAGAGAGAGAGAGAGAGAGAGAGAGAGAGAGAGAGAGAGAGAGAGAGACAGTTCTGAAGTAAAGATAGGAACAGGAAATGAACAGATGTGCTCGATGTCTGTAGTGCACTCAGAGTAAGATGTAGACCAGGATAGATAGGTCTCTAGCTATGAACAGTACATCCACCCTCTAACCTCGAATCTGGCAAACATTTTGCAATTTAATATACTGTTATTTGTGTAGCGTCTTTAACAATGGATGTCGTCCCAAAGCAGCTTAATACGAATTAATAGATTGAAAATATAGATTTAAGTGTCATAAACTATATTTGAATCTTCTTCTTTTTTCGGCTTCTCCCATTAGGGGGTGCCACAGCAATTTCAAAAGTAGTCCTGCGTCTAACTGGTGAAGCCGCGGTTCAGTCGTGTGACCGTTTAGGAAAATTTGTTAACCACAAATTTAGTCACTTTCTCTGGTAAACATCTACTACACATCTAATACACTCACTCTGTTGTAGATTTCAAATTACTCCAAACAAATAATTGTGTGTTGGAATGAAGCTGCGTTCAGGGAATTCTGTGTTTGTGGTCTTTGTTTATTTTATTACTCAGATATTCATGAACACATTAAGCATTAAGGGTGGTCTGTATAATAGCTTCCTAGGGTGAAAAGAAAGACCATTAACTTCCACACAGAGCACTCCTGGAGTATTTTAATTGTAGATTTTATACCATTGCGTGAAATTGCTGGATATTAACTGATAAATTAGACTGAAAATTCCACGTTATTATACATGTACAAGTTCTTGACTATAGTTGCTTTAAATTTGACAATTTTCTACCTCCACTCTTGGGGTTCTTCACATGGTTAGCGGTTCTTCTCAAATACAGCTCCTAAACTTAGCTACTGTCAAATCTTGTTTCGGCAGGTTTCCTCATGGTTCTTTGGTTTCCTTATAATTCCTAGAAACAGCCAGTAGGTGGTGTGACATATTTCCCCTCTTTTTATGATGTGGTTTTAAATTTTTTCAGACTCCAGCCCCTGCGATGTGATTAGTGTTTACAGTATACATGGTTTCTGTGTGGCCTCACAGATATGCTATGCATTTTTAAGTCTTGGTTCTCCAGTTTCTGTTCTCCCAGGCTCAAGTTTAATGGTTTCTATCTTTCTTGGTTTCCTCAAGGTTTATATTACTAAACAGCACACCTCAACAATGATGGAACTGTAATAAATGGACATTCGGATTCCCTTTTGACTCTGGTTCCTCTCAAGGTTTCTTCCTCTTAACATCTCAGGGGTAATGCTGCCAAAGAAAAAAGAAAAGTTTGCAGGCTCACGATTCATACTTTTTTTATGAGCCTTCCATTCCATGTTGAGTCCCCATTTACCTCCACACTTCTGGGAAGATGTTCCACTAGGTTTTGAAATGCAGTTGTGAGGATTTTAACTTCTTCAGCCACAAGAGCCTTAGTAAAGTCTGGTAGTGATGTAGGTGAGGTGAGAAGGCCTGGGGTGCAGTCAGTGATCCAATTCATCCCAATAGGGTTGGAGCTCTACAGCAGGAGATCTTTTAGTCCAACCCATGTAAAGGGAAAACCTTTCCTACCACATCCAGAGACGTTCTATACAATTGTGTTCAACTTTGCAGAAAAACCACATATGCATAGAAAAGTCAGGTGTCTTAATACTTTTGTCCATATGGTGTAATATATTTTTATTTAATTCCAAACCCTAACCCGAATCTGTTCATGAAAAATGAATCCGATCCAGAACTAAAGCCTGCAAGCTTTCATATGCTTCTCATGAATTACTATGTTTTTTTTTTCCAAAGATAAACCTGCCTCTGATGTGATGTGATGTGATGTTTCTACTGAATTTTGTCCCTCCTCACCTTCCTCTAAACCACTCAAAGGCTCAAACGAACGTGCAAACAAGTGCCTTTCGATAGACTCGTGGTTCCACTCGTGTATGTGCACATTGTTTCCAGGATAGACTGTGGCCTCAGTGCCACCCTGTGCTGCATAAAGCTGTAGCTGAAGAACGAGTGAATGCACAACCACTTTATTAAATCACAATGCCCAATGTTGGTGTTAGAAACAAAACTCTGAAATCTGTGTTTATTATTTGATAGACTCAGATCTCATCTATCAGGAATAGCAAAATCAGGTTCATTTTTTATTAGATCATATTATATTCGAAGATGAACCTAAATTTGATATGAAGCAGCCTTCCCTCATGCATGTCGTAGTCACAATATATTACAGACCATAGCTATTCAATGCAGTGCCAAAAGAGTTGAGCACATGAAGTGGCCATAATCCAAGATGCATTGCTTCCGATTCGCAACAGCTGGGGAATAAAAAAAAACAAAAAGGCAGAAGCAAGCAAAAAAAAAAATAATCCTTGAAGAATTATTAAAGCCTAGAGTTTAAATAATGAATGAGATACTTCTGTGAGATAAGGCCAGTATTCCACCGGTACAAGGACAGCAGTGAAGAGAATACCAAGCAAAGCAACACTATTATCGTAGCTTTGTGGTGCTGCTCGATCAAACCCAGGTGCACTCCTCACAAGCTCTTCTAAAAAAAAAAAAAAAAAACATCACTATTCTTTCTCTCTCTCTCTCGTCCGCACGCTATTTGCTGAAATGGTAGAGGCAGGGTATGTCAGTAAACATGACACTTGAGCCCTCCCGGACTACCTCGCACTAAAGGAGACGGTGAAGACGAAGGAACAAAGCTCTCACGTGAGTTTTTCTGCGATGGAAAAGGAGAGCCTGGAACCTCAAGGCTAGCGACATTAGGAAGTCTCATTCATGTGGCGAAGCACCGAATTTCTGACAGCTCGCCTGTTTCTTGCGAGATCTCGGGCTCGCTTTCGCCTGCTGTCTTTGTCTTCACAATGCAGTCCGTTCTCACAGGCACATGAAAGAAGCAGCTAGAGCTCGTACCAAGGGGTTCGAACTGTGACTCACTGAAGACAACGTAATACAAAAAGCGAATGGCGAGAGAATAGCAAGAAATGAAATTTATATATTATTGGATATTTTATAGCATTTGGCAGACACCCTTATTCAGAGCGACTTATAGCTGAGCAGTTGAGGCTTAAGGGTGTTGCCCAAGTAATTTGGTGGAAGGATTTGAACTTGTGACCTTCTGATCTAGAGTCCAATCTCTTAACCCAGTGGTTCTCAAACTTTTTCTGCCATTTCCCATTTTAGTGTACGGAAGGGTCAATTTTCAAGCCCCATCTGTCTTCCATCTTTCCTAAAAATAGTATTGAAAAACTTCAAATTTAAAAAGGTGTAATTTATTGAAATATCAAGTTCTAAATCAATAAAATCAAATAGTTCGAGAGAATAAAAGTGTAGTTTTGCATTAATGAACACATTTTTTTCTTTGTTTTTGCTTTAAATGTAAGAACCTTATTTTAAAAAGAAAATAATCATAAATTAAGATTAATGAAGACCCCAAAAAAAGTAATTAATAGCGTAGTTCACTGCGCCCCACCTGTCATGTCTTTATTCCCCACTAGAGAGGCGCCTAACACCTTGAGAACCGATGCCTTAACATCAGTTACCAAATCCAAGCTCGCTTTGGATCATGTGTCATGCAACGTGGATCATCCGTATTCATGATCCACATGTTCGATTTGGCAAGTTTTTACACTGGATGCCCTTCCTATTGCAACCCTCCCCGTTTATCTGGGCTTGGGACCGGCACTAAGAGCGGCTGGGGTTGGTTCCCTGACCGAGGATCGAACCCGAGCCGCAGCGGTGAGAGCGCCACATCCTAACCACTAGACCACCAGGGAACCGTCATGGACGATAAACTGTTAAAAATGGTGGAATTAAACTAAATGATTATGAAGCAAAAACTGTTAAAGGGGCGGTCCTTGGGGCGGTCCCTGGTGCGTGCTGATTGGACAGGATGTTTGATTATCACAAAGGACCTATTCTTTAAGTATGAATGGTTTTATAATAAGAAAGTTTGGGTTTGTAATGTGCAGTTCACATCAAAGAAGTGATTTATGAGAATTACACTGAACAAAAGGTTGGACACCTGGATGGCCATGAGTAGGGTTGCAAAGGGGTAGAAAATTTCTGATACAATTTAGGAAACTTTCTAAAGAAACTTTATCTGGGGAATTTTGGAAATAATCCAAGTGGGAAAGTTTTTTATGGTAATTAAATTGTATCATAAATATAAACATAAATATAAACATTCAATTCAGTCATAAGATGACATGCATGCAAACTAATACAGATAAAAACAGAAACAGAAACGGTGCTGTGTGCATGTGAATGATGAATGTGCAGGTGGAAATTCAACTGAAATTGCATTAAATCTGGTTGTTCTTTTGCATAGACTATCCTGCAATTTAGTAAATTCCCAGTTTATTCTCATTAATTCCAGTTAATTCCAATATATTCCTGTTCATTTACATGGAAATTTTGCAGACTGGAAAATTCTCAGAATCTTGCAACCCTAGCCATTAGATTAAAATAGGGTTAAGGTCAAATCTCTATAGCATGTATGTAACTATAGGATTAAATGTGGAAAAGGATTGTTAAAGAAAAAAAAATGATATCCTCAGGTGTCCACTAGGCATCCACAAGTTAAGTCCATATTGTGACTGATTCTAATTATTTCAATTCACTTCAACTCATTTTTATTTGTATACCATTATTAACCATGGACATTGTCTCGAAGCAGCTGTACAGAGATAAAGAGGTCATAATGTTGTATAAAAGAATGTATAAATTTAGTGCTTATAAGTTTGTTCCTTATAATTGAAAGTCTGGCCATAATGAGTGAGCCAGTGGTGACTGTGGAAAGATAAAAACTCCCTGAGATGTCATGAGGAACATGACAGAAACCAAACTCAAAAGAGAACCCATCCTCATGTGGGTGGCACTGAATATCACATTTAACAATACCGTGAAAATAGGTTCTGCTGTTTTTTTATTAATGGTATCCTGTCATGATAGCACTAAACGTGCAAAGAACTACAATTCCCATCAGTCCCAACATGTCAATCACACTCTGTGTATCATCAGCAGCATTGTAGGTCAGCGATTAGGGCACTAGGTTACTGATCGGAAGGTCGGTGGTTCAAGCCTCGGTATCGCCAAGCTGCCACTCTTGGGCCCTTGAGCAAGGCCCTTAACACTCTGTGCTCCAGGGGTGCTGTATCATGGCTGACCCTGCGCTCTGGCCCCAGCTTCTGAGCAAGCTGGGATATGCGAAGAACGAATTTTACTGTGCTGTAATGTATATGTGACAAATAAAGGCTATTTATGGATATATATATATATTTCCCTGTCTTTGAAAGCCTTATGGTCTCAATCCTTATGATGAAACATCCATATAAACTCTGGCTTCACGATCGCTCTCAGGTAGTAGTTCTCTGATTGGAGGAAAAGCCTTTTCCTCTAAAGACTAACAAAGTTGTCGAGGGATCATTATCTTAATTTGTCTGGTGTCCTCCTGCCTGTTCCAGATTTTTCTGATCTTATTTACTCAAGAGTCTCACACAACACTCTAACCTTTAAAGACAGGAAGCTGTGAACTTCTTAACGTCAGTCACTACACAAAAAGCTGGTGTCACTGCGGTGTTCTTTACCCCTCCTACCTGAACTCAGAATATAGTGCATATAAATGAAGGTCAATCCTTTTTTGCAACCTTCAGCATTCTAAAGATCGTGGCCAGAAAAGTGTGCAAAAGATATCAGAGTCTGCATCTTTTGAATAAGACGTCTGGAGCTGGGATTGACGTGTGGGTTTAATCCTACGTTTGCGAGATTTGATTTTCGTATTTACTGAGGGATGGATCAGATGGACCAGTATGACTAATGAGTCGTCTCAAAAAGTGATTTATTTGTTTTAAATGAATCTTTTATATGACTCGGTTTTGATATGATTTGATATGACAAGTTTTCTCTGAATCACTTTCTATCATTTACATTTACACCATTTGGCAGATGCCCTCATCCAGAGTGACTCACAATCATCTCATGCATTACAATGACAATGGAGGGGTTAAGGGCCTTACTCAAGGGCCCAGCAGTGGCGGTTTGGTGTTACTGAACTCACACATTTACGACATTTGGCATATCCAGAGCAAACTACAATTACCTCATTCATACAACTGAGCAGCTATGTGCTTAAGGGTCTTCCTTAGGGGCTTTGGGATTTGAACACATGACCTTTGAATAGAAAAAAGTCCAATGGCTTAACCACTAAGCAACCACCTTCATTACCTCACACCCTTCTGATCAGAAATCGTTTAACCGATATGTTTCATGATTAACTGGTTTTCTCAGAAAGTGATTCCATCGATTACATTTGCGCCATTTGTCAGACACGCTTATCCACAGAGTGACAAAATTTCATTCATAAAACTGAGCGATTGAGGGTTAAGGGCAGATTGTTGTTCTTGGGATTTGAACTCACACCCATGTGACCACACATCTAACATTTTAACCAGTTTATTCATTTGGAACGATTTTTTTAATATGTCTCAAGAACAGGTTGTCTCAGCGGATTATTTATTCCACGATGGTTTACAGAGGAGAAAAATTTTATTTGGTGGCAGATACACTTACAAGGACATTTACAAGGTCATTGTGAGGAAAGTTTCAACGAAACAGTTCAAAACAGTTCTTGAGCTTTTTTATTATCCGTGTATACTTTTTCGTTTTCTTTCCTGTCGCAAAAATACACAATTTGCCTTCATTTCAAATCCCCTAGAAAACCGTTATTCCTGAAAATAATGCACAAAAATCCCAGGGTCATTTGACGAGGTCAAGTCAAGTCAAGTTTATTTGTATAGCGCTTTTCACAACAGACATTGTCTCAAAGCAGCTTTACACAAATCAACAGTTAAGGTGAATGGTGTGCATTTATCCCTGATGAGCAGCCGTGGCGACTGTGGCAAGGAAAAACTCCCTTAGATGTTATGAGGAAGAAACCTTGAGAGGAACCAGACTCAAAAGGGAAACCATCCTCATTTGGGTGACATCAAGAGTTTGATCATAAATCTTTCAACAATAGAGAACACTGGAGAGTGAAAACTAACATGAGCACTGGAGTATAAGATTATAATTAATGATCTTTCTACAGTCTTATACAGTCTTTATGGTTATAAAACTAGGAGCAACATTTGTGATCATCACAGCACCAGCTTCTCCATGCCAGAGCCTTTAAACACTCCAGGAGGTCCAATGTCAAAACTCCACACATGTAGTGGGATCCAATTTGCTTTGGTACGTCCCTAGAAGTGAAAATTGATGCTTCTGCTAGAGATGATGTATGTGGGAAGTGCAGTTGTGGCTACAGTGAAAGGAGTTTCTTGCTTTAGTAATGACATTCGTTCTCACTGTATGAGATTCCTGCTTCTCTATATTATTGATGGTTTCATCATAATGATGGTATTAAGAAGTGGACTGGTTCAGTCACCACTGAATGCCTGGCTGTGAAATGACCAAAACTTTTTTATGACTCAGGACTCATTTGTTTTGAATGAATCTTATATTTCTGGATTACCAGTTTGTCTCAGAGAAATATTCCCTTGTTTTGAATGAATTTCTTATATGATTTGGGACTAACGCTTTGTCTCAAAAAGTCATTACTTCATTCTAAACAAATCTTGCAAATGATTTAAGACTACAAGGTCATCTTAAAAAGTGATTTGTTTGTTTTGAGCAAATCTTTGATTCATCTCGTGACTAATGGCTTGCCTCCAAGAGTAATTAGTTCATTTTAAACCAGTTTTTTATATGACTTAACACTAAGTGGTTCTCTCAGAGAGTAATTTGTTTGTTTTAAATAAATCTTTTATATGACTCAAGACTAATGGGTTGCCTCAGAGGGTGGCTCATTCCATTCGATTGTAATGTAACAAAATGCAATAGCCCTGTACAGGAAACTAAAATGATTCGTTTACATCCCGAGTCTTTTCTATGATCTAAATGTAACAAGGCAGCTGCCTATATACTATACTGGGGTCCAGAATTGCTTCACAGTGCCATTATTTTAGTTTTCTGTCCAATTACAATTTGTATGTCACACACTGGATAAACTTCAAACAATTAATAAATAAATAATGAATAAAACGATGCTGTTTCTCATCATTTGTCCCTGATTGCATTGATTGAATTCTTCTTATTTATTTAATTCAATTCATTTTTATTTCTATAGAACTTTTAACAATGGATATTGTCTCAAAGCAGCTTTACACAGATAAAGCGGTAATAAAAGAATGTATACGTTTGTTCCTTGCTCAGTGAGCCAGTGGAGACTGCGACAATGAAAAACTCCCTGAGATAGCATGATGAAGAAGCCTTGAGAGGAACCGGACACAAAAGGGAACCCATCCACAGCTGGGTGGCACCGAGGGTCCATTTATGGCCAACAAAACAACCTGAATATTTTAAATTTATTTTTTTGCTGAATGGGATAAAAAAAATCCACGTCTAAAATAACCTAATGATTATATTTTGTATAATAATAATATGTTTATATGTACATTAAGGGTGTTACCAAACCACTTTCAGGTTGGGTGCACATGTGGACCGAATGCAGTCCTTTTTACATGCAAAACATAGTTAAAATATGAGTTCTTTCAGGAACGTATTGAGTGGTGGACCACAAGTTTTTTAATCTCCACCTCGCATTTTGAGCGCAGCGTCACCATTTTTTTTTTTTATTATAAATAAATTTGAAAACATACACAACAATGGCAGTG
This sequence comes from Silurus aristotelis, assembly GCF_946808225.1. Lineage (NCBI taxonomy): Eukaryota > Metazoa > Chordata > Actinopteri > Siluriformes > Siluridae > Silurus > Silurus aristotelis. The sequence goes on along the minus strand of NC_139585.1, from coordinate 4,098,101 downwards.
GTATATTAAAAAAAGTTAGCGCAGTGTCACTATGGCCGGAAATATGATTTGTAATGCGGCGGAAATACGATTTGTAGTGCATTGTAAAAAAAAAAAAATTATTAGAAATAAAAATATTTTATTATTTTACATTTGTAGTGTGCATGCGTAAAATCGCCACCACTTCTGGTTTTTACGAGTTAAAACTGGACATAAAACGCAAAATAATCTATTTAAGTATTTCTCTTAAAAGCAGAAAATCCTGACAATTTTGCATATCAAGGGAGGGAATAAATGAAAGGATGAAAAGAATGAAGACATTTGTTAAATTATGCTGAAATAAGTAGAAGAGTTAATTCATCATCTTTATTCATCATCATTAGATCAACATTAAGTATTAAATGTAAAAC
>NC_139585.1:4077712-4092712 GCF_946808225.1 Silurus aristotelis | reverse complement strand
TTCACTCTTCACAACACCAGTCTCAGAGTGGAGTGTAACCACTGCCAAAGCCACATTAAAAACATCTAACTGAAGAAGATCAGATTGGTTAAGTGCACACAAAGCCTCATCTCAAGCTCGAAATTATTCCCGCATTACAGGATGATGGACCACAAGCGGATTAAGTCTGCTCATATTAAAACATCTGTTGGTTCAGAGGGATAAACAAGTGCTTCCTTTTAAAGGCGACTTTGCTTGTGTTCTTCATTTGATTCCTATTTTGGTTTGAAAACATTAAAAGCAGAAAAAGGGAGAAAATAAAAACATATTTATTCACTTTTCTATTCGTTTAATCAGACAGTTTGTAGTCATCACGATCTCACAGTAGCAAATTCTGGAATTCAAAGGGAATTTCATTGGGGAAATGTAGGATAAAATGTCTGAAGCCTTCTGCACAAATGATAAATAATATGATACAAACTACAGCAACATATTCGGATATGCAGAATGTATTAAAACAGTTAGCTGGGCGGAGTAGGAGAGGGAGGTGTGTGTTTGTGTGTGTGTGTGTGGGCGGCGTGGGGGGGGTGGTTACTGGTGGATTATCTGCTGATGGTTTATAAATTCTTTTACATCTGGGTTTTGAAAAATTAAAAAATTTAATGAACTCCACGTACATAATTTTAATTGACTTAATTTGGATTAATTTGATTGATAGACTGATTGATGATTGGCCAATTAATTGATTAATTGGCTAATAGATTGGTTGGTTGGCTGATAGATTGGCTGATAGATTGGTTGGTTGATTGGTTGATCGATTGGTTGCTTGAGTGGTAGATTTATTGATAACAGCTCTAATTTCCTGGGGATTTAGAGCGCAGTAAAAAGCTTTGCCTCACATACTTGATTGCCAGTGTAGTGTATAGTGTGTTACTCTGTGAACTTTGTGGCTTCTCAGGAACACGGCGCAATTAAAAATCCACATGCAAAGCGCTCGAGCACTTATGATCTAATGAAATAATAAGGCAGGTTGCAGCTTTAAGTCTCATTAGCTAACAGCGCTGAATTACATCCTGCTGAATGATTCCACATGTAGTCTACACTTGAGGGCAAAACTCTGAGCAAAGAAATGCTTCCGTCCAATTGAAAAGTCAAATGGAGAATTTAAAGTACAAATGCAGGTATGCTTGATTAGAGTCAGAAAGCAGGAAATCAACAGACAATCAAAAGGCTGGAAATTGTCACAAACAGATGCTGTAAGGAAGACTTTCCAAGGCCAACAGTTGTGTCTATATAGTGGAGTAGGATGATTGTGATCAGGAGTGTGTAATTTGATGTCTGGTGACCTTTTACATGAAAATGAATGTGTCATGGGAAATAGAGCTAGTTTTCAGCCATGTTACGAGGCAGTGGTTGGTTATTGTAATTGAGCGGAAGCGGAAGAACATCACTGAAAGATGACAAGAGACCAGGAAGACCTTTGACGAGCTCAACCCTAGAAAATGTCAAAACCATTCAGCAACTTGCGCATGATGATCGTCGGTTCGTGAGTAGGGGCAGAGCCGGATAAAACGAGCAGTAAAACTACACCTGTAGTTGAAGAGATTAATCAGTGTGCTCTGTTTCAGTCCAACAACACCAATAAAAAGGAGAAAGACACCAGCCTTAGGGGAAGAGAAATGCACCCAGGAGAGAGGAGCAAAAAGGTCTCCAAACTGAGCGTGGGGTACCAAAGCCGAGCCGATCCACGGTGTTCCGAACCATGATAGGGTGGGTGTTACAATCTCACTTCCGCGCCCACTCTACTCGCCAGATTTGGCTCCTAATCAGGCGTGAATCGCAGAAGGCTCTTGACAAAAGATTTCCAGGAAAAGAATTCCAGAAGTGGCAGGAACGCTGGGGGCGCTGTATTGCTGTGCAAGGGAACTATTTTGAAGGTGATTTTGAAGTTTTCTTTACCACCTCGTCTATTGAGTATTTAAATGAAGTTCCAATCTTGATATCGTGCAAATCATTGTGTTTAAAAGTAAAGGTATTAATCACTATTTCAGGTCTTAGCCGGCTGGGAACTGCAATCCCCAGCAATCATTACGGCCTTCAAAGGTGGCTGCTGCGAACTCCAATTCCCAGACCACACACACTCTCCTGCTCAGAGTCTCCAAGCTACTGATTGAGCAGGTGTGCTCAATTACTCACACATTTTTACCTGTCGGTTTGAATTTGACTGCTTGGATTAATAGAGTGTCTTTTTTTTTTTTTTTTTAACCACACATGCATCCCCCAGTGCATTTCTTGAAACCCCAAACTCAAAGTAACCACCAGACCATAACCTGACATGTATACAAACTAATTCAGATTAAAAAAAACATTTTGTTTACTTTTATTGATTAGAATTTTTTTGCACAATAGCTTTCACACATCACATGGAAGTTTTAAACATAAATGTATTTTTAAAAATACATTTAAATATATTCTTGCCAAGATGAACATTTTTAGACATCATTTTCTGTGCTGGATTCAAGGAATTATGAATAATTAATTTATGTTATGAAGGAATGCACAGTGCATGTTGGGGGGCGTGGCCTAAATAGCTCTTCATACTGATAATACTGATAAGGTTCGCTGGTGTAATAATATGGAGGTAAATATTTTCCTGTAAAGATCCTACAGGAAATGTCTTATTCGCTTTAACACTTATAAAAGCAGCTATAAAATTCTGTTCTGTTACCAGTCTCTCTATTATATTCAGTCAAAACAAAAAGGACAAAAGCCAAGCCCATGCAGTTGAGAAATCCTGAGAGAACCAAATGTTTCTGTAGTGCAAAAGTTTGACTGAAGGTTCTGACACTGGATACGCCTTCTACAAAAAGGACAAAACTTTGTGGACAACTGACCATTAAATGTGTATGGTATGTGTACTTTGAACATCCCATTCCACATTTGGTCTTCATTAATATCCAATCTTTCCGGAAAGATGTTCCACTAGAATCTGGACTGTGATTGCGGTAATAGATTTTTTGCTCATTCAGAAGTCCAATTCTTTGATGTTCAACAGGGTTTATAGCTCTACAGCAGGAGATCTTTCACTCTAACCCATGTGAAGCACATCTCCATAGAGCTGGCTTTGTGCATTGTCATTCTGGAAGAAGTTTCCTAATTGGAAGAAATACATGAAAAACGGAATTCTATGGCATCAAGACATACAGTTGTGTACCTCCAAGTTTGTTGTAACAGTTTGGGAGAACCACATATGGCTGGAAAAGTCTGGTGTCCCAATACTTTTCTTCCAAGCTGTTGCTGTAGAAAATGTCCCAGCATCTTCTGACCAATCAGAATGGAGCATTTGAGTGTCCAAATGCATTTCTTTCTAACAACATAAGGCACGTTGGACAATCTAAAAATAATCCTAGCTATAAATATTCTTATTAAGATAACCTAACTATTTGCCAAGATAAACAATTTTTCATTGGCAACATTTGAATGTATTGGATACAAATTACAGATTTTCTTTAGCTGGTTCCATTTGCTTTGCTTCTTTGCGAAATGTCTTTTCTCTACACGTCCATCATTAGAACATGGATAATAAAAATTCCAATCCTAAAGTCATGATTGAACGAAGCGAGTGTGAAGCGAGACTGCCCTCTGGTGGAGGTCTGTTTAGAGAGAAAGATGAATGGAGACAGCCCAGAGAATGACAGAGAGCAAGCACAGAGAAGAGAAACATTCACTATCTTGTTTTCCCCGAGCTCGAGAAAGTAGAGGTGTTTTGCTAGCTCTTAGCCGTGGAATCTATTCTTTATGATAAAAGCCAGAAATCTGCTGACGTGGAGAAGAAAATGACTAGTGTATGCTCTAGGCTTTAACATCATCCTTGTTACCACGATGATAGTGCTTCTCTTCGAGCAGAGGAAATAAGAAAACAAGCCAAGGACATCACCGAGTACCTCGGTCATGAGTAAAGTATCATCCGCAAGGCCACGAGTGCTGCACGTAACTCACACTATGCTGACTTTCCCTCTATGCTCTCTGGCAGACGCTAGTAAAGCATCCAGGCTGTTAAAGCCAGACTCGGAGAAACAGCTTCTTTCCCCCCCAGGCGCTCAGGATACTTAATACCCTCCTGCCTTCTTCAGCAACCTAAGCTGAGGCATTAACAGCATTTACTTCTTCAGCACTTTGAGCTACAGGAGCTCATCTGTTGGATCGGACCACACGGACCAGCCTTTGGTTGACCCTGACGCTGGTTCACCACTGTTCCTTCCTTGGAGCACTTTTGATAGATTCTGACCACTGCAACCAGGAACATCCCACAAGAGCTGCTCTGACCCAGACGTCTAGACGTCAAAATTTGTCAAACTCGCTCAAATCCTAACGCTCGCCCATTTTTCCTGCTTCAAACAAATTTTAGGGGAACAAAATGTTCACTTGCTGCCCAATAAATACAGTGAGGAAAATAAGTATTTGAACACCCTGCTATTTTGCAAGTTTTCCCACTTAGAAATCATGGAGGGGTCTGAAATTGTCATCGTAGGTGCATGTCCACTGTGAGAGACATAATCTAAAAAAAAAAATCTAGAAATCACAATGTATGATTTTTTAACTATTTATTTGTATGATACAGCTGCAAATAAGTATTTGAACACCTGAGAAAGTCAATGTTAATATTTGGTACAGTAGCCTTTGTTTGCAATTACAGAGGTCAAACGTTTTGACCCACTCCTCCACACAGATCTTCTCTAGATCAGTCAGGTTTCTGGCCTGTCGCTGAGAAACACGGAGTTTGAGCTCCCTCCAAAGATTCTCTATTGGGTTTAGGTCTGGAGACTGGCTAGGCCACACCAGAACCTTGATATGATTCTTACAGAGCCACTCCTTGGTTATCCTGGCTGTGTGCTTCGGGTCATTGTCATGTTGGAAGATCCAGCCTCGACCCATCTTCAATGCTCTAACTGAGGGAAGGAGGTTGTTCCCCAAAATCTCGCAATACATGGCCCTGGTCATCCTCTTCTTAATACAGTGCAGTTGCCCTGTCCCATGTGCAGAAAAACACCCCCAAAGCATGATGCTACCACCCCCATGCTTCACAGTAGGGATGGTGTTCTTGGGATGGTACTCATCATTCTTCTTCCTCCAAACACGTTTAGTGGAATTATGACCCAAAAGTTGTATTTTGGTCTCATCTGACCACATGACTTTCTCCCATGACTCCTCTGGATCATCCAAATGGTCATTGGCAAACTTAAGACGTGCCTGGACATGTGCTGGTTTAAGCAGGGGAACCTTCCATGCCATGCATGATTTCAAACCATGACGTCTTAGTGTATTACCAACAGTAAACTTGGAAACGGTGGTCCCAGCTCTTTTCAGGTTATTGACCAGCTCCTCCCGTGTAGTTCTGGGCTGATTTCTCACCTTCCTTAGGATCATTGAGACCCCACGAGGTGAGATCTTGCATGGAGCCCCAGTCCGAGGGAGATTGACAGTCATGTTTAGCTTCTTCCATTTTCTAATGATTGCTCCAACAGTGGACTTTTTTTCACCAAGCTGCTTGGCAATTTTCCCGTATCCCTTTCCAGCCTTGTGGAGGTGAACAATTTTGTCTCTAGTGTCTTTGGACAGCTCTTTGGTCTTGGCCATGTTAGTAGTTGGATTCTTACTGATTGTATGGGGTGGACAGGTGTCTTTATGCAGCTAATGACCTTAAACAGGTGCATCTAATTTAGGATAATAAATGTAGTGGAGGTGGACATTTTAAACGCAGACTAACAGGTCTTTGAGGGTCAGAATTCTAGCTGATAGACAGGTGTTCAAATACTTATTTGCAGCTGTATGGTACAGCTGCAAATACTTATTTGCAGCTGTATCATACAAATAAATAGTTTAAAAATAATACATTGTGATTTCTGGATTTTTTTTTTTTAGATTATGTCTCTCACAGTGGACATGCACCTACGATGACAATTTCAGACCCCTCCATGATTTCTAAGTGGGAGAACTTGCAAAATAGCAGAGTGTTCAAATACTTATTTTCCCCACTGTAAATCCACCTACTAACATGATGATCATCAGTGTTCTTCACTTCACCACTCATAATGCTCTAATGTCCCAATGTTCTAGTTGGTCTATATAAATCTTACTTTGTATTCTATTATAGTTACAGTTAAAGGTACACCAATGTCTTTGAAGTGTTATTACTTTGACTCATGTCCAATCTAGTAAGAAGTATATGTCATACGTCAACATTATGGACAAGGTTTTCTCTGCCGGCCTAAACTCTACCAGAATCACTGACTTAGCTTTTACTTTATTTCTGTCTATGTATATATGTACATACGTGTTAAATTTCTATCCAATGAGATTTCAGCCTTTTACATCAGGTGTGGATGGTCGAAGGGATCCGCCGTGAGGCCTTCACAATCACTACTGCAGGTACCTTTAGCATAAAGGACAAGTTGCTTAAAACAATTGCTTTAACCAATCAGATTCCGAGTTGGCGACACCCCGGGGCCATCTAGCAGGCGTACAATAACATTTGTCACATCATGTGCTTTGATTGGATGATCCGAAAGCCCACTAGTCCGAGCTCAGGAACCGCAACTCTAGCAAACTGGACAAGCTCAAATATATTCGTGTGGATTTAATAGCTGTCAGAGGAGAAAAAATCGATTTTGTCACTGACAGTACAAGGACCTTTACAAGACGGACTTTTCAAGAAAAGCTGGACATCGTGAAAAAAGGTCTTCCGAAACCGTTTTTCAGTTTTTCATTTCTATAGAATTTGCCCAAAAACACAAAATTTGTCATTATTTCAAATCCCCAAGAAAAACCTAATGAACCAAATAAATGTACAAAAATGCAGGGAGAAACACAGGGTGAATTTCTGAGGTGAATATCGATGCTTCTGTTAGAGATGATGTATGCGGGAGGTGCAGCTGCGGCTACAGTGAAAGGAGACGCTTTGAATTGTGTTCATTGGGTTTCTTGCTTTATTCTCACTGTATGAGATTCCTGTGTATGATGCAGCGCTCTGTTCTACTGCTTTACTCTATCATACTGATGCTTTTTATAGCCGAGGTGCATAATGATAGTATTGAGAGGTGGATTGATTTAGGAAGGATATATATATATATATATATATATATATATATTTATTTATTTTTTTTATTTAGTATTTACACAGTCTTAGTTTTTTTTTTATTTTAGAAAATGTATCCACACTTTCATCTGCTGCTGCCTCCAATTCCCCACTCTGATTATTACACACCACCAGTACTATAATAAACCAAGTAAAAAAAAAAAAAGTAAAATAGTCTGAAATAGACTTAAAAACCTAATGCAAATAATACAACAATCTGTGAAATGAACAGCAGTGGAGGACACACAATTGTCAAATGAATGTATACATAAAGGACAGAAAACCAGATAACTATGACCTGGCCATGGTGGCTACAGGGACAAAAACAAGCTTGGGAAGAAGAATGAAATAGAATGCATAAAACAGTTAGTAGATATTCACCATAAGGGCAACAGTATTGGAACATCAGACTTATGTGGTTCCTCCCCAAACTTTTACAACAAAGTCGGAATCACACAATTGTATATGATGTTTTTGAAATTTTCCATTCACTTGAACTAGGAGAAGAAACCTGTTCCAGCATGATGAAGCTCCAGCACTATGAAGGTTTGCATGGGTTTGTAGTAGAAGATCTCCTGCTTTAGAACTCCAACCCTATTGAACATGATGCATGTGAACGCTGACTGCACCCCCAGGCGTCCACACCTCACCTACTGTACACCAGAACTTGACTTTACTAACACCCTTGTAGTTAAATGATCTCCACAAGCACACTTCAAAAATCTAGTGGAACATCTTCCCAGACGATTGGGGGTTATTATAACAGCAGATGGAGAAAATTTTAGCTTAATAGTTAAGGCATTGGACTTTAGATCTAAACAAACCCCATAGCTGTTCAGTTGCATGAATGAAGTCGCTCTGGATGAAGGTGTCTCCACAATGTCTTATATGTAAATGAAAAGGGACTAAATGTAGAATAAGAAGCAAATTTTACGGTCGGGTGTCCACAAACTTTTGATCCACGTGCCTCGTATCACTCAGGGTCATGTGATAATTTGGGGATCCTAAACAGACCCTTACTTTAGCATTCCCTCAGGGGGTTGTGTTCGAAACTACTAAAGTGGTTCTGAAGTACACCGTGCTCTCTAGTGGCCTATAAGGAAGTTCAGGTGAACCACGTGGAGAGAGAAAGATCGAAAGAACTGAGAAATCATTATAGCATCACTCCTTCACTCCGGAGTGACACGAGACGCTGATGACCCACTGCCACCTCCACTCTGTATTAATCTCCAGCCAAGAGCCGGGGGAAGACTGACTGACGGCTCGGGGAGTAAAAGAAGCCTGTTACTCTGTGAGAATGGATTACAAGGACACAATGCAGCGCTGTAGGTGGATTCAATTCACACTCGCACAATGCAAACGGCATGAAGAATAACAAAAGCGGAGGCACATACGGCAGCCTTTGGATGGAACATACGCAATGTCAGAAGTACGAGGAGCTGCTATAATGCACTTCTAAGCACCAGAGACTTTTTTTTAGGATGCTCAATCTTCTAAACAAATGTTTGAACAAACAATTTATAGAAAGTATACGGTTAATTTAAAAGTATACTTTTACATTTACTGTCCAAATGTCTAATAAATCTTTTATGGTTTTTGAGCAAACAAATCTATAAATGTCCAAATGTTCCACTTTATTTCCAGAGAAAATTCTTCCCTAAGCATGAGGAACAGCTCGACACGTTCTCGGCGTCCAGACGCTTCGTTTCTCCAAACGTTCAGCTGAAATAATTCGCCGTGCCTCTTTTACAACAAAGATGTTCTACACTAGTTGGAGATTCCTTTCTTGTAATGCAGTTGATCCCAGAGCAGGTCGGTAGGATTGAGGTGCCCTGACTGAGCAGGTCGTTCCAGACGTCTGTCTGCTCTCTAAATAACATTAACAGAACGCAGACGCTTCGGCTGATCGTCTTGTTGTACGGTGAAGTTGAAGTCCAGACAGAATCGCATGGTGTTGAAGTATGGATTGGTTGCCATGTTGGTTTGCAGGATTCCTTTCACTTTCTGGAATAATTCTCCAACCTTCACTGATCCAAAACAACCCCAAACCATTAAGCTTCCATCTCCACGCTTCACTGTGAGAGTGAGGCAGTCTGATCACATCATCTTCTCCATCTTATGTCACCTATGGAGTCGATGGTCCACAGAACTGTGTGCTTTTGCCTATTAAGTAGTTTGTTACATAGAAACAAAAGGAATCTGCACGTGTCTCTAAAAACCCTTAAACGAGGTTGAAAGGTACTCTATCAAAATATCTACAATATAGGAACATTTTATTTGTAAGACTTATTGCATATGAGTTATATAATATAATTTTCTTAAATATTGCATGTTGCATTCATACAACTAAGCAGGGGTTAAGGGCCTTGCTCAGGGGCCCAGGAGTGGCAGTTTGGTGTGGCTGGGATTTGAACTCACAACCTTCAGATCCAAAAGTTCAATGATTTAACCAGCTACCACCTTCCCAGTCTTAGTCCACAGATTAATTGCTATAAAAGATTGAGCTGAAGTCCTGTAGGATTTTGGGAACGTGTATTTGCGACACACGTCTCATCTCGAGCACATTTACAGGCTCGTTAACCGGCAAGCGTGTTTTTTTTTTTCTCGTCCTCGTACAATACGCCACTCGTCGTCAGATGCCATTCGCTAATGTGCTGGAAATGAGCCATGAGTCTCTCCAGGCCTTTGCTGCTGCAGCGTTGTTCAGCCTGAGCCTGAAGGAGAAATGACACGTCTGGCATGGCATTTTAACACACAGACACACACGAATACAACACACCTAAATAACATGGCCAGAGTAAGCAAATTGTCGGTTCTGCAATTACCGCCGCCCTCTCATACAGCAGCAGTGTGATAGTGTAAAAAGTGAAAAAAAAAACTACCATAAAGAGAGCATATCACTGTGACCTCGAGTCCTTTACGGTCCATCAAGTAGGGGGTCCGTATCAGGAGAAAATTACTTTAAGTGTAGAGAGCTTCTGAGGAACACACGGCTTACGTGAAAGCAGCTCGGTGCTCTGTTATCATTTTACAATGACACAGGGAGGGAGGGAGAGAGAGAGAGAGAGATTGTGAGGAAAAAGAGGGAGGGAGGGAGAAAGTGAGAAAAAGGTGGAGGTAAAGGGGGGGTGAGCAAGAGAGAGGATGAAGAAAAAGAGAGACGGGGGGGATAGAAAGTGGGAGGTGATAGCAGGAGAGAGTGCAAGAAAAAAGAGAGAGACAGGGTGAAGAAAGAGAGAGAGGGGAAAGCAAAAAGCAGATAAGGAAAATAAGAGAGAGGGGGTGAGGGGAGAGAGAGAGAGAGAGAGAGAGAGAGAGAGAGAGAGAAAAAGAGTCATAAGTCCCTCACAGCCTGAGCTGGTGACGAGAATAAGAGAGAGAGTGTGAGAAAGAAAAAGAAAAAAGCAGAGAAGGGATGGATGGATGGATGGATAGATAGATAGATAGATAGATAGATAGATAGATAGATAGATAGATAGATAGATAGATAGATAGATAGATAGATAGATAGATAGATAGATAGATAGATAGATAGATAGATAGATAGATAGATCTTTGAAGGTGCAGGTGATGATCTGAAGCACACATTCACGCATGACTGAGAAATAAAATATTTAATAATTACATAAAAGCAAAGGGATATAAAAAAAAAAATCAAAGATAAAAAAGAAAAGAGGAGTCCGTTTCTTTGTCACTGCTTGTTTAGGACACGGATTCGAGGGTTTGCTGGGGGTCTGATGACATCATCATCAGAAAGATACGCTTGGAGAGCTCGGGGCCGATCCTGCGCGTCGTTGACGTCACTCCCTCCCCTCGACGAATCAGAACGTCTGATAGCAGCGCTGCCCTCTCGCGATCCGTCTTGCACCGCGTGTACCCCTGTGGATCGGAAAACGTGCACGGCGAAACTTAAAAATCGACACGTACAAACACTGCTGGAGGAATCATGCTACACTTCAGTTCTGCGGGTCATGTGCCATCGCCTGTTTCCCTTAACAACACAATGCATCGTGTTGCGTAACACACTGTTAGGAAGTTCTGAAGTGTTATGAAGTGTTTATTAACCTGAAGAAGGAGCTGAGGAGAAGGGTAGGTGCTGAGGACCGCTGTAGCCATGTCCGCGCTGACGCGGTTCAGCTGCTGGATCTGCCTCTTCCACACCTGCAGAAGTCCTTTCCCTGCACGATCCACCTTCTGACCACCTGCCCACTCGCTCTCCAGACAAAAGCTAAAACCTGTCTGGTCCCGCTCTCGCCTTAAACACACACACACACACACACACACACACACACACACACACAGCAGTAAGCGGTGACCTGGTCTGACCTCTCAGCTCCATCAGACCATCCATAACTCTGAGCACCACTGATAGAACAGAGAGAGAGAGAGAGAGAGAGAGAGAGAGAGAGAGAGAGAGAGAGAGAGAGAGAGAGCGAGAGATGGACATCAGCCGCCCACTTACTTGAACGGCGCTTCAGCTACTGCCTTGGTTGTCATAGTAACGTAATTAGTGAAGTCTTTCCAGGTCGAGTGAAAGTGCACTTGAACTCCCGCGTGCAGCTGGAGGTCGACTAAAGCCTGCAGGATGAGAAAGAAGCAAACATTTAGACGTTATCACCTTGAGGTTAAGCTCGCACAGTGGTGGTTCTGCAAGCTGAAATCCAGGCACCGGAAAAATAAATCGAAAGAACGAAATTATGACATCACAAGCGTTTTACGCATATTAATAAAGGGCACTAATCATTGTGGAAAACGCACTATAAATTTGATCTAATAAATAACTGACCACACTAATACTGTCTTCTGGGCTGATTTGTGTCCCTGCATGTTTACATGGTTGTCATTTGGTCATTTACTTACGTCAGCCTTACGTCAGCTTTACGTCGTTACTATGGAAACGTTAAGGTATTCAGCATGACGATAGAAACCTGTGATTTGTAATAGAAAATGTCTCAAATGTTTTAGACCAATCAAAATCCAGAATCCAATTAATTAGAGTAAAATTATTATTTTTTTTAATCACAATGAGGGAAAGAATATAACATAAATAACCAGCGAGTTTAAGGACATTCAACAAGAGCAAGTGTGGCAAAAAATGGATAAAAAAAAAATAGCATCAATCTGTTCAGAAACTTTGAGCTACATTTAATAAATCAAAAATCATACAAAGGCTTATTCCTCTCCTTTTGTTATATTATTATTAAAGGTTTAACATGCCTCCTCCACTTCCACCCGAGAGACATCAGGGAGCTGTTTCACGTCCATCCTCTTCCTCTTCTGCGTCTCGTTCCCCAACACCGCCTCCCGAAACTTCTGCCGACCCTTAGAGCTCTGACTCCTGCAAACAAGTCATACAGACGTGTGACCAGTCGGCAAAGGTGACGCGCAAACATATAATGGAGATGCCAGGTGCATAAACGTGCGAGGGAGACACGCAGACGTGTGAAAAGACGTGCGGAGCAAGATGATGAATCGCAGACACGTAAAGCAGAAGATTTCTCGAGTAATGCAAATACAAAAAATCCATCCAGGCAAATTATTTTGCATTGATGCTTAGTTTATTCTGTTTAACCACACGCGAAACATTTGTGTTTCCCTATGGACTATTATTACTGACGTACCATGCGCTTAACTCAGTGCTATGGACAGGTACACACAGGAGGAAAATGGAGGAACGGGGAAAAATACAGCAATCAGAGAGGAAAAGATTCATATGGAAGCCAGTTTCCGCCACATAAAGAAAAAAAAAAGTTTGCCTAATTCCGACTTTATTTCTTGCAATTCTGAGAAATAGACTTTTTTTTTTTCTTTTCGGAATTGCAAGAAAAAGTTTTTTTGTTATTTTGTTTTAGAATCAAAGAGATCAGAAATAGATTTGTTTTTATTTATAATTTTTTATTTATATATTTGTATTTTGATGTAATATGACAACGAAATGCACTAAATAGGTTTAGTTTTCACAGGTATACTCGTGTGCAATTTAAGCGCTAAAATGTTAATATTTCTTTAAAAAGAAACAAATCACGTGTTCATTTTAAGAGACCAGTCTTATTTTCTCTTATATATTTAGTGCTGCTCTTTAATAAAGAAAAACTACTACTTATTCGTTTATTAGATTAATCGATAGAATAATCCATAGAATACTCGATTACTAAAATAATCCACAGCTGCAGCCCCAATTAGAATAAATATAGCGCTCTCCGTGCATCTCGCTGTCTCGCGTCTAAACACAACCAGCACGCAGTTTCAGTGATTCACCTCTAGAGGCCGCTCTTGTAATGACAGCAGGCCGGAACCCGGAAAAACTATCGGTATGGATTTTTGCAGATTGCCGATAGTTCCAGCGATCGACTATCGGAGGACCTCTAGGGCAGATGGGTAAAACAGACACCAGAGTCTTTCCATCGTGAGAGGAAAAAGGATAGACCGTAGATTCCGTCATAAAAAATACAAACACGTTTTCGACTGCATTTTTTTTTGGAAAGGAAAAAAAAAAAAGCCCAGGAAACACTCACTTAAAATATTTCTCGATGTCGATCACGGCCAGACTGAGGGTCCGCTCTGAGTTTCTCGCCATGAGACGGAGAACCCAATCGGTCAGGGTTACGCCATGCTCGCTCGTTCCTGCTCTGCTCTTCTCCACACACACACACACACACACGCAGCATATTGAAAGAAGGACACCGGAGTGCGTAATTACATCCATTATTTTTAATTTAGGCGGGTCAAAACTGTGACTCGCTCGCCGTCACCTTCGAAGCCGCGACGCTAATTCGATCAAAACGCTCGCTCCTGAGGAGGACGCGAGGAGTTAACGGCCTCGTTATCGAGGTTTGCCGTGCGAGAGCATTCGGTGCTAATGAGAGTTGGAGAATAAAGAGCTGCTGCTCACCTGCGTGAAAGCGTGAACCATGCTGATGAAGTCGTCCACCGGGACCTGGATCGCCACGAGAGCTTCGGGCAGCGACATCGCTTCTCCGGTCTGGGAGCAAAAAAATACATTATGGGATGTGTAGCAAATGTATTGGGACACCGGTTTTTCCCAGCCGTATGTGGTTCTACATAAAACTGTTCCCACGAAGTTGGACAATTGTATCAGACGTCTTCGGTCGCATGAAATTTCCCAAACCTGTTCCAGCTCCATGGAGATATGCGTTCCATGTGTTGGAGCGGAAGATCTCCTGCTATAGAGCTCCAACCCTTGGGCATGAACTGGAACGCTGACTGAACCGCAAGCCTCCTCACCTGCATCAGTACCCGACTTAACAAACACCCTTGTGGCTGCATGACTCGCCACAAAATCTAGTGGAACATCTTCCCAGAAGAGTGGAGGTTATTATAAGAGTAAATCCAGATCTTGGATCGGAGCTACATATAATTATTATTCTTTTACTTCTATTTATTATTATTCAATGTTATAATATTATATAACGAGTGAAACCCGGATTTGAGTTTGTAAAATAAGTGAAAACTGCATTTATTTTTCCAACATCATCCCCTGCTACATTTATACACTTATCCCAGGATGTAACTAACGCCTGAAAAGATTTGTGGATCCGCCACGACCGTTCAAATGTCCCATCACTGTACTGTGCTTCTGCAGATATCCGTGGGTTTCACAAGAACCTTCATCCTTTATCACTTAACACTGCGTGGAGTACCGTCACGCTAGCATGCGTTTTTTACCTGTAATGCTAAAAGCAACTTCTTTCGGCTTCTCCAATTAGGGGTCGCCACAGCGGATCATCCGTCTCCATACCCCCCTGTCCTCTACATCTGCCTCTTTCAAACCAACTACCTGCATGTCTTCCCTCACCACATCCATAAACCTCCTCCTTGCTGGTGGCTCCATCCTCAGCATTCTCCTACCGATTGTGACAGAGTGA
>NC_139585.1:3995212-4075212 GCF_946808225.1 Silurus aristotelis | reverse complement strand
GTGGTAGCGGCTGCTTCTCAATGGCACAGCTGCATCCAATCGTGTGCAGTGAGGTCAGGAGATCACCACCACCTTCCATCTGCAGCAGGCCTACACACACACAAACACACACACACACACACACACACACACACACACACACACACACACACACACACACACAATTACAGATTTTACACTAGAGGTGGAGCGATAGTAAAGTTAATGGTAAAAACTAACGAACGTAACACTCCATGTAAAAGGGTAGTAACAGTACAGGGCTCCTACACATTTTTCATTCCAAAAATCCAAATTTTTTCCCAGACTCAAATATGCAGAATTCCCTAAAGATCTTTAAGATCATATTTACCATCTAAATTAATGAACGAGTTTAAATTCCAGCCATAAATCGCGTTACGTCACGATCTCTGATGTGTGCTATTGTATTAGTGAAAAAATGCACTAAAAGTACAGATTTAACACCGCGTTTGGCGAACAGCGTTTTTATCAAAACTGAGATTCTAAAAACGGTGAAATGATTCATTTAACTTTTGAACTGTAAACCTTCAATCCAGCAGCAACACAAGGATTGTGCACGTGCAATTCACCAAGATACTACAAAACAGAACTGTGGTAGATCAACAAAAACGCCTTTAGGTGTCCACACTTACATGCTTTAGCCATGAAGTAAATAAACCTGAGGGGGAAAGACGCAGGTCGAAGCGATTGAAAATGAAAGTGTGGAGACGAAAACAGCGTTTTCAAATGTATCCGGTGTTTTTTTTTTTCCATGCAAACTATTGTACACACTTTTTTTTTTTTTATTCCAAATTCTTTTAATGATTCGCCTCTAGAGGCCGCTCTCGTACTGTATAACGCAACCCGGAAAAACTATGTTTTGTAATTTTTTTTGCCGATAGTTCCAGCAATCAATTCAAAAACCAAATCGATAAATCGCTCAACCTCTACTTTACACCATGTAACAGAGTGAGGAGGACGCATCAACAGCAGCACCTACCCGGATCCACCACCGCCACCATGTGTTTGATGCACTCGTCCGGTCTCATGGCTTTCACAACCTCCGTCAGCGCTTTCTTCTCTGCCCTCAGTCGCTCCCTCTCTCCGCTCTGCTTCTCTCGCTCGGCTTTCCTGCGCAGGGCCTCCTCTCTGCTCGCCTCCATCTCCTCCAAGGTGCGTTTGCGCTTCCGGATGGCGGCGTCTTCCTCCGTAGCGGAGTTAGATCCTATTTTTCCGTCCCGCCTCGCAGCACATGGATCACGTCCTAAAACCTGAACTGTTCCATCGACCTTCTCGTTCAGGGCTCCGTTCTGGTTGGCAAACGAGCTCTGACTCACACTCATGCTCTTTATAGCTTTCTGTTTCAGCCTGACAGCCAGAGGAACAAAAGCCTCTTCATCCTCACTCCCACTGCTGACAGTGAAGACTTTTTCTCCAGCCGAGACCGGACGCGTGATCGCAGAGCCTGAACGCCCCGGTGTCCTTGTTGTTTGGGAGAAATCGATCACAGGGAGCTGCTCGGAATCGCTCGAGTCGCTGTCTATGACTCCAAACTCTGCTCGACTGCTGCTCCCCATCCTGAACATTCACACACATTATCAGACTATCAATAAACTCTCACTCCTTATACAAAGTACTGATTTATTATAACTATAATGTTTCTATTATCATTTTTATTACAAGATTCTTTACCTAATCACCTCAGTTTATGTGTAAAGACTAGAATGTGACTCTCAGCACACTGATCTATTAATAGAATGATATTAATGACTCAAACACTGATTGATTTCTATTACAATGATCATGAACCCAAAACCTTTTTTAGAGTCTGGAGTTTCATCATCATTTATTCCTCTCTCAATGTTCTGTTGAACTGATGCTGAACTGTAAGTTGGTGATCAGTAGAGACACAAAGCACCAATCAAAACGAGTTTAAAACTGAGCGAGCGCTCGATCCTGATTGGTGACTCGCTGTGTGTTTCAACAGAAGAAATGCACTGAAGTTCTGACAGGTCGTGCAATATTAGAATTTCTTGTTTTCTCTCATGACCGCAACTTCAATTTCTTATGCACTTGATATAAACATTGTTTCCTTGTGATCAGTACACTGATCTGTGTATTAGAGCATGTTCTAGAGGCAGCATTGCGGATCATAACCATAACCAGCGAGCGTGTGGAGAAAAAAAGAATTATAAAACAAAGAGAAAAAAATTATAATGCATGGCCTCTTAGAACTTCCATAGATACGAGAGGTGAAGATTCTCCTTCTGTTCTTAGCTGCATTGTCAATTCTCATTATTGGAAATCTAGTCAGAATTGGTGCATGTAGACATGTTGGGGGATTTGCTTAGGGAAAGTTTATAGGACTGTGGTGAGACAGAGACAGAGACAGTGGCATTGAGTAAAAGACAGGCGGTGGAGCTGGAGGTAGCAGAGCTGAAGATGTTGAGATGTTTGTTTGGAGTGACGACGATGGACAGGATTAGAAATGAGTTTATTAGAGGGACAGCGCATGTAGGACGTTTTGGAGACAAGGTAAGGGAGGTGAGATTGAGATGGTTTGGACATGTGCAGAGGAGGGACATGGGGTATATCAGTAGGAGGATGCTGAGGATGGAGCCACCAGGAAGGAGGAAAAGCGGAAGACCAAGGAGGAGGTTTATGCAGGTAGTTGGTTTAAAGAAGGCAGATGTAGAGGACGGGGGGGGGGGGGGGGGGGTATGGAGACGGATGATCCGCTGTGGCGCCCCCTAATGGGAGAAGCTGAAAGAAGAACTGATGTACTTGTTGCAGTTGTAGCTCAATCACACCACCGTGTCCTAGAAAAGCCCCACACTGAGTGTTCTTTTAATTAATGAGCATATTTTAATTAATCCACTACAGAATGCATATTAGATAACCAACCGCGGTGGGGGTGGGGGGTTTGTTGGATTGTATATAAAGCAGATTATAAATATTCCATTATACGTTTAAATACATAAAATCTACTTTGTTTCGAAAAATCGTACACATTTGAGCTCATACCTTTTAAACGATGATATCGTCCAATTCCAAATCACGCGGGTTTGTTTGTCTCCTTCTTCTTCTTTACTTTTTCCTTTTACGTCGCATTATCAGTGACTGCACGTACTGCTGCCACCTAATGGTCGATACCTCTTATTACATCCGAATAATAATAATGATAATATATTTTATTTAGGGACACATAAAAACACGACAATAAAACATACAAACAAACAAACCGACAACAACCAACAATAATCACAAAAATAAAAAAATTAATAAAGAGACCATTAATCCACAATATAATATATTTACATACAAACTAAAACGCCAGTGGTTCCAAATACTGGGGAAAAATCTGACAGAGGTCAGTGAAGGGTTTGTCAGCCTTAAAATTATACTCTGTACAGAATCTGATAACCTACACATCCACCTGTACATGTTAATATATTTATTTATTTCGATACAAATAATAAATACTAATAAGACTAAATATTAAATGACAGTAAAACTAACAGAGCATCATTTTATTTATATATATATATATATATATATATATATATATATATATATATATATATATATATATATATATATATATATATATGATGTACTCTGAAGCTTTCGAGTAAAAAAAAAAACAAAACATTAGCACGTTTGTGTCGCAGGCAATAAGCGTCATCGAGGCGCCGCAGGTCACGTGATTCAAGATGGCGGCGCTCATGCCCTTGTTAGTGAGACCCCGAGCGGGTGAGTTTATTTAACAGCGTTACATATCGAGCAAAATGAAACAATACCTTGAAACGAAGATATATTATAAATAATTGTGTATATGTATTGCTGTGATGTTATATCACGCTAAAACTCGTAAAGGGCTAACATTGCCTACGAGCATGCGCATGAGAGTACTGTGTAGCGTTCAAAGGTCTATAATAGAAAACTGATCTGAATCAATCCGACTCTTAATGTCGACTTAATGGTGCCACGGCTATACTTATCATATTATAGAGAAATGCAGTATCACAGAGAGGAATCTCATACAGCGAGAATGAACATAATCACTAAAGCAAGAAACCCAATGAACACAATTCAACACGTCTCCTTTCACTGTAGCCACAACTGCACCTTTACATACATCATCTCTAACAGAAGCATCGATATTCCATGCATTACGGTTTTCCTGGGGATTTGAAATTGGGATTCTGACCCCGGTCCCAACAAGCTGGACTTTGTGAAGATAGAATTTACTGTGGTGTAATGTAAAAGTCTACTCTTGTGTGTGATTCTGCAGGTTTTCTCATGTCCTGTCAGACACCAGCGGTTCTCTCAAGCAGGCTCGCATCTAAAAAGGCCGGAGGCAGCAGCAAGAACCTTGGAGGGAAAAGTCCCGGTCACAGATACGGCTTTAAGAGACAGGACGGTAAATATTGACATTTTGGCGCATCCCTACATTCATTATACAACAAGACGATGAGCCGAAGAGTACGTTAGGGTCGTCTGGAGCTGTAACGATTCCGCAGTTGCAAATGTTTTGTTGAACACATGGGTTTTTTTGTTTTGTTTGCACTGCAACAACACAAAAAAAGAGAAAAAAGTCAAATCTGATACAATTCTACACAGAACCCGAAAATAAAATGCACTGGACAAAATTATTGGCACCCTTAACTTAATGTTTGGCAGCACCCCATTGGAAAAAATGACTGAAATCAATCGCTTCCCGTAACCATGAATGAGTTTCTCTCTACTGGATTTTTGCAGTTCCAAGTCATTCAGATTTGAAGGATGCTTTCTCAAACTGCAGTTTTGAGATCTTTCCACAGGTGTTCTATGGGATTTAGATCTGGACTCATTGCTGTATTTCAGAAAGCTGCGTTTCCAGTGGGACGACAAATGACCTCCTGTGGTGACACTGGCCACTAGGGTGCGGCCCAAAATCCTTCGGTAATCAACAGGGTTCGTGATACCGTTCACACAGTCAAGGCATCCAGAGCCAGAAGCATCAAAGCATCCTTTACCAAAAAGCTCTACTTTTGTCTCATCTGTCCAGAGTACATTCTCCCAGAAGGATTGTGGTTTTGTCATAGGTTTTGGACTCCAGTCTTGATTTTTGTATGCCTTCGTGTCAGCAGTGGTGTCCTCCTGGTGTTCTTTATCCACCTTTTAAACAATTCTTCTTTATAATGTCTCATTAATGTTCCTCGTCCGTCCACATCTGGGGAGGTTCACTACAGTGCCATGGGCTGTAAACCTCTTGATGATATTGCACACAGTGGTCACAGGAACATTAAGATCTCTGCAGACGGACTTGTAGCCCTGAGATTGTCCATGTTTTTCCACAAATATTTCTCTCAAATCCTCAGACAACTCAACACTTTCCTTTTTTTCCATGCTCACAGCACAATGATTGAGTCAACTTTTCTTCACTTTAATTGGTAGTAAGTGTGATTATTATATTGCCCACAGCAGTTACTCGCCA
Organism: Silurus aristotelis; assembly: GCF_946808225.1. Taxonomy (NCBI): domain Eukaryota; kingdom Metazoa; phylum Chordata; class Actinopteri; order Siluriformes; family Siluridae; genus Silurus; species Silurus aristotelis. The sequence goes on along the minus strand of NC_139585.1, from coordinate 4,069,736 downwards.
CAGGTGTGTCTAAATACACATTACAAGAGCATCACATCCTTGAAAAGCAATTATTTGTTATTTGCAATTTTGACAAGGTGCCAATACATTTGTCCAGTCTATAATTTTTCTTTTCTTTTCTGTGTGAAATCTTATCAAGTGTGACTTTTCTTCTATGTTTTTTTTTTTTTTTGTGCTGTTGCAGTGTAAACAAAAAAAAAAATTACTAAATATATATATCAATTTGTGTGTGTGTGTGTGTGTGTGTGTGTGTGTGTGTGTGTGTGTGTGTGTGTGTGTGTGTGTGTGTGTTTTTTATATTCACTAACCTGAGATGTTGTGTTCTTGCAGGAGACTTTGTACGTGCCGGGAACATCCTCGCCACACAGAGGCTCATGCGCTGGCACCCAGGAGCTCATGTAAGGCTACAGGCTATACTTAATACTAAAAAAAATATATATTATACACAAATTTAAATAAAATATACTGTGTGTGTGTGTGTGTGTGTGTGTGTGTGTGTGTGTGTGTATTATACACAAATTTAAATAGAATATATTGTGTGTGTGTGTGTATGTATGTATGTGTGTATATATATATATATATAATTAAAATGTATATAATATTTAGAATCATTCTAAATATAATTATTTTATACTTAATCTTACAGCTTGCAATGTATGTTATCGTGTTTTTGTATATTGAATATTAAAGCTGTTGTTACAAATAACTATTTTTCAAGTTAAAGAAATATCTCTGAATAATTAATAGTCTAAACTGTATTATAAAAAAATTATTATTATAGTATTATTTATATATATAAAAATTTTTTATTTTTTTTTTATTAAACATGCTTATATGGACTACATAAATATAAAACATTCAGATCCGAAACGTTACGTGTTTGTTCGTTGTTCATAAAAATATGACATTTAAAAATAAAATGAAAAAAACAACCCTCTGAGGTCTATTTTGTGTGTGGGGTTTAATTTATCGTGAATTTAGATGTAATAATTATATGTTTATTCATTAATCAAAGGCATAGGTTGTACAAACTTTTGCACTCTTCATTCGCTCTTTTTGACCATGACTCCATGTGTCACCATCTTTCTTTCCTCCTTTTTTTTTTTTTTTTTGACAGGTTGGCATGGGGACGAACAACACGCTGTACGCTCTGGAGGACGGGATGGTCCGCTTCACCAAGGAAGTCTACGTCCCTCTTCCCCGCAGCACCGAAGCCAGAGAAGTGATCCCCAAACTGCCCAAAGGAGCTGTGCTCTACAAGTCCTTCATCAACGTCATTCCCACAAAGCAGGAGAACATCTTCAAACTAGTGGACATGGTCTGAGACCAGCTGATTCTGAGATTCTCCCTGAACTGAGAAATAAGGGGGAAAAAAAAATCACACATGGAGCTCATCAATTATCTCATTTTTTTATATTAAGTTAATAAATATATATCATAAATATCATTCGCCAGTGAATTATTTCCACTAATCATCTGAATTTGTGATTTCCATATGAGTGTTTGTATCTAAAAATCATTAACCTTCTGCAGTGTATTGAAAACTAAATCTCGACTTGAATGACTTCTAATACTTCATTCTAAATGGTTTGTATTGTTTCTTTTATATTACGGATACACTGTGGACTTCCTGATCTCCTCGTTTCCTGGTAAAAAAAAAAAACAGTCACTAATATTTTACTGAACTTCTTTTACTTTGCATACGCCACATTATTTCGAAAAGTTTATGCAATGCCACGAGATTTATTGCCGTCCAAAGTTGCGTTCGCTCCACGCCAAGATCTTGATGAGAGCGTTAAGATTGCTGCATGAAGTCTTCTCCAGCACATTCCAAGCTTCCTAATTTGGCAAAGTTCTGGACTTCTTTGGTTTCCAATGTTCAAAACCATTCTTTCCCAATTTGAGCCTGATAAATACTGACATTCCATCACAGAGGAAAAAAAAATCCAGTGATAAAAAAACCTGGTGATTCAGTATACAGTGTTCCCCAGAACTGTGGGGGTGGGGTGTTACGTTCTAAGACCCCCCCCCCCCCAGGAGTTCCGAAAATCCGTGGATTTGTGTGTTAGTGAAAACACAGTTTAAAATGTTATTCCTGACGTTCCTAAACATTCGCTCCCGCTTCAGATTCCCGCGAATTTTAAGATCATCCGCAACTTGCTGTTAGTCAGGTTCCAAATAAGAAATAAGAATTTTCCAAGCCACGAGTTCTACAGCAAATTATCGTGGGTTTACTGTAAACCAACTGAAGCATCCCCAGAGCATAACACTGCCCCCACAGGCCAGTAGGCACTAGGCATGATCTGTAAATCAATTCATCTTCCTCTCTTCTTAACACTGATTCACCCATCACTCTGGATTTCACTCCTCAGATTTCATGACCTTTATCGCATTGTTTCAGAGTCCAATCTCACTGCTCCTTACCAAGCAAACATTTACTTACCAGATCAAAATAATTTGTGAGGATTGTTTTCTCCCAAATGTCTTGTTTAATTTTGATAGCAAAAAATGCTTTGTCATCATTCTTGAAATGCTGGTTGGCCCACACCTTCGTACAGCAACTAACTGTAAGAACACCGACTGGTGAGATACAACACTTTGTGTGAACGAATGTTTGATGACATTTTTCTGTACACAGTTGCCATATTCTAGTTTTCTCCAATGTCGAAGGAAAAGCTTTTTTTTCCAGACTGGTAAACAATTTGCTCTTGCTTGTAGGCAGTTTTGTCATGTTTGCACTCCATCGCGTCACCGCTATTGACTCTGCCCCGCTTTGGCTGAAGATAAATAGCGTGAGGAGGTGGAGAAGGAGGAGGACGTGATTGTTCCTCATCGCCATGGAGATTTATTTCTCCGCTTCTGGCTTGACTGGTATTTTCTCTCTCCCCCACCCTCCCCCTTAAAGCACTTTACACCCACGTTAGTCCTAATGAGACCCTTGGACCAAGTGAATTTTTTTCATTCCCAAGCCCATTTCCACGCTTACTGTGAAAGCGAGGGTTGATAAAGTGTTGCATTTCGCAGTCGTATTGAACATCCAGGATGAAACATGGCCAAACAGTCGTTCTCCAGCTCTCGTTATTCTACTCGACATGATCACCGCTTTCACCGATTTATCAATAAGCTGTTTCCCAGATGTTCCTGGATGAATGACGGCCATTTTCCAGGCACTTTCGAACATCACAGATTTCCTGTTCTTTGGAAATTATTCTTTCAAGTGAATGTTTGTTTTCTTGTCACATGGACTTACAGCACAGTAATATTTTTCTTCACATACCTTAGCGATGTTTGGAAGCTGTGGTAAACCATGATACAGCACCCAAAGGGTAAAAAGCCATGCTCAGGGGCCCCAAGAGTGGCAGTTTGGTAACACCAGGGCGTAAACCCACGACCTTCTGATCAGTAAATCAGAGTCTTAACCACCTCCCCATCATCAAGCAGGGGATTATTGAAGCATCACCAAGCTGCTGTTCTTGGGCCCTTGAACAAGGCCCTTAACCCTTTGTGTTCCAGGGCTGCTGTATCATGGCTGACCTTCTGCTCTGACCCCGGCTTTCGAACATTGATGGATATGCGAGGAAAGAATTAAAAAAAAAGCATTGGATTGGATGGTCATGAGTTTAAATCCCAGCCTCCCCAAGGTGTCACTCCTGTGGCCCCTGAACAAGGCCCTTAACCCCTAATAGCTGCACAGCTGTATGAATGGGATAAAATGTAAGATGTGAAAAGGACGTCTGCCAAATTTAATACTGAGAATGTTAACCAAACAACAGATCTACTGGGCACCATTAGGGACACCGTGAAACATCTGCAGGAAGTTTCTACACTGGGTTTTCTCAGTTGAATGATGATTTAAAGACAAACACAGCCACCCAACATAGTGGAAACTATTTGGTAACCGTTTTAATGGTTTTAAAGCTGATGGGTTGTAATGCTATTTGTAATGGAGACCATTAAAACATTCCTGTATTGGGTTCTCTTTTTTTTTTTCTTTCTTTTTTTTAGCAAGGCTGTCTTTTGAACAGCCGAGGCTTTAACCTGCTCAAGCGGATTTAATGACTTCATTCCCAGGGAGACATTTTATAGCATGCTAATGAAGACTCCTGTGTGCTCAACGCTCTGTTGCTGTGAGAAACTAAAAGTCATCCAAAGAGGGGTACAAAAAAAAAAGAAAGAGGGGTAAGGACGCTACAGCAGGCAGGACACAATGCTAATGAGTCACTGAGTACGAACAAAGAAAGAAAGAAAGCAGGGTAAAAATGGGAAAGGCCAGAGAGAACAAGTGGAACGATTAAGGCTGTTTTTAGAGGAGGTGCTGAACTACAGCGTAAATGTTAGTGTGAAAAGACCGACTTCTCAGAGGCCTCATGGACGGACTAGGACATGGATCTCCTCCACCTGACTCTAGTCTTCATTATCTGTGCTGTGACGAGCTGCTCCCGTGGTGAGATCTTCAAATTTGAATACCGTTTTATATATATATATATATACACACACACACACACACACACACACACACACACACACACATATTATTATATATATATATATATATACACACATATATACGACATGCTTTTTTACAACTGTCCAACATGTTAACATGAAAATAGAATATAAAAATAAAGTATAACTATAAAATATGAAAATAAGGTTAAGAATAAAATATATATATATACACATACACTAAAAAATATATCTAAACAAGTATAAGCAATACTGTACTTTCTTGATTTACTAGATGAAAGTTGTTGCCCAAAAGGAGCTCAGATCGATCGAGACCGAATGCACTGTTACTGGATGTCAGCATCTGCACTGACCTGGCAAGCAGCGAGGATGGAATGTCAGAAAACAGACAGAGGAGATCTCGCCGTGGTGGACCAACCCGGCGTTCAGAAGTTTATAGAAGACTCATTTCTGCTGTAAGCCACTGCGATATTTTAATACACTTTTTTATACTTGTTTCAATACTGCAATATTTTTCTGAGGAAATGTCCATAATATCCCCTGTAAACTATATAGACAAAGGTTTTGTAGACATCTAGAGAATGGTTTGTGATTTATTTGAACATCCCATCCCACATTTAGTCTCCATGTGCTGATATAATAAGTTCCACTCTTCTGAGAAGGTGTTCCAGTAGATTTTTGGGAGGTTTGTGCTCATTCAATCACAAGAGTGTCAGTTAAGTCAGGTCTTGATGTAGGTGAGAAGGTGAGAAGGACTGGGGTGCAGTCAGCATTCATATTCATCCCAAAGCTGTTCAGAGCTCTATAGCAGGAGATCTTTCACACATGCTTCCACCCCATGTAAAGCAGATCTTCATGGAGCTGGCTTTGTGCACAGTGTCATGGTGGAACAGCTTTGGATCCAAGTTTGTGGCAACAGCTTGGAGAAGAATCTCTGGCTGGAAAATACAGCTGGAAAAGCCAATACTTTTCTTTTAATTTGTTTTGTTTGATCTTATAGATTATGGCAATTTTGTGCAGTAATAATAATTAGTTACATGTGCAATCACTTTTATAACTATAATTGTAGTCTGACTTTTCTGGCATCTGTTTTCAGTGCGGCTACAAACTTTATTTCACGACTGCTGCACATTTGATTTTACTTAATATATTTATTTGCATTTACTTATTTTTTTAAAATTCTTTCTACCATTTAAATTTAATTGAATTTAATTTTTCGGAGGATTGCTTTGGGTTTTTTGCTTTGAATTTGTGGATTGTGGATTTTATTTTTCCCTTGTGGCCATACTGCAGATAATTCTGATTTGTTGATTTTTTTGGTTCATATACAGCAGTATACAGTTTAGTTGTAGATTATTATTATTGTTTTTATTATTTATATTTAATTATTATGATTTATTATTATTTTATGATTGATTGATTGACAAACAGGTTTTTGGAATTTGTTTCTGTACAATTTTTGTAAATGTTTTTCTTTCTATTCACGATGTAGTTATAATCACTATTAATCCTTTCCAGAGAAACCCCTGAATTGGTTTGGCTAAGAAATGAACTCTTAAGTCCTTTGGGTGACCCGACTCATGGTGTGGAAGAGCGCGGAACTTGTTCTCAGATGTCTCTTGATACGGGATACTGGACAAGCAGTCCATGTGACCAAAAGCACCGCTTTATCTGTGGGAAAGAGATATCAGGTAATAAACAAAGTTTAAGTATATTACTGCTCTTGAAAACATACAGAGAATAATGTATAGAATAAAGTTTTTTTTTTATAAGCAGACAGGATTTTCTGTGGTTTTTTTTAGGATTAGTCTACAGTTATAATTTGCCCAGTGGTTAGTAGTAAAGTCTGGGTTTAGCATTGGGCATGAGCTCTGGTTAAAAATGATATCATGTTAATGCTTGTATAGGGTTAGTGTTGGGCTTGAGGCTAGGTCAGGATTAGGCTAAAGTTAAAGTGTGGGCTGGGGGTAGGATGTATTACGTTAAACTAGGCTTTAGTTATGGTACAATTGTATTGTTGTGCCAGATGTTTTAACATGAATAACATTTATAACCCATTATGTGACAAAGGAAACAAGCTTTGGTGAAATAACGGCTCTCATGTGATCTGACAAAAATCACTTAACCCCGATTCGTCTTTCCTGAAGTGTCTTTGCCGTTGGACAGCTATGTCATTGGAGTGGCGTTAATGTCTGGCGTATACACACACTCCCAATTGCACCCACTGCCTTCACCACCAGACTTAGACCAACAGAGAGCTGAGGTAAACACACATAGTGTTTATATTATACTCACTGGTGTACAGTAGTTGTCCTTGCACTTCGATTAAAAATAAAACATCTAAACTTTATCATTGCTCGCACAGATGATGCTGTTCCCAGGAATATGGGTGAGTCATGGAGGCCAGGTGCTTTCTGTAGAACTGGTGGTTCAGCCCAGTCAGCAGCTCACCGCAGCTAAAGTTCAGATTTTACGACCGTACTGCAGCCCGAGCCATCACTTAGTGCCCCCAGGTATGTGAAAATTAAGAAATTTTAGCTGAGAAATTCCCTTTTTACTGCATATTCTGGAAATGTATAAGAATAATTAATTAGAAATGAATTAATAACAAGAAGACGTGATGAGGATACTGTTACCGATGAGTGATTTTTACCTTCCTAAATTTGTGTTTCCAAACCAGCATCTCCCAATGCGATTCATTACTTTTATACAGCAAACTTACAAATGCTAGAAATGTTTCATGTAAAAATAAATGACTTCACACTTTTTCTACATATATAAGCAGTGACGCTGGAGACTCATTCCATTAATGCGTATAGAAAACTTAATTGTATCATCAATTCCTTTAATTTTTTTCAAGTAACAGGTTTATTACATTTGATTTAGACTTAATATTTGATTTTGTGAAATTTGTAGCTACAGATAATTATCAACAGCCTACTGCAATAGCTCAGGACCACAGTTTGCATGAAGTTCTCATTTAAGCACCTTAACAATGATATAACTAATGAATGGACAAACAGTGATGAGAACAGGTTCCCTTTTTTGAGTCTCAAGGTTTCTTCCTCATGATGTCTCAGGGAGTTTTTCTTTGCCACAGTTGCCACTGGTTCACTCATTAGGGATGAACTTACAATTATAAGGAACAAACGTATAGGCACTAAATTTAAACACTATTTTATACCACCTTATAACCTCTTTATCTCTGTAAAGCTGCTTTGAGACCATGCATATTGTTAAAAGAGCTCTACAAATAAAATTGAATTGAACTGAATTGAATTGAATTGAAATGAATATGAAATCCAACATCCACTCTTCTTGGAAGATGTTCCACTAGATATCATGGAGATTTATAATTCAGGGACAATAATGGTACCAAAGGCGTTTATGAAAATTTTTTCCCGGTGTAAGTCCGGTCTTAGTCGCCATTTGTTCTTATAACAACCTCCACTGTTCTGGGCAGATGTTCCACTAGATTTTGTGGAGGTTCCTACTCATATAGTCAGGTACTGATGTAGGTAAAGTGAGGAGACCTGGGGTGCAGTCAGAGTTCACTTTCATCCCAAAGGTGTTCAATAGTGTTGGAGCGCTATAGCTGGAGATCTTCTACTCCAATCCATACAAACCATATCTACACGGAGCTGGTTTGGTTCATGGAGGCATTTACATGCTGGAAAAGGTTTGGTCTTCTAGTTCAAGGAGGGAAAATTCAAAGCTAATGAGATGTCCTATACAATCGTGTGCCTCTACATAACTGGTAACAGTTTTGGGAAGAACCGCATGTGGCGGGTGCCAGGTGTTCCATTACTTTTGGCCATATAGTGCGTGCCATGTAGCTTAATAAGCAAACTCCATAATGTTCTATGGTGTTTTTCATGAATGTACTCTATACTGTATATTCCACTTAATAGCACATTATAACATGCATAAGTAACCAGTGTGCACTCTATAGATAGTTATAATGCATTATAAACAATACATAGTGCCTGTAATGTTATGTTAAGGTAAGTGTTATGTCCATCTTGTATTCTATGTGAGGTGTTATACCTGCAGCCTTGTTACAATGCATTATAACTTGCGTACATACCCTTTATGTAGACTATTTAAATTGCTATAATGACGCATCATTGTTATAATGTTATGATGCAGTTCTTTAAGAAAATAACAATTACAATTTGGTCAGATTTGTTTATAACACAGTAGACAGTATGTATATATTTTCTGTGTCAGGCTGCCGCTCTATCCTCAACCCGTTCACCTGCTGCTCGGTGAAACCTCTGTGTAACACCACCGGGGGTTGTTCAAGTGGGCAGTACTGGTGCCATCTGGTGGAAAGCTGCCTGCCAGTCACCAGCCCTTGCAGCCCTTATCACTCATCTGCTAATGGACATGTCTTCACTCTGCCACCTCGCTACACTGCATTGACTCCTTTCTACCACATGGTGGCAGACATAGCATTGGAAATACCTTCAGCTTCTGAGCCGGTCCACATCGATGTAAGTGGACGTCCTTGACTTACACTTACTGCATTCTTCTATCCTAAAGCTCTTGAGAGAAAAAAAGAACAATTTTAATGTCCAGGTGATTCAATAATTTAAAGGTCATGTTATAACACTTTCTAGGATGACATTATAGCTCTTTGAACCTCCGTTATATCAGTCATACAAATGTCTTACTACTGGGCTATATAAAGAGGTTTTCAGACATCTGAGCATAAGATTGGTATGTAATATTTTTGAACAACTTAGTCTCCGTTTGCACTTATTATAACCTCCACACTTCTTGGAAGATGTTCCACTCAATTTTGTGGAGATTTGTGCTCGTTCAGACTCAAGGGTGTGAGTAAAGTCAGGTGCTGATGTATGTCAGGTGAGGAGGCCTGAGGTGCAGTCAGCATTTACATTCATCCTAAAGGTGTTTAATAGGGTTTAATAGGTCAGAGGTCTATAGAAGGTATACTCACTCAAGATCTTTCAATCCAAACCATGTAAAGCAGATCTTCATAGATCTGGCTTGGTGCAAAGGGGCATGTTGGAACAGGTTTGGGTCTTCTGTGGAGGAAACTGAAGAAAAAATTTGAATGCTATGGCATCCATAGACGTCCAATACAATTGTGTGCCCCCAACTTTGTGGCAACAGTTGAAGAAGAAGAAGAATACAGCTGGAAAAGTCAGGTGTCCCAATATTTTTGTTATTCAGTGTATTTTAGGTTCAGATAAAACATAAATTATATACAGTTCTTCTGAAAAGGTTAAAATCCCAGAGTCTTTTATGGGTTTTAAAAGACTTAAATGTTTCTTTTGTTTCCAACAGCTGGTAATGTAATGTAATGGTATAAGGATTTACTGTCCAGATGTTCGTCTTTATTTTCATTGAAAAATCCACACTTAGGATGAAGAAAATCTTTACAAACACTCAGCATCGGGACACTTCGTTTCTCCAAACATTTAGCTGATGATGTTCTTCACTAGTTGGAGATTTCTTTAAGATCCACTTCATCTCAGAGCAGTTGAGTAGGATTTGGGTGAGGTGACTGGGCAGGTCATTCCATGATAAATATCACTCCAGACGACTGTTTGCTCTCTGGACGTACGCTTCGGCTCATCGTCTTGTTGTACGGTGAAGTCGGTTCCAATGAGCCGCTTTCAGTGGAGATGTTATTGCATGGTGTGAAAGTTTGGAATTGTTGCCATGTTGGGTTCTTTCACTTTCGGAACAAGACTCCAACCTTCTCTGAGTTTCCACCTCACATCTTCTCTCCTGTTCTCCATCTTACACAAGTTCTTCTATTACTTTTGTTCTGTTACACAGAATTTTCTTTCACTCGATTACTGCTTAACTTCTGTGTGCATTTGTCTGTGACCGAGTTTGTTTGCGCTAAAACGAAAGGAACATACACGTGTCTCTCAAAAACCATAAAAGTCTAGGTGTTTCCAAACTTTTTGGAAGATACAGCACATTTAAATTATACATTTCATAGCACTCTATGCTGGATAATGTTCTGATTGTTGTTTTTCCTGATTTATTTACACAGGTCAGGTTTAAAGGGAAAAAAATCCTGGTGTTTCCTGATGATATTCTTGCCATTCAGCACAGTAGAAAATCTGGAGAGTTCCTGCACTGCACCAGCAGCTCGGACTCTGTCTGGCGCCAAAGCTACATCTCCATTCCTGGGCCTGAGTGGGGCGGCTGGGTGGACGTCGCAGTGTCCTCTCTGACAGACGGAGGCCACTGGCTTGACAACATGTCTTGCGACCTGCGTCTGATCTATCAAGACCCTGGACATCTTAATGGTGTTGGGAAAGTCACACAGAACGAACCTAGTACAGAAGTGAGCATGCCTGGCAACATTCTGATCCCTGCTCAGACCCCAGTGACCGGAATGCACATTCTCTATCCTGTACTGGACAAAGATAACCGAATACATTTAGCAGTAAATGTCCAGACTCTCTTTATTATCAAGATTCTTTCAGGAAGTAACGCGACAAGCTCATGGTCTGGCCTCGTGTCCAGGACAGAGGTCCCATTCCTAAAGTCCTGTCCAGAAGAGATCCCTGAAATGATCAGAGTTTGTCGAGGGGATTCGGCTGATACATGGTTCTCTTATGCCCCCATCATGGCTACTAGTCAAGGGGAACACACTCTGGATGTTACAGCGTCGAACCAGCTGAACTCACAGAGGCTTAGTGTGAAGATTCAAGCTCACGTTATTATCACAGGACTGAGAATACAACCGCAAGGATTTCATAGAGTTCTAGTGAACATACCTCAGGTACAGTTATAAATATGGATATACATATGAATGAAAAAAAAAACAATATATGCTGTGTATAATATTTATTCGCTGACTCTCGTAATAATATACTTTTTTATGTCCATGAATATGCATTAAATGATTTGCAATAGTCTATTCTTTCCATTTGATTGCACTTCTCTTTTATTCTCTATATCCGTTCTCCATCTGCTACAAGGAGCAGCGCCACCCAGTGTAAATCCATGCTGGAGTTTCTATCCAATCAGATCTCAGCAATCACTTCATCGGTTTCATAACTGAACCGTGCGTGATCTTGCTAGCTTTAAATCCATGCTTCTTGAAGCTGTACCTTAACCAATCAGATTTCAAATTGGTCACTTCGAGGCTCTCTAGAAGGCGTCCAATAACATTTTCGGGTGCTTTGATTGGACGGTCAGAGAGCGCGCTAGTCAGAGCTCGCGAACTGCATCTGTAGCAAACTGCACAAGCTCAAATAAATTCATGTGCATTTAATAGCTGTTTTCTTTTTATTCCACAATGGCTGACGGGCAAAGAAATTTATTTGGTCACTATTAGGACATTTATAAGGAGTTTTCAAGAAAAACTGGATTTTGTGAGGAAAGTTCAGCCAAAACAGTTGAACTATTTATATTTTTTATTTTTTTTCCCTGTATAATTTGCACAAAACCATAGAATTTACGGAACAAATGGGGTCATTCGATGAGGTGAATATCGATGCCTCTGCTAGAGGTGATGAATGCAGGAGGTGCAGTGCAGTGAAAGGAGACGTGTTGAATTGTGAGAATTGGGTTTCTTGCTTTAGTAACAACATTAATTCTCACTGTATGAGATTCCTGTGTGTGATGCAGCACTCTGTTCTACTGCGTTTCTCTATCATACCGATGCTTTCTATAGTCGTGGCGTCATAATGATGGGATTAAGAATTGGATTGACTCAGAGAGGACACCACTGAAGGCCTGGGTGTGAACTGCATGGAGTGTCACTGTGTATATGTACATATGTATGAAGTTTAAAAAGCTGCTGTTTGTCATTTTGAGGTCTTTGTTATTGCCATAATGATGATTAAATTTTATAATAACTTCAATTAAAGATGACTGGTTAATAATTTCGGGCATATTGATAGCCAGTATTTGATTGCAAACAATGATATACATCCAAATGTCCAAAATGTAATTGGATTTTACTATCAAAAAAATTTCATAGCATGACATTCGGTTTTTCAATGCTTTATGCTGCGTGATTATATTAAATTTGCATGTTTCCAGTTCTATTTACACCCGATCTTTACAAGAACTCGGCCTAAAAAAAGGTTAGAAAATATCATCTAATGAAATATATTTATCTTAGTTCTTCCCCTATTACCACAAAGTTGTACGCGCAATTGTATCGGACGTCTTTGGATGCTGTAGCATGAAATTTTCTTTCCACCATGACAATACCCCTGTGCACAAAGCCAGCTCCGTGAAGATACGTTTTACATGGGTTGGAGTGGAAGATTTCCTGCTGTGGAGCTCTGAATTTATTGAACATCTTTGGGGTGAACATGAACACTGACTGCACCTCAGGCCTCCTCACCTGCTCACCCTACATCAGTAGCTGACTTTACTAACACACCTGTGGCTGAAGAATAAGTTCAAATCTCCAAAAAATCTAGTGAAACATTTTACAGGAAATGGGAACTAAATGTGGAATGGGATGTTCAAAATCTTATAGTCAGGTGTCCACAAATAAATTGCAAAGGTTCTTATGAGACTCTCTCTCTCTTTGCAGATGTTCACCACAGCAGTAGCCACTGGATCATCTGTGAAGTACACCTGGGTCATTGATGATCTCATCCAGTTTGCCCACACTGGAGATGCATACAGCATCACTTTCAACAAACCTGCAGAGTACACGCTCAAAGTAAACATAGAATAAACAAACGTCACCTGGGAACCTTATGGCCATCTTAATAACCTTTCCGATTTGCAACAATGACTGCATATATAATAGCTTTGTCATTTTCTGTAATAGGTAACCGCAGAGAATCCTGTCAGCACTCAGTACATGGAGGTCAAACTCACGGCCGATGTGATGACCCCATTAGCCGACCTCGCATTACTCACCGAGACGGTGGCTGTTGCTGTAAACACCTCAAGCGTCTTCACCGTTCAAGTGAAACTGGATGTTTCTATCGGTGTCACAATAAGGTTAGAACAGTTCCTGCTTGTGAAATGTTTATGCTTAGCAATTAGATCGGAATTTAACTCGGATTCTGGTCTTATTTTAAACACTAAAGGTGGGATTTTGGTGACCATTCGAGCTGCGTTGATCATACGTTCATCGCTCCGTTAGAAAAAAACAATGTACCTTTGGATCAGACTGCGACACAGGTTTACCTGCAGGACGCGGCACATCATATCTACACAACACCTGGTAAAGATAATATGGAGAAATTATTTCATTTTATGTCATGATTATGTCATGTTTTGTATCAGTACAAAAGCTTGTTGGCAGGTTATACAGTACCATGGTGTGTCCTGCTATGTAATGTTTTCTTACGTTACATTATGTGATGTTATGCCTTGCTATGTCATGTTATGGAAGGTTGTGCAATCATTTTATGGCACATTAAACCACACAATATCATGCTATAGCTCATTATACCACACTATGTCATGCTATGGCACCTTATATCATGATATCTCACATTATGGCACATAATGCCCACTATATCATGTTATAGCTAATTATACCACACTATGTCATGCTATGGCACCTTATATCATGATATCTCACATTATGGCACATAATGCCCACTATATCATGGTGTAGCACATTATGCCACACTATATGTATTGTTATGTTATGCCACACAATCTCATGTTATGGCACATTATATCAAGTTATAGCATGTTATGACACACGGTGTCATGTTATTTACATTTAACATTTAAGGCATTTTGCAGATGCCCTTATCCAAAGTGACTTACTATTAATCTTATTCACACAAATGAGCAGCTATGAGGTTAAGGGCCTTGCTCAGGGGCCCAGAAAAGGCATCTTAGTGTGGCTTGGATTTAAACTCACAACCTTTGGATCCAAAGTCCAATGCCTTAACCACTAAGCTACCACACGTTATGGCACATTATATCATGTTATCCTACAAATATACCACACTATATTATGTCATGGCACATTATTTCACACTATCTTAGATTATACATTGTTATGCACATGTTATAGCACTTTGTGCCACATAATGTTATGGCACAGTATGTCACATTATGCCACGCATTACCACGTATTATGTCACATTGTGGTACGTTATAGCAAGTTAGACATGTTATATCACATTATGCCCCTTTACATTATGTCATGTTTTATCAGGCTATTGCATGTGTTATGGCACATACACAAGGCAACAACAAATTCTATTGGAAAAAAGGCTAGCACAAGTCTTCAACGAACATAGTATCACTTTCTATGAAGGCCCATATGCTTAACATAATGCCTTACACAATACACATTCTTATACATAGGATATTTGATTAGCATTTGCGTTTTTGTAGTATAGTATTTATAAAACATAATATTACCTTGCAATTGCAGTTCAGAAGATCAACTTAAGCATGTGCGTAATCTGACTTTGAGTATGCATAATGTTCCGTGTGTACATATTAACAAAACTTTAAGCAAGTTTTGGACATAATTTATGCAATATTTTAAAGTTAAACATATTTATAAAATCCTGTCCATGTTTCTATAACAATTGTTCAGAAATTATAAGTAGGCAAATCCAGATAAATAACCAAATTATACGTGCCTGTGTGTAATATGTAATACATGACATTTCTAAATGTATGCTGCATATTTTCTTTAAAGGTGACTACACACTGAGGATACAAGCCCAAAATAAATACGATTTTATCCAAACTGCTGTGCTACATAAAGTAAGATCTCCGCTGACCAAACTGCTAGTCATATCAAAGCCTGCTTCCCCTAAAATCAACCAAACTATTCTTTTTGAAGCCTCATCACAGCCGTCTTCACATGGAATAGTGTACACGTGGAATTTTGGAGATGGCTTTCCAGAGGTTGAAGGACCTCACAAGACAACCAGGCACGCTTTCAAGAAAGCCGGTGTCTTCAATGTTTCTGTGATTTCCGACAACACCCTTTCAATGCTGAATTCCTGGATGGTGGTAGAAGTTTTTGAAATAATCTCCGGTGTCCACTTGGGGTCTAATAGCCCAAGTGAACTTAATTCAATCATTAAAATCAGTGGAGGCGTATCTACGGGTACCAGTCTCAGGTGGACCTTCGATCTTGGTGATGGGACTGTGTTTAAAGACCTTAAGGAGAACTCGATCTCTTACGTTTATAGGTCTGTAGGAAACTATACCGTCCAAGCTATGGTTTGGAATGAGGTGAGTAGCGAGAGAGAGGCTATTGATGTAGAAATTTATCAACTTGCTGTTTTGGGAATCCTGCCCCTGGAGTGCGTCGTGAGTGGAAAGGAAGTGACTCTTCAAGCGCTTGTGAGAGGGAATGTTTCTCATCTAGCCTTTTATTGGCGTTTTGGAGATAGTACAGACGTGTCCGTGGAGAACGGAATCGCAACTGTTGCTCATACGTTCTCAGGTACTGGGAATTACCTCATTGGCGTGACCATTCAGAGCCAAGCAGGATCTGCAGACTATCAGTCGAATCTATGTGTTGAGAACTCGATTACAGACTTGAACCTTCACTCTTCTTTAAATGTTGCAGCATTGGGCAAAGAGATATGTTTTGATGTGTCAGTGCTTCCAGCCGGTGGGGAAAACTACCAATTTCACTGGTATAACAGCTCTTTCTGCGATTGTCCTGTCAACGGGACGTCACATCACTGCTTCATTTTTTCTCAAGAAGGCAAGCATGAGATTACGGTAATGGCACAGAACCAGGTCAGCAAGAAAACTGCCTCGACAACCATTTTAGTCCAAAGACCTTTATCTGTACGACACAATGGGGAAATGGACGTGTTAACCGTGAATCAGACGTATTACTTTTGGACTGAGCCTAGCAAGAATAATGTTGCTATCGAATGGGACTTTGGTGATGGTTCGTTGAAGAGCAGAGGCCAAAATGTGTCACACAATTTCACATCAGCTGGTCAGTATCACATCAGTGCTTCAGTTCTCAATGCAGTTAGCAAAGAGATCATAAGGGTCGATGTACAAGTCCAGGTTCCTATATCTAATATAAGAATTCATACCAACCGGCCATTTGCTGAAGCAGGACAAGAAGCAGTTTTCACAATTTCAAGCGATGTCATGGAGAATGTTAAATTCTACTGGATGATAGACTCCATAACTTTTTCACAACTTGGAACATCAGAGTACAGATATGTCTTTCCTAAAGCAGGCATCTTTCAAATCCGTGTCACAGCACAGAATCCAGTCAGTAAAGTCGAAACCTCATTAGCAATCGAGGTGGTAGAGAGAATACAAGGTGTCCGAATTATGAGCCTGAAATCTGCAAGCTATATCCCAACAAATGAGACTGTTACTCTGGTTGCGTCTGTAAGCCGTGGTACTAGCTTGACATATCAGTGGTTAGCTAATCAAGCTGGAGTTAATGACCTAGTCGGTGTTGGGGAACATTTTCAGTTCTATACAATCCACCCGGGTAATATGTCTGTCAGGCTTATAGTTGCTAATGTTCTTGGTAAAGTGCATAGCGATTTTTCTCTGAGGGCAGTTGAGCGTGTATCTGAGGTAAATATCCCATTATCGAATGTGGTAGCAAAAGGAAAACCCGTTAGCATAGCAGTGGAGATTAAAACCGGGACGGATCTTCAGTATATTTGGTTTTTGGACACAAATTTATCATCTGTGACAACAGACGTACCTTTTGTCCTTCATGTTTTCAATACTATTGGGGTTTTTAAGCTAAGAGTGTCAGTAGGAAATGTTTTGGGCTCAGTCAATGCCACTAAACAACTCATGATACAGGAACCCGTTTCAGAGATCGATTTTGACATAAATGGACAATCACATCCCTACTTTGTTTCATCAAACAGTCCCTTGACGTTCCATGGATCCGCTCGAAAAGGAAGCGATGTACACTGGGAGTGGACGGCCAGGTCTGTGAAAGGAAGTGCAGTTGTTTTAGATAAAAATCAAATAATTAGCTATTTGTTTATGGATGCAGGAGATCACAGAGTAACCCTAAACGTCTCGAATGAGATTAGCTGGCAGTCTGTGTCGCATGTTGTAACGGTGCAAGATGCCATTCGAGGTTTCAGTCTAAGAGCCAGTGATGTTATCATCTGTGAGAATGAGCCAGTCACTTTCACACCGTCTATCACTCAGGGAAGCGGAGTTTCATTCCTTCTGGAATTTCCAGAAGGCAATACATCTCTGGAAGATCAAGAGGATTTTACTACCTCATCTATTCCTCTTGGCAATCACACCATTAAAGCAATTGCTAAGAATCTTGTTAGCATTTTATCAGTAAACATCACCATAAGGGTGGTACAAGGACTTAAAGGTCTTCACTTGGTTGATTGCTGCTCTTCTGTTTTGGAAGCCTCAAAACCTGTCCATTTCAAAGCATCCGTAAATTCAGGATCTAAGGTCATTTACAGATGGAATTTCCACTTAGATGGCTCGAGAACCTCACAACAGACTGGTCAAAGTGTCCTGTATTCTCCATTTAGCAACGGAACTCTGACTGTGATGGTAGAAGCGAAGACTGACTTCTGTTCCCAGTCCATCACAGAGACAGCACTAGTTCAGCAGCCGGTGAAAAACGTGACACTTTCCATTTTATCTGAGGGAACTTTTGTGAATCACAGCGTCACTTTTTCCGCCCTCATCGACGGTGGCAGCGACCTCGCGATCAAGTGGAGCTTTGGTGACGAGATCCGACTTACAAAATCTAACAAGGAAGTCTACAAATATAAGGTTGATGGCAAATTTGTGGTCCAGGTAACTGTTTTCAATAACATCAGCCAAGTTTCTGCACATTTTCTGGTTCTGGTAAGGAAACTGAAATGCATCCAGCCACGCGTCGCCCTCGTCCAAGAACAGGCAAGAATCCTGAAATCTCAGCCAAACTATTTCGAAGCAAGCGTGGATCTAAACTGTTGCACTTCTTACAAGACAAACTACCTCTGGGAGATCTTTAGAGACCCAGATTGCACAGAAAGGAAAGTCTTTTTACATGCATCGGTAGATGTTACCAAACCGCTTCTGGCTCTTCCAAAGAACACACTAGATGTTGGAGATTACTGTGTGAAGTTTTCTACTTGGTTTGAAGGAACGCCATTACGGCATCACAAGACTGGCGGGTTTTCTGTAGGAAACAGTCCATTGGTTCCTCTGATTAAAGGTGGCTCAATTAAAGTTTGGTCAAACCAGAAAGACCTTGTGCTGGATGGAAGTGAGTCATTTGATCCTGATGCTAGGATTCCAGAGGTTGATCTGTTGGAATTTCAATGGAATATTATTATGGTGGGTATTTTGGGGCAAATTGTTAATTTTATGCCATGTTTCACAGATATTCACAAGTATTTACCCCTTTGAACTTTTCCACATTTTTTAGGGTTACAACTTGGAATCACAATGAAATCAGTCCAGGCATTTACACAAAATAGCTCATATTGTTAAATTTATACACTATATTGGCCAAAGATTTTATAGTGTGCTTGTAGACATTTGTGGCGATTCATTCAGACATGAGGGTCTTAGTAAAGTCAAGTACTGAAGTAGGTAAGATGAGGAGGCCTGGGGTGCAGTCAGCGTTCCAGTTCATCCTGTTCAATATGGTTGAGATCAGAGCTCTATAGCAGGAGGTATTCCACTCCAACCCATATAAATCATATCTTCATGAAGTTTGCTTTGTGCACAGGTGCAGTGTCATGCTGGAACAGGTTTGGATTTCCTAGTAAAGTGAAGGGAAAATTCCATGCTACACCATCCAAAGATGCCCTGCACAATTGTGTGTAGTTCAAAAAGTACAAGGACTAGGACAATAATTGAGGAACAACTTTAACAAATTAAAGAGCAATTAAATAAATAAAATTAAATAAAAAACACTACAGTTCATGACTTTAGTCTAATTAGAGTTATGCAGTTTTGCATCCAAA
This sequence comes from Silurus aristotelis, assembly GCF_946808225.1. Lineage (NCBI taxonomy): Eukaryota > Metazoa > Chordata > Actinopteri > Siluriformes > Siluridae > Silurus > Silurus aristotelis. Next base: position 4,050,381 of record NC_139585.1, on the reverse strand, counting down.
AAACAAAACAAAAAACAGGTGTTACAATGCTATTAGATAACCTGCAAACACAGTTTCAGAAATCAGACAGTGAGCATCTTTATTATAATTTAGCACATTTGTTTTCCACTTATCAACCAATTAGTGCTGTAGTTTCCAGGGCAATTTTTTTTTTACACTTGCTTTATTTATTTATTTATTTATTTATTTATTTATTTATTTATTTATTTATTTATTTATTTATTTATTTATTTATGTTTTTTGTTTGTTTATTTATTTAATTTTGTATTTTCTCAGAAACTGATGTTATTTAAAATGTACTTAGGTAAACTTTACTTATGTAAAATTAAAATTACAGATTTTAAAAACAAGTACACCAAAAAAAAAAAAAAATGTTTAAATGTAATTTGTTAGTTTCCACCATTGGCCATTAATGTCATGAGACAATGTTCTAGAAATGTAGCAAAACAAGCACCGTGTTCTCAAATCAAATCAAATCAAATCAAATTTTATTTGTCACATACACATACATACAGGGTACGACATGCAGTGAAATACTTTTTACGATGGTCCGGCATTAGGGAATAAAATGGGGTGAAAAGGAGAATAAAAAAAAATAAAATAAAAACAAAGTGAAAGAAGGCAGATAAATAAAGTATAAAAACTACATAAAAAAGAATATATGAGGGGAGATATATATATATATATATATATATATATATATATATATATATATATATATATATATATATATATATATATATATATATATATATATATATATACAGTGGGTACGGAAAGTATTCAGACCCCCTTAAATGTTTCACTCTTTGTTATATTGCAGCCATTTGCTAAAATCATTTAGGTTCATTCTTCTTCCTCATGAATGTACACAAAGCACCCCATACTGACAGAAAAACACAGAATTGTTGACATTGTTGCAGATTTATTAAAAAAGAAAAACTGAAATATCACATGGTCCTAAGTATTCAGACCCTTTGCTGTGACACTCATATATTTAACTCAGGTGCTTTCCATTTCTTCTGATCATCCTTGAGATGGTTCTACACCTTCATTTGAGTCCAGCTGTGTTTGATTATACTGATTGGACTTGATTAGGAAAGCCACACACCTGTCTATATAAGACCTTCCAGATCACAATGCATGTCAGAGCAAATCAGAATCATGAGGTCAAAGGAACTGCCTGAAGAGCTCAGAGACAGAATTGTGTCAAGGCACAGATCTGGCCAAGGTTACAAAAAGATTTCTGCTGCACTTAAGGTTCCTAAGAGCACAGTGGCCTCCATAATTCTCAAATGGAAGACGTTTGGGACGACCAGAACCCTTCCTAGAGCTGGCCATCCGGCCAAACTGAGCCATCGGGGGAGAAGAGCCTTGGTGAGAGAGGTAAAGAAGAACCCAAAGATCACTGTGGCTGAGCTCCAGAGATGCAGTCAGGAGATGGGAGAAAGTTGTAGAAAGTCAACCATCACTGCAGCCCTCCACCAGTCGGGGCTTTATGGCAGAGTGGCCCGACGGAAGCCTCTCCTCAGTGTAAGACACATGAAAGCCCGCATGGAGTTTGCTAAAAAACACCTGAAGGACTCCAAGATGGTGAGAAATAAGATTCTCTGGTCTGATGAGACCAAAATATAACTTTTTGGCCTTAATTCTAAGCGGTATGTGTGGAGAAAACCAGGCACTGCTCATCACCTGTCCAATACAGTCCCAACAGTGAAGCATGGTGGTGGCAGCATCATGCTGTGGGGGTGTTTTTCAGCTGCAGGGACAGGACGACTGGTTGCAATCGAGGGAAAGATGAATGCGGCCAAGCACAGGGATATCCTGGACAAAAACCTTCTCCAGAGTGCTCTGGACCTCAGACTGGGCCGAGGGTTTACCTTCCAACAAGACAATGACCCTAAGCACACAGCTAAAATAACGAAGGAGTGGCTTCACAACAACTTTGTGACTGTTCTTGAATGGCCCAGCCAGAGCCCTGACTTAAACCCAATTGAGCATCTCTGGAGAGACCTAAAAATGGCTGTCCACCAACGTTTACCATCCAACCTGACAGAACTGGAGAGGATCTGCAAGGAGGAATGGCAGAGGATCCCCAAATCCAGGTGTGAAAGACTTGTTGCATCTTTCCCAAAAAGACTCCTGGCTGTATTAGATCAAAAGGGGGCTTCTACTAAATACTGAGCAAAGGGTCTGAATACTTAGGACCATGTGATATTTCAGTTTTTCTTTTTTAATAAATCTGCAACAATGTCAACAATTCTGTGTTTTTCTGTCAGTATGGGGTGCTATGTGTACATTCATGAGGAAGAAGAATGAACCTAAATTATTTTAGCAAATGGCTGCAATATAACAAAGAGTGAAACATTTAAGGGGGTCTGAATACTTTCCGTACCCACTGTATATATACACACACACACACACACACAAAAAAAATGTTTATGGCAGTGTGCAGTTAAACAGTAAACAACAGTAAACAAGTTAAGCATGGTTTTTGATTGTCCATAAAGTGTCTGTGTGCGGTCTGGTGTGGTGTAAAGTGTTCTTCATTACTAAACAACTATGACTATGGAAAGAGTATCAAATGGGTAAAATTCGAAATCAGTCTATTTTTATGCAAAGTTGTAACATTACAAATGTGGAATTCAAGGCACTGTATTGTCTTATTTAGTTGTTTTTAGGAACACAGATGTCGCTTCTAAAATGAGTTTGTGTTTATGTTTATAGGAGCCGAACACCAGTTCAACTCAATATCCAGCCTCCTTTATCAACAATTATTCCATACACTGTAACAACAGTAAGCTTATTCTGCCCAGGCATCTACTAGAGCCAGAGAGAGTATACAAGTTCACACTGACAATTCAAAAGCATGCGAGATCACCTGTCTCTACTGTCCAGCATGTAAGTACCATCAACTATTGAATGAAGTGTTTTTGATTTACAAAAAAACAATTCTAATGAATTAGTGTCTTATTAATTCAGGTTCAAGTGCTTGACACAGAAGTGCTACCCGTCACCGTGAAGTGTGTATCCTGCAGATTGGTGTTTTCTTCTGCTGTCAGTTACAGCCATCCTGTCGCTTTAGCCGGAGATTGTTCTCTGTGCAATGGCACTCTTCAGGTATTAAAAACACAGACACTACTGGGGCCAATCTTTCTTGACACCTGACTAAAAGATCCCATTCCACTAGATTTTGGAGTAAGAACAGGAGCTTAAAAGATGGATTTGGACTGTAGTTAATGTGAAATGTTTGCTACTCTGATTTAGGACTACAGTTCTGATCACCATCACTGCACCCTTCAACATTGTTTATCTGTAATAAATGGACATTCGGCGCAACCCAGATGAGGATGAGGTTTTCTTTTAAGTCTGGTTCCTCTCATGGTTTCTTCCTAATGCCATTTCAGGGAGTTTTTCCTTGCCACAGTTGCCACCAGCTTGTCCATCAGGGACAAACTTACACTTATAAAGAACATCTTATTCATTTTTATCACCATATTATCTGTGTAAATCTGCTCTGAGACAATGTTCATTGTTAAAAGCGCAATACAATTAAAAATGAATTAAATTGATTTGAATAGATCTTTGGGATGTTTTCATCATTTAGCCACAAGGGCAGTAGTAAAGTCAGGTACTGATAGGGGGGTGAGGGGGTGAGGAGGTCTGGGGTGCAGTCAGCGTTGGAACACCAGACATCAGTGCAGACATCAGGGCTGGCGTCTCAATCACAGTTTTGTTTTATATTTTAGCCAATTGGAAAAATAATCTATAAAATACCAGCATGATTTCTAACTTCTGATTGGGTGTACAGGCTAGAGCATACCCAAAGCTCTGCCCTAGCAGCACGGAAATAGTTTTTCACTACTTTTCTCACATTACTTTCAGTTTGACACGCTTACCAGTTATAGCTCCATACTGGCTTCTTTGAAATTTTGTCTTTTCTTAGTTGTGATTGTTGTGTAGCAGCTAACCAACGCTCATTTAACTGACAATAAATAACCGCAATTACGATGTGTGTGATGCATGTTTATTCAAGACTATAAGCAATCTTACTGCTGCATGTCTGTAGCGATGCGGCTGTTAGCACATCAGAGGCTACGGCTAATTTAAATTTACCCTCCACAAGCACTGGTTCTCCTCAGCCCTCAACAAGTGCCCCAAACAAGCGTGTCTTTTGGAGGTTTCAGCCTTAGTTCAGGCAGTTAGCGAACTAAAACCGCTCATTTAATCCTTCCTGATACTGCACACAACCATTGCTGGAGACCTGGGAACTGGCATCTTTAGAATCATGTGAGAGATCCTTCTCCACACTGTCAAGAATCCTAAACCCCAATCATCGCACCATGTTCCATAAAAGAAAGAGGAATTTAGTGATCTTGGCCCATGAAAAATCCATAACAAATACTTTAGACATGGATGAATCTGATCGGATTTTTGCCAAAAGAAACAGAAGACTAATGCTGTAGATGGATGGATTTGAATATTGAGCCACTTAACTGATATGTCTGCTTAGACATGGGGTCTGAGTTTTACCAGGATGGATGGATGGATGGATAGAACAATAGCTAGAAAGAAAAAAACTGCCATTGGTTTAGTAATAAATAATAAAAAAAAAAAGTTCTATAAAAGTTGAAAAAGGAAACTTTTATAGAATGGTCTGATTTTGCACTGAAGTTTGAAATAGTATTACTTTAGGATATACTGTCATTTTAATTGAGAGTTAATCTAATTCAATAAAACAAGTTATTTTCATTATCACTGTAGTTATATTTATTTATTTTGTAAATATTAGTTATTAGAAGAACTGGATTAGATTAGGTCTTTTATCTCACAAATACCGATGTTATATCCTATTTTTCTATTTACACTATTTTCCCTATACAATAAGGGGTTAATTACAGGCTTCTAATATATATTTATTCTCCACCACAGTATAAATGGACTGCTAAAACCACAAAGGGAGAAACTTTACTTCTAAATGAAGTCACAACTTCGACAGGACATGACTCTTCAGATCTTGTCATCAGACCCAATGTGCTAAAACCTGGATTTGAGTATATATTCAGCCTTAATGTATCTCAAACAGTTACAGGATTGTGGGGATCAGCGAGCTTTGCTTTAACCCAAAATCGCCCACCTGAGGGGGGCATGTGCACATTGTCTCCAGAGGATTCGGTTCAACTTCTGCAAAATGTAGTTTCGTTTAACTGCTCAGGTAAGGAAATGTGCTGTATGGATGAAAAATCTGATTAATTGAGAGAATTTTATTTCCTGAGGTAAAAAAACACAAAAGTGCAGTTAATGTTTAGTTAAAGAGCTTTGTTTAAAGTTGAGTGAAATAAATTAGTGGGGTCTCAGTAATACGTGTTTCTGACCTTCAATTGTCATCAATTTTATTTCTATAGTGCTCTTGATAATACTTTGTCCCTAAGGAACTTTACAGAAATACAGTGATCAGACATTACATTATGACTACCTGCCCAATATTGGGTTGGTCCCCCTTTTGCTACCAAAATAGTTCTGATATGTCGAGAATCAACAGCATGAACTTCTTCAGCAGTTTGAGCTACAGGAGTTTTTCTGTTGGATCGGACCACACGGACCAGCCTTCGCTCCCCACGTGCATCAATGAGCCTCGGCCGCCCACAACCCTGTCACCGGTTCACCACTGTTCCTTCCTAGGAGCACTTTTGAGCCCACAAGAGCTGCAGTTTTGGAGACGCTCTGACCCAGTCGTCTAGACGTCACAATTTGTGAAATCCTTTCACTCGACCATTTTTCCTGCTTCTAACATCAACTTTGAGGACAAAATGTTCACATGCTGCTTCATAAATAAATTCACCCAGTAACCGAGCCACGATGAAGAGATCATCAGTGTTAATCACTTCACTGCTCAGAATGGTGTAACGTCATAATGTTAAGCCCAACCCTTGTTTATAGAAATTGCAGTTCTAAGCCATTGTGGCCAATAGTTTTAAATTATCTTGATAGTTCTTGAGTTGAACCCTTCACAGTAACTTCCTGGATCTTCAGGTTGTTCATGTGGAACCATCTTCAGCAGCATTGAGCATGGGAAGAGAACTCGATCGAGAGATAGGGCTTCAGGATGAGTCAAAAAGAAGAAAGGGGACGGTCACTGGTTTTATTGGTACCCTTTTTGGTGCACAGTAGTTAATCACATTGTGCAGTGTGATCAGAGTTCAAGTAGGACTCCAGCAATACAATCTAATGCTATCATAGCCATCTAAAATGGAAAGCCAGAAGGTAACATAGGCATGATGGAGCTGTTGGAAGCTTTATTTTTTTCTTTGTCACTGTCGCTCCTCTACGTTCCTTCTCTCTCTCTATTTACTTCTGGATGGAGTTCCCATGAACTGGAGATCACTCTGCACAGCTGGGGATGGTTTCACCTCTACATCCTAAAGCTCCATGAATTTACTGGGCAACTCGAGAACTAGGGATTTAGGGATGGATTTGGGTTGTAATTAATATCAACAGTTTGCTTTAATAGCTAAGGACCACAGTTCTGCACTTCACTGAACACTTCGACAACGATGTCAACTTTATAACCACTTTATCTCTGATCTCTATCACTTTGAGACAATCTGCATTGTTAAAAACACTCTACAAATAAAAAATGTATAATATTTAACTTAATTGAACTGTCAGATATGTCACCAGCCAGCAGTTAAACTTGAGAAAAAGTGATTTCCTTCTAAAATTGGCTGAGTTGGTAGCACTAGCAGCGCTGAGCAAGAGTCTTATCCTGTGTGCATGATTACTTAAAACACTGACAATTGAAATACCTGCTTAATTCACCTGTGAACACTTGCGTATATCCTCAAATCACTGACTCTGAATACGGTCCTGAATTAAGCAAGAACTCTTCACATCAGTAAGCTGTTATTTATCTACAGGCTGGGTGGATGAAGACAATATCTCCGCTCAGATGATCTACGCTCTTCAGATAGCACAATGCCAGAGCCCAGAAACAGAGTGTCCTTTGATAACCCTATACCGAGGCATACGGAGTGCATTTGGTACTCTGGTACCCATGGGCAGTACAAGACCAGGCCACAATGCCTCCATTCTCACTGTAATGGTGACTGTCGAGGACAACATGGGAGCCAAAATCACTGCTGTAAAAAGGTGTGTGAGACGCTGCTACTGCTACTGCTGTTACCAAGGGCATTCGTTGTCAGATTTACAGTGTTAATTACTAATAAACACCTTAACTCATGCAGGAATCTGGTAGTCATGGTACCGGTCAGGGACCAAGACATGATGGAATGGTTGAAGAACAAGAGTCAGGAGGAACTGTGGGGTTTGGTGAAACAAGGGAACCCTCAGGATGTTATATCATATGCCATGGCGATGAGCAGCCAGCTCAATCAGGTGGGTTTTGTCATATTGTTATTGTCATCATAAGATTGAAAAGTCGAGGGAACCATTTGTGTGTATATATACAGGTGCATTTAAATAAATTAGAATATCATTAAAAAGTTTATATACCGTATTTTCCGGACTATAAGCCGCTACTTTTTCCCCACGCTTTGAACCCCGCAGCTTAAACAATGAAACGGCTAATTTATGTATTTTTCCTGTGTTTTCTCGGTTTCACAAACTTCATGCCAAATAACTGAGACCCATAACATTAAACCAATGAAATTGCCGACCGGTTCAGGTGAACCAATGAAACTATTTATGTTAAATCGCACTCCGACATCATAAATATGGATGATGTTCCTCTGATGTTTGACCTGCCACTCACTCAGACTGTTCACAGGAAAAGCGAATCATTCGTCATGCTGAAAACAACCGGGCATGAAAACACACTTCACCTGTGTTCTGAGCTGCACGGCATCGGGAGAAAAGATTCACCGATGGTGATTTTTAAACGCACGACGATGCCAAAAGATAAACTCCTGAGAGAAATAGTTGTGAAAGGAAGGAGGAAGACAGTGAACAATGACTTTCTTGGTAGGCTACTGTTTAGATACAAGCCGTGTAACAGACACTGTCTTTCGTTTTAAACCTGTGTAAAGTTTATTAGTTTTAATGTAGATTTATGTTATTTATGTTCAAAATAAAAATCTTTGTCAAATTCAGTGGGTGCGGCTTACATTTCGGTGCGTTTAATAGTCCGGAAATTACGGTAATTTAGTAATTCAATTCAATACAAAATGTGAAACTCGTATATTATAGATTTATCACACACGCACACTTGATTTCAAGTCTTTATTTCTTTTACTTTTGATGATTTTGGCTCATAATTAACAAAAACCCACCAGTTCACAAAAAAATCTTAAAAAATTCACAATTCACAGACACGAAAAATAAGAATACTTTATTAAACCAATCAGAAAAACATTTAGCAATCTTCCCCATGACTGTGTAGCCTGAACTAGACTGAGTCACCATGCAAAGGCTCAGGAAACCTTTGCGGGTGTTTGGATTTAATTAGCTTTTTCACAATATTCAAATTTTCTAAGATACTGACTTTTGGAATTTCATTAGCTGTAATCCATAATCATCAAAATAAATAGAAATAAACACCTAAAATATATCAGTCAGTGTGTGATGAATCTATATAATATATGAGTTTCACTTTTTTTTATTGAATTACTAAAATAAAAAAACTTTTGTATGTACATACAGTATACTGTATATATATATATATATATATATATATATATATATATATATATATATATATATATATATATATATACAGTGAGGAAAATAAGTATTTGAACACCCTGCTATTTTGCAAGTTCTCCCACTTAGAAATCATGGCGGGGTCTAAAATTGTTATCGTAGGTGCATGTCCACTGTGAGAGACATAATCTAAAAAAAAAAAAAAAACAGAAATCACAGTGTATGATTTTTAAACTATTTATTTGTATGATACAGCTGCAAATAAGTATTTGAACACCTGAGAAAGTCAATGTTAATATTTGGTACAGGAGCCTTTGTTTGCAATTACAGAGGTAAAACGTTTCCTGTAGTTTTTCACCAGGTTTGCACACACTGCAGGAGGGATTTTGGCCCACTCCTCCACACAGATCTTCTCTAGATCAGTCAGGTTTCAGGCCTGTCGCTGAGAAACATGGAGTTTGAGCTCCCTCCAAAGATTCTCTATTGGGTTTAGGTCTGGAGACTGGCTAGGCCACGCCAGAACCTTGATATGCTTCTTACAGAGCCACTCCTTGGTTATCCTGGCTGTGTGCTTTGGGTCATTGTCATGTTGGAAGACCCAGCCTCGACCCATCTTCAATGCTCTAACTGAGGGAAGGAGGTTGTTCCCCAAAATCTCGCAATACATGGCCCCGGTCATCCTCTCCTTAATACAGTGCAGTCGCCCTGTCCCATGTGCAGAAAACACCCCCAAAGCATAATGCTACCACCCCCATGCTTCACAGTAGGGATGGTGTTCTTGGGATGGTACTCATCATTCTTCATCCTCCAAACAGGTTTAGTGGAATTATGACCCAAAAGTTCTATTTTGGTCTCATCTGACCACATGACTTTCTCCCATGACTCCTCTGGATCATCCAAATGGTCATTGGCAAACTTAAGACGTGCCTGGACATGTGCTGGTTTAAGCAGGGGAACCTTCCGTGCCATGCATGATTTCAAACCATGACGTCTTAGTGTATTACCAACAGGAACCTTGGAAACGGTGGTCCCAGCTCTTTTCAGGTCATTGACCAGCTCCTCCCGTGTAGTTCTGGGCTGATTTCTCACCTTCCTTAGGATCATTGAGACCCCACGAGGTGAGATCTTGCATGGAGCCCCAGTCCGAGGGAGATTGACAGTCATGTTTAGCTTCTTCCATTTTCTAATGATTGCTCCAACAGTGGACCTTTTTTCACCAAGCTGCTTGGCAATTTCCCCGTAGCCCTTTCCAGCCTTGTGGAGGTGTACAATTTTGTTTCTAGTGTCTTTGGACAGCTCTTTGGTCTTGGCCATGTTAGTAGTTGGATTCTTACTGATTGTATGGGGTGGACAGGTGTCTTTATGCAGCTAACAACCTCAAACAGGTGCATTTAATTTAGGATAATAAATGTAGTGGAGGTGGACATTTTAAAGGACGACTAACAGGTCTTTGAGGGTCAGAATTCTAGCTGATAGACAGGTGTTCAAATACTTATTTGCAGCTGTATCATACAAATAAATAGTTTAAAAATCATATATTGAATGTCTCATATGTCTCTCACAGTGGACAAGCACCTACGATGACAATTTCAGACCCCTCCATGATTTCTAAGTGGGAGAACTTGCAAAATAGCAGGGTGTTTAAATACTTATTTTCCTCACTGTATATATACTGTAATATTATAACACAGTATATGATATACAAAAGAGCACAATATATTGGACCATACAACTGTGTATAACTGTTCTGTTCAAGTGTTCTTTAAAGGTACATAATGCATTATAAATTATTATGTTTTATTCATTATGCAGTAAGCTTGGGTTTTTTGCAAACTGGATCTGTAGCAAACTGCACAAGCTAAAATATATTCTTGTGGCTTTAATGGCTTATTTTTCATTCCACAATGGCTGACAGAAGCGGAAAAATGTATTTGGTCGTAGGAAAAATATACGTAGTCAGAGCTAAATATCGATGCTTGTGTTAGAGATGATGTATGTGGAGGTGCAGTTGTGGCAACAGTGAAAGAAGACGTGTTGAATCGTGTTCACGTATAAAGAGTTTTTGCTTGAGGGACCTGGTACCAGCACAGTGAGCACTACGAGTACAGTTTATTACCTCTTTTTCTGCAGAGAATATACCAAAGCTTGTTTTATAGTGAATTCTATTGCATTGTCGAAACATTCTTTAGGCGCATATCACTTCCTAATGTCTAAAAGAGTGAGTAAAGCCATTTCTAGTGCGGTTTGAGGGAAAAGAAAGTAGACTTTAACTCTATAATTTATGTCTCTATGATTTTTACATCATTAATTATAGTATGTGTCTTCTTTTTTTCCCTAGATACAAGCAACCAGCATGCAGGAGTTAAAAGACAAAGTCCAGATGCGAGGCAATGTGACCCAGGCCTTGGCTTCTCTCTCGGTGTCCTCGCTCCAGGATGCATCACAGATCAGCTCGGCTTTGGCTCATTCCACTGTACGTCTTGTTTTATTCATGATAACTGACAAGACAGGCTTCAGAGAACGTTAGCAATTCTGGCACGGCCTGCAGGCTGGCAAAGGGGGCTCAGATATTTACATAGAAACCATGTCCGAATGTAAGGATTAAAAAAAATAATAATCAAAGGTGCCTCTATGAAATCAATTCACGTAAATAGGATTGAATTGAATTTAATGATTAAAATGGTTTTCACTCTGTTACAGGCCGTTACGTCTGAGATGCAGTGTGGAGACTGTAACTCGCAAGTTGTGGAGGCCGTGGGGAAGATGATCGGTGTAATCAGAGAGCAAACCAGACAAGGAGATCTCACTCCTATAGACACTGGAAGGAATATTCTCAATGTTTTAAGTATGAGCGTTCGTTTTTCTTGAATATCGCCATCAAACACGTTTAACACGCCATCAATCCACCTGCGATTTCTTTGCCTCAGGTACCTCGATGTCTGTAAAGAATCCAGTAGATGCATTAGGATCGCTCTTGCATGGCCCCAAACATCACGACACCGCAGTATCGGCCTTGTACCAGGTTGGACAGCTGATGCGTAGCCTAATGTGGTCACGGATGCCTGGCGAGGAAGCTCTTCTCCTCCAAAGTCCACGAATCAATGCAACAGGCAAACGCGGAGACCCCGCTTCAGACCTCCTGTGTACAGACCCATCCAGTTCATGCCAGTTTTACATCCCTTCGAATCTGAGCTCACGACTGAGGGCTGAAAACCAGGAGGTGGTTCAGATCCTTCTGGTTCTGGAGAGCGAGGAGATCCCATTCGTGTCCACTGCAGAGCCACCGATTTCTACTAAACTAACCGCAATGGAGTTCCTCACATCGCAGGGTTCGCCGATCCCTGTCTCGAACCTGACAGAAAAAAGTGCTATACGCGTAACTCTACATAACAAGAAGATGGAGGTTTCGGGAAGGGTAAATGTCACCCTGCGATCGGAAGGAAGCGTGAACTTTATGGTCAGAGCTGTTGAGACAGAGCCGAACGCTGGGCTCTTTATCACCTTCAACTTCAGCTTGAGTGAAGGTAACAATGCTTTGTTTACTAAATGAAAAAGAACCATTGTTTTTATAATAAGAACAAAATGAGTCGTTTTGACGTGAAATTAACTCTGAAGCAACATTAGCAACTTTCTTCCATCTCATTCATGTTACTATAAGCATTTATGTATAAATTAGATATACATTCCTACTCAAGAATCACAAGGTGTTATTTATTTCAGTATTTTGTATTCATTTGACATTTTTTGTTTGTGTGTGTTGGTAGGAAGCAGAATGCCAGGCTCTGGAAAACTCACCATCATTATATCAGATGAGCAAACCGTCCACCAGTCCCAACACACTCATGTTAAAGAGCTCATTCTCGCCTCCTTCACTACTTCAGTGGAGGAAACGATCTTCCTCAAACCAGTGTACGTTTATCCCATGTCTATACATGTGCCGTTTCACATTACCCCCGGGGTGTCTATATGTCAAACCTCTTCTGTATTTCTGTATCCAGCTTAAACGGCTCCGCTAAGGACCTGTACGTGACTTTAAGGAGCAGCACAGGCGTGGACTCGTGTGTCTCGGTGTGTGTGTTCAGCTCTCTTTGCCAGTTCTTCGACATGGAACGGAGACGCTGGAGCACAGGTGGACTGAGCGTGCTCAGTACGAGCAGCCCGGATACTGCTCACTGCCTCACTGAGCATCTCACACTTTTCGGAGCGAGTCTGTTTATTCACCCGGACGCCATTGTTTTTCTCGCACCAGTGCGTCAATCTCTTACATATTATTCTTTCAGTATAAATCTCCATCTTTTTTTTCTGCCTGCTCCCATTAGGGGGCGCCACAGCAGATCATCCGTATCCATCCTACTCCGTCCTCTACATCGGCCTCTTTTAAACCGACTACCTGCATGTTTTCCCTCACTACATCCATAAACCTTCTCCTTGGCCTTCCTTCCTGGCAGTTCCATCCTCAGCTTTTACCTACCGATATACCCCATGTCCCTCCGCTGCACATGTCCACTTGCATCTCTCCTTCTTATCCTTTGGCCAACAGTAGCCCAACGTTTGTGGTAATAGTTTGGGGAAGAACTGCAAAAGTCAGGTGGCCTGATGTGTTTGTCTGTATGATGTGTATCAGCAATTTAAAGGTTTACTTTCAACACTTTTTAACACTTTGGCCCAACAATTTGTCCCAAATACTATCCTGATGTTTGGTCAAAATAAAGTGAAACTTCAATTGTGATTCCACAAATCTACCAAAAAATGTTAGGAATGCAATATGGGTGATCTGGAATTCTTGTTACTGGGGAAGTTGTAGTTGTTGGACTTCTGAAGATTGAAGATCTGTCACCCATATGAGGATGGGTTCCCCTTTGAGTCTGGTTCCTCTCAAGGTTTCTTCCTCATATCATCTAAGGGAGTTTTTCCTTGCCACTGTCGCCACGGCTTGCTCATCAGGGACAAACGCACACCATTCACCTTCACTGTTGTTTTCTGTAAAGCTGCTTTGAGACAATGTCTGTTGTGAAAAGCGCTATACAAATAAACTTGACTTGACTTGACTTGACTTGAAAACTTTTGATCACTAGGTCAAATAGGTCATGAGTTCAAATACCAGCACCGACAAACTGGCATCCGTCGCCCCCCCACCCCCTCCGTAATTTCCGTAAATTGTCTTTTTTGTTGGGAATGACGAGGATGGACAGGATTAGAAATGAGTTTATCAGAGGAACAGTGCATGTAGGATGTTTTGAAGACAAGGCAAGGGAGGTGAGATTGAGATGGTTTGGACATGTGCAGAGGAGGGACATGGGGTATATCAGTAGGAGAATGCTGAGGATGGAGCCACCACCAAGGAGGAAAAGAGGAAGACCAAGGAGGAGGTTTATGGATGTGGTGAGGGAAGACCTGCAGGTAGTTGGTTTGAAAGAGGCAGATGTACAGGACAGGGGAGGTATGGAGACGGATGATCTGCTGTGGCGCCCCCTGATAGGAGAAGCCGATAGAAGAAAAAGTCTTCAAATTCCAGAAGAGACACATTTACCATTGCTATTAAGAGGTACTCCAGTAGTGGTGGTGTTTCAGTGGTAAGATTGTTGCCCAGAACTCTTGAAACGTGACAGTGCTGTATACAGGGTTTGATTTGTATGAATAGCTATAGGAAGGACATTTTAATTTACATTTTCTAGACATTGTCGCCTCCAATTTCAAAGCTATAGGCAAAAATAATACGACGTAACTATAATATGCTTCCAAACAACTGTAACTGAGTTTAATTTGTTATTTAAAGGATGAGTTACTGGACTGGACTGTTACTTTAACACCCGGATAATAACTATGGTCTTCACCGTAAGAGCTACTGATCAAACTTTTTCTTTCAGTCAGATGTACCGAGAAGAAACATGGTAGTAGGGATAGTATGTGGTATTCTCCTCCTGATTCATCTACTGGTTGGTCTCATTGCCCACAAACTAGACCATCTGGAGAGCCTTCGTCTGAGCTGTGTCCCACTTTGTGGCCAAACGGGACGCTACCGTTATCGGGTACTGGTCAAAACTGGCTGGTACAGAGGGGCCGGTAAGTGAGGACTTAATGTGTATAACAATTAGTCAATGATTTTCTTTCATCAATGATAAAATGTATGCTTTATCCATTTTTAGTCTGTGGTAAAAAGTTAGCTCTTCGTCTAACTTATGTTATAGCACTTAAAAAAAAAAGTAATTCCCCTATTTCCCCCACGTCTCCTGCAGGAACCTCTGCTCATGTAGGCATTAGTCTGTATGGTCTTAACAAAAGTGGTTCACGCCACCTACAAAGAGAAGGAGCCTTTCAAAGGAATGGTCTAGACGACTTTCAGGTAGAAACCGATGTCAATTTAGGCGAAATCTGGAAAATATGCATCTGGCATGACAACACAGGTGGGATATATCAAACAAATGACTTTTCTTCGGATTCAAATGCAAAAAAAAACCCCCAAAAAAACCCCAACACACTTTCTTTTTTTTTCCCCACTCAGGTCTGGAGCCCCCGTGGTATCTTCAGCATGTGACAGTTTGGGACATGCAGACGGATAACATGTTCTTCTTCCTGGTGGAGGACTGGCTGTCTGTGGAGAATGAAAGGAACTCTGGTTTGGTTCAGAAAGTCGTGCTGGCTACATGTAAGAGTCAATAAAATAGCTTATAAACAAGATAAAAAATAAGATAACAAGATACACTGATGTTATAAAGTGTTAATCTTTATTATTATTATTATTATTATTATTATTATTATTATTATTATTATTATTATTGGGGTTTTTATTGAAGGTAACACAATATAAATATACAGTAATTTCCGGACTATAAAGCATATATAAGCCGCACCCACTGAATTTTACAAAGATTTTTATTTTGAACATAAATAAGCGCACCTGTCTATAAGCCGCTGTCTATATTGAAACTAATGAACTTTACACAGGCTTTAATGAAAGACAGTGTCTGTTACACGGTGTAACGGGTAAAATATGTTGTGGCTCCTTTAAGAGCAGAGCGGCATTTCGGGAACAGCCTGCCGCCGCATTTTTCCGCTATTACTGCATGTGTGCAAGACCGAGGAATATGTCCTTATTATTTTCTGATGCTCATTTCTAAGTTTCTTTGACTAGCCCGTAACGCTGTTGCCAAGAAAAAAAAAAAGCACAAGTTTTGGAAACCTGTCTGTGCTTATATGATTTCTGTTGCAACTAATGTTAGCGAGCTCTCTCTTCACCCAGACTCAACACGCTACAACGGCTTGTATCTAAACAGTAGCCGACCAAGAAAGTCATTGTTCACTGTCTTTCTCCTTCCTTTCACAACTATTTCTCTCGGGAGTTTATCTTTTGGCATCGTCGTGCGTTTAAAAAAAAAAACGTTTTTTCTCCCGATGCCGTGCAGGTCAGAACACAGGTGAGGTGCGTTTTTTTTTTTTTATTTCCGTTCGGAAATTTCATTGGTCTAATGTTATGTCGCTCAGTTTTTTTGGCTTGAAGTTTGTGAAACCGGGAAAAACCCAGGAAAAATTCATTGTTTAAGCCGCAGGGTTCAAAACGTGGGAAAAAAGTAGCGGCTTATAGTCCGAAAAATACGGTACACTATATTTCCAAAAGTTTGCAGACACCTGTCCATAAGTACGGTATGTGATTTTTTAAACACTAGATTCCACATTTAATTTGCTCTTATAATTCCCTCCACTCTTCTGGGAAGATGTTCCACTAGATGTTGAAGTGTGTTTGTAGATACTTGTTTTCATTAGCCACAAGGGTGTTATGAAAGGCAGGTACTGATGTGGGTGAAGAGACCTGGGGTGCAGTCAGCGTTCACATCCATCCCAAAGGTCTTCAGAAGGGATGAGATTAGAGCTCTATAGCAGCAAGATCTTCCTCTCTGAAGCATGTAAACCAGATCTTCAAGGAGCTCAAATAGTGCACAGGGGCTGGAAAAGGTTTAAGTTTTCATGTTTAAGTGAATGCAAAGTTTTATTAGAGCGCATCTAAAGTCCCGTACAATTGAGTGCCTCCAGATTTGTGGTAACAGTTTGTAAAAGAACCAAATATAGCAGGAAATGTCAGGTGACCCAATACTTTTGGAAATATAGTAGTTTAAATATATGCATGTATGTGTATTTGTATATGTAGTCCATATAGAAATGAATAAAATCTCCTTTGCATATCAATTTGTTGTAGGCCCCCCGGAGCTGCAGCAGTTCAGAAGGATTTGTCGTGCCCAGCTTCTGTTCGGCCTGCAGGATCATCACCTCTGGCTGTCTCTTTGGGAACGTCCAGCTCACAGCACTTTTAGCCGAGCCCAGAGATTGACCTGCTGCGCTCTAGTGCTACACCTTTACCTGGCAGCAGGGGCGGTGTGGTATGGCTTAGCCACCTCAAGCAGCAGGTAACAGATCCAACCCTAATCCAGACATGTGTAGTTTCCCAGGAAAACGAATGCAGTACAGCAAACACGGGGGCGCGTCACGTTAATGATTTGCTGCTGTGTTGAATTAGGTGTGTTAAAATAAGACAACTCAAGCATACACTTCAGAAGATTATTTAATGATATGCTGTATCAACACGATTAGATTAGCAGGGATAAACAGATTAAGCGTGCTCAGAGGAAGTGGTACTGAACTGTACCTTCCAGGAAGTAAACTCTCGCCATGAACACGGTGCTCAAGGGTATGTTTGAGTACCTTTTACCAGAGGACTCGAAAGGGTTAGGTTGCTTTTGCATTTAACTTCATTTAAAGGTATTGAAAGTACATCCCTATTGGACAAATGTTCTGCTTTTTAATAGCAGCCTCTGCTATTAAAAAGCTAGATTTAAACTAGAAGACCCAAACCTGTTCCAGCATGACAATGCCCCTGTCCATGATAATCTGCCTTACATGGGTTGGAGTGGAAGATTTCCTGCTGAAGAGCTCTGATCTCAACCCTATTGAACACCTTTGGGATGAATTGGAATGCTGACTGCACTCCCGGCCTCCTAAATTAACCTCCTTTGGTGGTTAAAAGAGCACAAATCTCCACAAGCACACTTCAAGATCTAGTGGAACATCTTCCCGGAAGAGTGGAGGTTATTATAAGAGTAAATAAGGACTAGATGTGGAATGGGGTGCTCCAAAATCGTATTCTCGGTTGTCCACAACATGTTGTCTATATAATATCGGTGCTAATAAGTGACGTAGAAATGTGCAAGCGTGAGGATGTGCTGTGAATGAATACATGTGTAAAACCTTTCACTTTTAAGAAGTTTTTTATTATTTATGAATAAATGGAACTGTATCTGTTGAGGAAATACTCAATTCGACACAAAGCCTGACAACTAAAGAACCAGTTAGTATTGAATTAGGTGTGTTAGAGTAGGTTATGTAGAGGTTAGGTGATTATTTAATGATATGCTAAATCAACAGTTACACACTCTACAAAGTATAAATACAAAGAAACAATGCGGAGCTATACCTTTGACGAGGCAACCTACACATTCCTCACTTAAGTTGTGTTCTCAAGAGTGCAAATATTAAGAGCCAGAGGACGGAGTGTATTATGTAATATATATATATATATATATATATTTATATATGCACCTTTTTGATTGACTTTGAAGGATTGTTATTCAATTCCCTGTAACTCCGGAATGATTTTTTGTACAGAAGAGGAACGAAAGTCTGAGCATACGATTCCATTTTCTCCATTTACTGCCATAATAACCTCCACTCTTCTGGAAAGATGTTCCACTAGATCTTAGAGTGTGTTGTGGAAATTTGTGCCCATTCAACAACAAAGACGGGTAATTATGTATGATGAGGAGGAATGGGGTGCAGCCAGCGATCCGATTTATCACAAAGGTGTTCAATAGGGTTGAAGGTTGAAGATCTACTCCAACTCATGTACATCGAATCTTCTCAATGGTTTTGGATCTGGATTTGTGCACAGTGCCATTGTCATGCTGGAACAGGTCTGGGTCTTCTACATCCACGTCCTGTACACTTGTATACTTATAATCAAAGTCTTGATGTCACCCAATTGAGGATGGGTTCCCCTTTTGAGTCTGGTTCCTCTCAAGGTTTCTTCCTCATAACATCTAAGGGAGTTTTTCCTTGCCACAGTCGCCACGGCTGCTCATCAGTGATAAATACACATCGTTCACCTTAACTGTTAATGTCTGTAAAACTGCTTTGAGACAATGTCTGTTGTGAAAAGCGCTATAGAAATAAACTTCACTTGACTTGACTTGTGTGGCTCCAACTTTGTCTGGGAAAGAACCACATATGGGTGGAAAAGTCAAGTGTGTCACACATACACATGTAGGTGTATACTACAGTTCCCCCATGTTAGGATGAAAATAATTTCTTCTGCTTTCCTCATTGTAGAGGTCCAGTGTCTGACCAGATGCCAATGACCCCAGAGATCATCCTGGTTGGAATGACTATCGCTGTTGTGATGTTTCCTCTCCAAGCTCTCCTCACCTTCCTGTTCAGAAAGACCAAGAGCAAGGCATGAACATTCCTCCTTGTTTCACGTTCTATTTTATATCTACATTATCTTTCTACCTTATCACAAAGGATAAGAAGTTTGCTCAGGAAGCGTTCCTTTCAAACAATGTTGTTGTATTGTAATGTGTACATGGAGCTTAATTATTGTTTCATTACATTGTTACAGGTCGCCATGGAGCTTTGCCTTCCTCCTTCCCCCATGTCTGATATCGTAGAGATGGATGTGTACCTCAGCCACCCAGATATGTCTTGTGCTTCCTTTATGTCCATGCCTACAGCCCAGGAGTCTTCAACACACACAGAATCTTCCTTTGTAAGACTTAGTTGTGTTTGTGTTTGTGTTAGAACAGAAATCTGTTCATGTCATCGCTTACAGATATGAAAAAATAAAATGAAAGAGACAGAAAAAGAGAAAAACCAAAAAACTTAAAGAAAAAAAAAAAAAACATTCCACTGCAAAGTGTAAACTCCTCTGTCCTAAAAACTTGAAAATGATTACAAAATCTCTAACACTGGAGTCTCCTTCCTTACATGTTAGATAAATATGTTCTTATGGAAATGGTCATGTCAGTGATGCTATATTTGGTTACCTAAGCACAATGTTTTTCAGGATGTGGTTCATCCACCATACAGGCTACAATGGATGATGTACATCAGGGGTGCACACTCTTTTTCAGCATGCGAGCTACTTATGAAATGACCAAGTCAAAATGATCTACCTACCAAAGAAAAGAATAAATAAATATATTTTTTCTTTTAATGTCATGCGATCCACCCACACGGCCTTTGCAATCAATAAATCAGCAGTTACCCTGGTGGTCTAGTGGTTAGAATTCTGCGCTCTCACCGCTGCGGCCCGGGTTCGATCCCCGGTCAGGGAACCGACCCCAGCCATTAGGGTTGCACAAGCTTTAGTGCCGGTCCCAAGCCTGGATAAATAGGGAGGGTTGCGTTAGGAAGGGCATCCAGCATAAAAACATGTGCCAAATCAAACATGTGGATGGTCCGCTGTGGCGACCCCTAATGGAAGAAGCCGAAAGAACGTTAACTCAGCAGTTACTATAGAAAAAAATTATACAATGCATCTTCAGATGAGAAAGAATGCTGCTTTATATTTTTAACATGTACATTAAAGAGCAGTGAAATTATATATATTTTTTTGCATACAACTGTGATGTTAGGGAGCTGGGCTCAGCCATGATGTGTTTACAAAATATTACTAAAAAAAACTCTGAAATGTTTGCATTTTATTAAGGAGTCCTTGGAGAGCCCGAAACTGGAGTCGGAATTTTGGACCAGATCACACTTTGGGAGTGAAAGGTATCAAACTCATTGTGTTTGCTATCAGGAATGTTGTAGGTTAAAACTAAAAAGCATCAAATGTTTAGTCCTTGCTCTAGCGGAGTTGAGCAGTGGACATCCAGCGACAGTATTTTTGGTCTTGCTGAGTTGATGGGACCCACACGACTGCTGAAGAGAAAAAGAGCTCTTCTTCAGTTGCGACTGAATTCTCCAGAACGTTCAACCCCCGAACAGAGCAGTTCTTTATATCTGAAGAAAGAGCAGTCGAAGTTCTTTGGTACGTTGTGTATGTTGTCGTTGTGCTGTATAATTAATAATTTGAAATATTTTTAGCAGTAAAAAATGAGTGATGCTTTTTATCCATTTATTGTTACATTTAATACTGTGTAAAATTTGCTAATTAGCTATTATACGTGAAAAAGCGTCAATTTGATGGCAAAAAATGTACCTTTACGTCTGGTATCTCTATTGACACTGGAGACTTAATCCGAAAAGGCTTTAACAATATCAGCGATGAGGAAATGAAATAAAATAAATCTTTTTTCAGAATCTAGCATTCGTGATATAGATATCTTTTTTTACATTAATTTTTCTACAATGTGACATAACAATTGCAATATTTTCATTTTATTTATATTTATATATATATATATATATATATATATATATATATATATATATATATATATATATATATATATATATATATATATAATTTATTATTATATTAAATATTATTTTCATTTCATTTTATCTTCTCATCTTCTCCCGCTTATCCGTAATTCGGGTCACGGGGGCAGCAGTCTAAGCAGATTCCCCAGACACTTCTCCGTGTCCAGGAACAGGCTGTCAAGGTCCCCGCCTTCGACTGCTGCCCAATCCTCTCAGCACCGGTCCCTTACGGTCCCTCCTGCAGGTGGTGAGCCCACGGGAAGGCGGCCCCATGTCGCTCCGACGTCACGGTCCTTGATTTATTTTTCTCGTAAGGGTCCCCTGGAGCATAGAGGGTTAAGGGCCTTGCTCAAGGGCCCAAGAGTGGCAGCTTGGCGATACCGGGGCTTGAACCCACGACCTTCCGATCGGTAACCCAACGGCTTAACCGCTGGAGCAACCACTTCCCCTGTTTTAATATATTTAATATATATAATCTTTTTTTTTTTTTTTTTGCGGAAGGTGAATTGCCGCCTGCTTCTGCAGATCCTTTCCTATCCAGTGCTTCTTCATCAGGGCCAAGTGGATCCGATAGTGGCCGATATTCACCCAATGAAACTGCTTTATCTGATACGTGAGTACTTACTACCTTACCTGCAGCACATTACCATATTGGATAGATACTGTGTGCATTTTCTGGTGCAGTGACATTGAGGGAACATCTTCCCCAAGCTCAAGGTGCACTTGTGTTTACTCTAGACTGGAGAGTTCCTCTAGTGAGTGGATGGACTTGAGCGTGGAGAAGTTGGATTGCGATAAAGGTCTTTATAAAACCCACTGCTCCATGTCCATGTGTAGTGTGGCCAGTACTTTTCTCCCCAGTCTTCCCCCAGACTCCTTCAGCACCACCTCCATTACACACATAGGTGAGATTATTTGATTGTGTGGTCTTAAATGTTCTTTTATAAAAAGTTTTCATGACAGGAACGTTTTCAGGAACAATAGAGGAGGAACTGCATGTTGTCTCAGAAATCTTTTTAGTTTATAAAGCAATCAGGAACTGTTTAGAACCTTAGGAATTTTGTCCCAAAAAGAGTTAGGGTTGGCAAAGCAACTTGAACTTCAGCATTTCTACCAAAGGAACTAGGGCTGTTACATTTTAAGTTCATATATACACTTCAAAAAATTTATTTAGGATTTGATAGTACCTCAAGACAGTGTAAGTTTGTAAGGCAAGTTTCACAGCAGGAACAGATTCAAAACTGCAAATTCATCCAGACCAGGAATTGCAAAGGTTGAGATTCCTTTAGAGCACATCACTGGTCAAGCACTGCCAATACATGATTTCCAAGCTGTACAAATGTTCCACCAAACAAATGTGCCTTATTGGAAGTATGTATATCTATAAATCCTTTGTGTAAGAGAAATCAAATATGGCCGATCCCCAGGTGTGTCTCGCAGTGCACCAGGTCTGATGCTTCCATCTTGGGCGTTGGCTGTGACTTATCTTCTTGTGGCTGTGCTCTTGGGAACGTGTCTGGTATTGGTGGGCTTGTACGGGAGCACTTTCTCCAACTCGGTGCTCCTCATGTGGCTCACATCAGTTCTGTCAGCCTTCTTCACATCACTTTTGATCCTGGAGCCTCTTACGGTTAGTGAAGGAATGCTAGCATTAATAGTCAATTTGGTCAAAAATGAAGATCTATCCAGAGGATTAGCTGTTATTTTGTTCTACATTTTTACAGATATGTGTTCGGGCTATGTATCTTGCCGGTGTGGTAAAACCTGTAGACCCAGAGGTGGAGGATCGGTTGGCTCAGGAGACCGTAGTGATGAGGATGGAGAAGGATCAAGATGTCGATGTGCGTCCTCTTTGTGGTTACGGCTTGCTGCACGCTAAAGAAGAGGCTCGGAAAGTACGAATTCTTAGGAATCTCATGAAGGTGAGGATTAGTTGAGTCCAATTATGTTTTGACTTAAAGTATAATTTAGTGATCTTTAGTCTGTATCTTCAAGGAAGGGAAATCTTAAAAAAATCTCAAAGGCACAACTGCAAAAATTCTTTACTGGCGGACTGAAATACTTTGCCGGGGCCATGCCCTGCTTGATGGATCATCTTTAGTGTAGAGTTCTGTAAAAATTAGCATTTCCCATTGCTTTTTAAAGAGCTCTGACTCCATGGCCAGCAATGACAGCATATGGCTGAGTTTCTTTATACAATTTTAGCAAATTACAGTGGGTAATGCTGGGTGAACACTGTGCGATTTTATTTTATTAATAGTCCGTTGCGACTGTTGCTTGTAAGACTGTACAAATATAATCCCCATGTCACACTGTAGGATTTCAGTTTTCATGTTTCATCCGAAGTTTTACATCATCAATCCATGACATGTTCAGACCCACGTTCTCTTGCTAACAGTAAATAGCAGCAAACAAAATCAATCTGTAGGGTTTATTTTGTTTATGACATGCCTCGATATTATGACGTCATACAAACACTGCTTTTCCCTCCATAACACGATACGTTACTCTTCTTGCTGTTTTCTCCACCTGACTCATTTCAACATTTTCCATGAGGTGGGTCGTAGTTGTGGTGATAATTGGGTCATCATGTTCCTTTTGGATCTTTGTTTGCCGGTTGTTGTAGGAAAAAAGTCACACTACAGTAGAGTTTCTAAAATCTTCTGACACTGCTGGAAAAAAATATATCACAACAGTCATTAAACAGTGATCAAAGACTACAGATTTAATGCTCGGATTATAGGATTTTTAAAATGTGTCTCAGATGACCAAATCATGGCCAAAATCACACAGTGTGCACCTGGTTTAAGGCTCTGGGTTACTGATCGGAAGGTCAGGGGTTCAAGCCCCAGTATCGCCAAGCTGTAGGCTATCTTCCAAACATCACTGTAATATGCAAAGAGATATTTTTACTGTGCTGTAAAATAAATGTAACAATTAAAAACAACTTTTTTTAACCTTTATTATATCTATGTTCATTATGCTTATCTAGCTTCAATCATAGTTGTTTTTGATAGATCTTTCTGAGGAATATATATCAAATAAATATTAATAAATAAAATAATATTATATAATGTTAATGTTAATGTCAACAGTCTGCTACACTGACTCAGGACTACTTTTCGCTTCTGATCATCATCACTGTACCCCGCAACATTGTATATCTGCTTCAAATTGACATTCGGTGCAACCCAGATGAGGATGGGTTCCCTCTTGAGTCTGGTTCCTCTCAAGGTTTCTTCCTTATGCCATCTCGGGGAGTTTTTCCTTGCCACAGTTGCTCATCAGGGACAAACCTACTTACAAAGAACATATTTACTTTTAATCACCACATTGTCTGTGTAAAGCTGCTTTGAGACAATGTTCATTGTTAAAAGCGCTATACAAATAAAAATGAATTGAATTGAATTAATTATGATCAGTATTCCATCCAAACCAAACCATTAACCGTTACGCGTATGGCATCATTTTTACTGCCATAGTCTTTCATATTTATTTACTGTACATTGATTCACTTATATATTACATGCTGACCACTAGGGGTGCAACGCTACACAAAAATCGAGGTTTGGTACATACCTCCGTTTTTTAAGTAACAGAACGGTTCAATTTTGGTACGTTTAATAGGAAGAAATGCAAACCTTTGCAAAAAATACAATTGCTTGTCGTTTTTAATGTATGCAGTTGATTATTAATAAAATTTGTAAATATAAACAATTTTTTATGTATAAAATAATATTTTATAATATATAAAGATATGATCCACTTAACTGTTCTTCTTATTTCAGTATACATTATCAAATGTCTTTATTCCTTCCATCCTTCATTCATTCACGCCCTCGATATGTGGAAGTGTCAGGATTTTCACCTTTTAGAGAAATTTTTGAAGCTGGACATAAAATGCAAAAGAACCCATATCGCTAGGGTTAGCAATGACCAGGAAGTACCCGTGGTTTTGCAAAACAACACACTGCAAATCGTTTTTTTTAACTCAAAGAGCTCAAAAATCTACACGATAAACATACAATAAACATCTCCTCTACAAAGCTCTGACCTTTTTTCTATGTTGTTTTCTCTACCTCATCCAGAAATGCTTGATCTACTTGCTGTTCCTCTTAGTGGTTCTCCTGATGAACTATCAGGACAATATCCAGGAGACGAACAGCAGATTGCTTCACTCTGCAGTCAAACGGTCGATCATCTCAGCTTTGCCAGGACAACCTAACCTCACAGCATTATCAGGGTGAACCACAAACCACCAGAAGTCTATCGTTTTCCAGAATCTATTTCCACGGTGTCCATTAGCACAGTGATTAGCGGTTTACATCTGGGTACAGTGTGAATGTTTCTAATTCAGCCTGTCAATCAACTCGTAGTGCTGGAAAAACACTTATTCACACTGAACTTAAGAGAAACTATGCTTTTAAATGGAAGCCATTCCAAGATTCATGCGGTTAACATTTTGTTGCTAGTCAACAAGGGAATGTGGTGGCTCAGCATAATATGGCTAGCGATTTAGTCGTTTAAGAAGAGGTAGGATGGACATTGATGTCCCTTTCACTCTTTCAATTTAATTCAATTAAATCCTTTTTTTTTCATGTACTGTACATCTTTTTTTTGTGTACTGGCACTTCTCAAAAGCTTTAGCTATGCTTAGCCAGAGAATGAAGTGGACTATCTAACTAATAATAACAGTATTCTTGGCTACACACTCAATCTAAGTAGACTTTACAGTGTAGATTTCAGTGGAGGCTTTGCTTGACTTACTGTACCTGCATGGGTGGATAGAGGGATCAGTTTGGCAATGGTGGTAGATGGAGGGATCAGTGGAGCAGTGGTTGTAGATAGAGGGAGCAGTGGAGCAGTGGTAGTAGATAGTATGAGCAGTGGAGCAGTAGTTGTAGATAATAGATGGAGGGATCAGTGGTTGTAGATTAAGGGATCAGTGGAGCAGTGTTAGTAGATGGAGGGATCAGTGGAGAACTTGTTGTAGATGGAGGAATCAGTGGAGCAGTGTTAGTAGATGGAGGGATCAGTGGAGAAGTTGTTGTAGATGGAGGGATCAGTGGGGCAGTGTTATTAGATGGAGGGATCAGTAGAGAAGTTGTTGTAGATGGAAGGATTAGTGGGGCAGTGTTAGTAGATGGAGGGATCAGTGGAGCAGTTGTTGTAGATGGAGGGATCAGTGGGGCAGTGTTAGTAGATGGAGGGATCAGTGGAGCAGTTGTTGTAGATGGAGGGATCAGTGGAGAAGTTGTTGTAGATGGAGGGATCAGTGGGGCAGTGTTAGTAGATGGAGGGATCAGTGGGGCAGTGT
The DNA here is from genome assembly GCF_946808225.1 of Silurus aristotelis. Taxonomy (NCBI): domain Eukaryota; kingdom Metazoa; phylum Chordata; class Actinopteri; order Siluriformes; family Siluridae; genus Silurus; species Silurus aristotelis. Next base: position 4,023,935 of record NC_139585.1, on the reverse strand, counting down.
TAGTAGATGGAGGGATCAGTGGAGCAGTTGTTGTAGATGGAGGGATCAGTGGGGCAGTGTTAGTAGATGGAGGGATCAGTGGAGCAGTTGTTGTAGATGGAGGGATCAGTGGAGAAGTTGTTGTAGATGGAGGGATCAGTGGGGCAGTGTTAGTAGATGGAGGAATCAGTGGGGCAGTGTTAGTAGATGGAGGGATCAGTGGAGAAGTTGTTGTAGATGGAGGGATCAGTGGGGCAGTGGTTGTAGAGAGCAATTGTACACTGGTGTATTGTATTTGACTGAATGTTTAATTAAATACATTATTTTTCCCTATAGGTGGACAGAAGTATGGCAGTGGATGGACCAAAGTTTAACATCCCACCTCCACAAAAATCCCTCCCTCTCCCTGATTGGACGTGCACGAATACAAAGAGTGACATCACCGAACTGTAAGGATCGTCAATAGCTACTTTGTCAATTGCTGTAGAGATGTTAATTGAATACCTTACTATATATTTTCTTTCATATCTACAAAGATTGTGAAGAGGATCCCGGAGACACACTGAAGCACGTCCAGACATTGATGAGACAAAGACATCAAAGCAACAGTACTACCTCCTTCTTCACCTGGTCAGTCATCTCCATTACAAAAAGTCAAATCATGATTTTGTAAACCGTTATAATAATAATAATAATAATAATAATAATAATAATAATAATAATAATAATAATGAGTGAAACGGTGCCAAATGTGGCAAGGAAAAATTCCCTGAGATGGCATAGGGAAGAAACATTGAGAAGATCCAGACTCAAGAGGGATCCTCATCCTCATCTGGGTGGCACTGAATGTCTATTCATTAGAGTTGTTGAGGTGTGCAGTGATGGTGATAAAATGCAAACTGTAGTCCAGAGTCAGTGTAACAAACTTTTGACATTAAGTAGAGTCCAAATCCTTCCTCAAACCTCATGTGTTACTCTGTGGTTTCATGGATCCATTAATGTGAAACCATCTCCAGCTGCACAGTATTAGGCAGGTGGTTATAATGTTATACCTGATCAGTGTATTTAATGCAGCAGGTAGCGGAAATTCAGAACACACACAATTTTATCGGACGTCTTTGGACTAGAATGATATTTTCCTTCAATGGAACTAGGAGACTTGAACCTGTTCCAACATCACAATTGCTCCTGTGCACAAATCCAGCTTCATGAAAATATTCTTTCCATTGATTGGAGTGGAAGATCTCCTGCTATAGAGCTATAAACCGTATTAAACACATTGGGGATGAATGTGAACACTGATTGCACAATTCCCCAGGCTCAATAATGATATATGAACTATGCTCATCTGGGGTTTAAACTATTATAAATAACCCATGGTCCATGCTTCATAACTCTATTAGAGTAAATATTTTGTGTACCTACATATGTGATAGAAGAGTATCTGTGAGAGTGAAAGGGAAAGTTTATAGGACTGTGGTGAGACCTGAGATGTTGTATGGATTAGAGACAGTGGCATTGAGTAAAAGACAGGAGGTGGAGCTGGAGGTAGCAGAGCTGAAGATGTTGAGATGTTCATTGGGAGTGACGACGATGGACAGGATTAGAAATGAGTTTATTAGAGGTACAGCGCATGTAGGACGTTTTGGAGACAAGGGGAGGGAGGTGTGATTGAGAAGGTTTGGACATGTGCAGAGGAGGGACATAGGGTATATCAGTAGGAGAAAGCTGAGGATGGAGCCACCAGGAAGAAGGAAAGAAGGAAGACCATGGAGGAGGTTTATGGATGTGGTGAGGGAAGACATGCAGGTAGTTGGGTTGAAAGAGGCAGATTTAGGAGGGTGTGGAGAAGGATGATCCGCTGTGGCGCCCCCTAATGGGAGAAGCTGAAAGAAGAAGAAGATTTTGTGTACCTACATAACTACTGATAATGAGGTGTAATGATATGTTTATCTGACCACTGTGTTCTCTCCTGCTAAGGCCATGGTCCACAGCACAGTCATGTGTCCTCACTGAGGCGGACGAAATGTTGCTCGGAAACAGCAGTTTCTACACCACTCACATCTTCTCAGACCTGAAACAAGCGCAGTGGATCACCACAGAGTGAGTTTCTCGCCTGAGGACACTGTTCCAGCTTTTAATCGAATGCTTTCAAGACTTTGTGTTTTTTATCTTCCACCTCTGTGAACAGAAATGGCGGTGATTTCCTGTACAGAAAACATCTATCAAAAAAGTTTTTCTGTTCCTTCTTCTTCTCCTCCTTCTCCTTCTGCTCTGTACTCCTTTTCTTCAAATTTAGCTGTCTTCTTTATCTGCTCTCTCTTGTTCTGCATTGTTTTTTTTCTTCTTCTTCTCCTTTTTCTTCTTCTGCTCTGTATTCTTCTTTCCTTCTCTCTACTTCTGCTTTGTCCTCTTCTGCTCATTGGTCTACTGCTCGCGCTTGTTCTGCTTTGTTTCATTCTTTTTCTTCTTCTTTGTCTTCATTATCATCATCATCTTCTTCTTCTTTCATCTCTTCTCCTTCTTCTTTGTCTTCATCATCATCTTCCTCTTCTTCTATATCTTCTTCTTCTCTTCCTTTTTCTCCTTATTCTTTGTGTTCTTCTTGTTCTAGTCCTTCTTCTTCTGCTTTGTTTTCTTCTTCATTTTTCTCCTTTTTTGTTTTAAATTGCCCTTTTCTTCTTCATCATCTTCTGCTCTGTACTCTTCTTTTTCTGATCTCTCTACTTCTTTGTGATCATCGTCATCATTATCATCATCACCTTCTTCTCCACCTTCTTAATATTAATTTTTTTTTTTTTTTTTTTGCTCTTCTTATTTTTTGATCTTTTCCTTTTTCGTTTTCCATTTCTACTGTCTTTTTTCTGCCTTACATCTCTGTCTTTTCTTATTCTTCTTCTCTATTTCTTGTTCTTCTTTTACTTCTTCTTCTTCTTTTACTTCTTCTTCTTATACAGCAGCAGTTTTCAAAATATCAATAGACACATCATTCTTACATTGAATGTTCTGGAATGTTTAGGATAGAGATGATTTCCTGCTATTATTTGTGTCATAGCAGCTATAAGCAGTTATTAATATTATTGAGAAAAAAATACAACTTGTCCTCCATTACCTCCATTGTCTTAAAGGTCGTACCATGCTGACGCTGGAGACTCCTTCAGCATTTCTAAATAAAACACTGTAGTATTTATACATGTTTGAATTAAACCCAGTTCCATGCTTAGCTGGTGCTCTTGCTTACCATGAACCATGATGTATTTCAGGACCCAGGCCATGCTAGTTGAGTTCACCCAGTACCACAGAGGGACTGGGATATTCCTGCCTGTTTCCATTCTGCTGGAGAAAACACAGACCCAGTGGATTCTCTTCACTGTCTCCATCCAGCCTTTCCATATCCCAGGGTCCTTCTCTGGACTCGACTTAAGCATCGGCATAACGGTAACAACGTTCATGCAGAAATTACATTTTTTATTTAGTCTTTGGGAAAATACACTCTACAATGCCTTCACATTCCTGACGGGTTATCTCATATAACTGAATTACGAATGGTGCATTAAAATATCATTTTTAATTAATATTTTATGTCTGAACATTTCCATATTTCCATTTTTCCTTTTTTATGCTTTTTTTTTAAGCATTTTTTTCCCATCTTCCTGGAAATGATCTTTGGTCTTGGGTTGATTTCCTTCAGATGCACAACCTGACCACTGATCTTTAAACAATGAGCTATCTAGAAAATGTGATAGCAACTTGAATGAGGTACCAGTGGTTAAGGCAATTTCTTTAATTGGTGTGTCTCTTTCACCTGGAAGCTTCCACATCACAGAGGATTGAAATGTTCCAGCAAATTTTTTATAATTTTTTTTTCCCACAAAAAATATCTCCCAGTTTTCATTTCGTGTGTTTTACAATAAAATATTAAACAGAGTAAATTTTATAATTAAGTTATATGAGATAATGGGTCAGGGGTGTAAATACTTTTGCAAGGCCATGTACAAGCAGTATAAGTTGTCATTGGATCATCGATATTAATTTCCCAAGTTCCAATATTTTATCCTGTATTTTACTTACATTACACCAACAACAAAAGTAGTAATTAAGTATTGAAGACTACTTGGTGCATCTGAGGAGGGTTCCACATGAACAGCATAAAGATCCATGAGGTTGCTGTGGAGGAACTCAAGGAACCTGAAGATGGATTTGGTCTGTAATTAATATAAATAGTTTGCTTTATGGTGCTATATGCTTAAGCTGCAATTGTGATGAACAGATCCATCAGTGAACAGTCCAGACCTTAAAAATGATGTTTATAATAATAAATTGTAATGAATTAGAATTTAGTGCTGGTGTCAGGGATTTTATCCTTTCCAATTTTGCCACACTGGTTTATACTTTAGGGATACATTTATAGGGAATCGAATCGAATAAAATCAAATCAAATTGTTGGATAATAATAATAAAATAATGGCAGTAGCCTTTTATAAAGAACAATGTTATATTAAATATTATTTAACTATAAAAATCACAGATGTTTGCTTGGTCATCTTATCCTTCAATCCTTGTGCTTTGGATTAACAAAAACATTTGCGTTTTCACTCACACAGCTCAGTACAGGTCTTATCATTTTCATTTAGCTTTTATGTAGTATGTTATTAAGTTATTAAGTATATATATATAAATACCTTTTTTTATAATTTATAGTTTATATATAATAAACTGCGATATTATCCCAATCCAAATCTTCTAGATGGAGTTCTTTTTGGACCACTCACCTCACAGCTAAGGATAATTCCACATGGATAGCCTGAAAATCTATGAGATTATTTTGGGCGGTTAAAATTAAGAACCATAATGATGAATCTGGACTGTAATTAAAATGAAAAAGCTTTGCATTCAAGTGTCCACCCGTGAACAGGTGATAACCTCAAGAAAGATTTATCTGTAATGAATTTGACATTAGATATCACCCAGATGAGGATGGGTTTTCTTTTGAGTCTGGTTCCTCTCAAGGTTTTTTGCTCATACCATCTCAGGGAGTTTCTCCTGGCCAATGTTGCCAGTGACTCACTCATTAGGGATAAACTTCTAATGCTAAAATGTGTAGTTGCAAAGTATTTAAGTCTTTAAAGAATTACAAGAATTTTGTATTCAAGGTAATGGAATTTTGTCCCTTAGCCCTAAAAATATTTTTTACAGGTCAAGAATATACAGAGACAGTAATATAGTGTATGCTGTTTTGTTTTGCTAGGCTCTACTGCTGATTTTCTCCTTGTGTTTCCTGAGTGCTGAGGTTTGGAGGATATTCAGGGAGCGAGCTCAGTACCTCACCCAGGGCTGGCATCTATTCCAGCTCTTGGTAGCTTTACTGTCCTTCTCAGCAGCTTCACTGCGCTTTCGTTTCTTGTCCATGGCCGCTGAGTGCCTTTCCGACCACGTCTCTCAGCCTGAAACCTTCACTGGATTTCACAACATCGCTGCTTTGGCTAAGAGTTCCTCGCAGCTTTCGGCTGTGCTACTGATGTTTCTGGTTCCACAGGTAAAAATGACAAAGTGTAATGTAGCTTGTAGATTAGTGGTTAAGGCTTTGAACTTTGGAGCAGAAGGTCATAAGTTTGAATCTCAGCCACACCAAGCTGGATCCCTGAGCAAGGCTCTTAACCCCGTAGCTGCTCAGTTGTATAAATAAGATAAATGTAAGTCGCTCTGGATAAGTATGTCTGCCACGTGTCATGAAAGTAACTGTTGAAGAAATCAGAGGAAATTGCAGAATAATTATAGTGTTGGCATATAGACACTCTCTACAGACTTAAACATCTGAGCTTATTTATTTCTCCAAGCAGACATCTGTGTGAATAGCTAATGAAGTTTAAGACAATATAAAGGTAGTCCCCGAGTTACGAGGGCCATTATTTATGCCTCACTAAATTTGAAGTGGGAAAAAAATTGCACACAATCTATAGTACACAATCTTTTACGCTAAACAATGCTTGTTTTGTTTCAGATGGCCGGTTCTCTGCAATTCGTAAGAAGATGGGTGATTTTTGTCAGGGTTCTCCATCAGGCATGCTCTGAAATCTGTGGCATAACCCTCCTGTTTGTGCTTCTGCTGCTTCTCTTCTCCCACACAGGATGCTTGGTACTTAATTTTATTATACGAGGGGCGTTCAAGTCAAACTGTGATTTTTAATTTTTACAGGTATAAAAAATTCATAACGTGGCAGTACTACACACATTAGTAAGTGGCTAGCGTGTCCTATTACTGCTAGGTGCAACACTTGTTGCGGACCAGTCCAGAGTCCGTTAATCACGATGGCGGATAACAGTATTAGTGCATGGAATAGCTTGTGGTGATGCAGTTTCTTGTGAAAGAAGGCGTAAAACCTGTGGATGTCTACAGAAGACTTCAAGTACAGTACAGTGATGAGATGCTCAGCTGCAGTGAGACATTTGAATGGTGTTAAAAATGGTGTAAAAATCTGTATGTACTGTAAGTCCGTCTGTGACGATCCTGCTTGTGGTGGTTCCCAGTCCACAGCAGTCATCCTTGTGAACATTTAGCACGTGGAACACCTGATCCTGGATAATCGACGAGTTCCTTGGAGGTCAGCATTTAAGTACTGGTGAGGAAGTGAAGCAGGCTGTCCTTGGATGGGTCAGTCGTAATGAGAAATATTTTAAAAATGGGATAAATGTATAAATGTACACTATTTAAAAAAAATAAAATGCAGTTTACACTCCTTGAAATTTGTTCTTTTCTTTTATAAAATAAAAAAATGTCCAGCTTGACTTGAACGCCCCTCGTACTTCGACTGTTATTTCAATATAATGCTTCTAAAAAAGGTTTTCCTGAAAGTCTGATTTTGCAATGCTGTGATATTCTTTTCAGCTTTTTTCGGCTTCAGTGGAAGGTTTTAGGACTGTAAGGCAAGCTAGTGAGTCCTTGTTGTGCTTGTTGAGAAATCGATTAGTTTTAAGGCAGCTATCTGAGGAGCATCCAGTGCTTGGGCCCATATTCTGTCTCGCTGTGTTTGGTCTGGGGTTCTGGCTCCTTGGGCGTCTATGTGGAGCCGTATTACTCCAGAGGTACAAGAATATCCAAGCAGAAATGTACCGGCCATCCATGGAACCTCAGGATTACGAGATGGTTGAGTTTCTTATCAAGAGGCTCAAGCTATGGATGGGGCTGAGCAAGATAAAAGAGGTAGAACTATTTTTTTCACATCATGTACAGTATGTCAAAAAACTAATTGCAGTAGTGAATTCTGTGCTTGATTGTAAACTCTGCTTGTATTCACATTTTCAGTTCAGGCACCGTGTAAAGTTTGAGGGCATGGAGTCACCGCCTTCTAGATCGTCCCAGTTCTCCAGTATCTCCCCACCTGTAAGTCCTCCAAGGCCTCGTCTAGTGTCTGCGTCCTCTCAGGTCTCAGAGTCTTCCACTATCTCAGAGAGCCATGAGGTCCAGCAATACCTTGATCGCTTGCTGCCCTCTGTGGACAATCTTCTTGCCAGTTTTGACCGTGTCAATCAACTGACAAATGACATCTTGAACATTGAGGAGCAGCTTCAGGAAATCCTAAGCAGAATTGTCCAAAAAAGAAGGAAGCACAATCAGCCAAAACCACAGATGTCTTCAGCTACAAAACTGGCCAGACCTAGCCAAACGTCCCTTCCAATGTCACTGAAGGCTCTCCGGCCTTCCAATGATGGTATCCCCCAAGCCCCCTCTTATCGCCGTGCTACCCACTCTGAGTCATCTCTGATGGCACCTTCTGCTCACCTCACAAATTATCCACGAGTAGCAGGAACGCAGAAATCTCAGACAGTAGACCAAGAAATTAGAGGTTTCCCTAGACGGAGAGCTTGGCACTCAGGATCTTGTCACTCTGCAGATACTATTCAAAGGTTTGCTAAGTCTCAAAGCCCTGGAGCCATTCCTGTAAGACCTCACAGTGAAGAAAGGGATTGGACAGCAGCAAGTGGGGGCATGCCAATTAAAAAGAAAGCCTGGCACACTGATTCTTTTGAAATAGAAAAGGGCTAGGTCTGTCTTGTGTGTGCTACTGGTACATTTAGTAAAGTTAATTGATTAGGTTATGCAGTTTTATGTTCTTTAAATGAATGGCATATGCACTGGCTTGGAATGTACAGTAAATAGCAAGTCAACTAAATAAGTGTGGACCTTTAAGCAGGGACGATCATTTTAGGGTGCCTTAGCTAACTTGTTCTGGTACTACATACCTTGTTTTTACACCTCAAAATGTTAAAGCACTTTAATAATTGTACCACAAACGTATCTAAAGTAACTTAAAGGACTCTTCATGAAAGTGCTACCCAGACTCTGGAGAAGCCCTGAGGGAGACCCAGGAAGCTGTGGACTGAATTATTAAATGGACTTCAATGTTCTTTTACTTCCATACACATTTCATGATTTTTAATGGTTGTTACCATAAAAGAAATTAACACAGATTCTTGAATAAACATTTAAATCAATGCTGGGATGATATTTAGACAGGGAACATCTGGATCCCAGTAGGCAGGAGCTGATGCAGAAACATTGGCCTGTAGAATTTTTCATGTCTGTCTTAATTTATATCTTGATGCATTTTAAACAATAAATATATAAAAATCTGCTTTTTTGACATCAAGTGTAATTTACACAGAAGGCTCCAGACGTATGTTAAAAACCTCCCAGAGCGTAAATATGACAGGGTCGGGATTAGCGAGAACTTTCTAAACACGTAGCTGTAAAAAAAAAACCTCTTCTTTATTTGCGCTGTGATATTTGAGTGACACTAATGCAAACAAGTGGGAATGAGGGACTAATTGAGAAGGGCTGTCACTGTTGAATCTCTTTAGGTAATTGGGAATTCGGTGTCATATAAAAACTGCTTAAAAGGTGACAAAATACTTATGGATATGTCAGTAGGATATTCCAGGACACTTCTAAAGAACTTACAAGGCAATTAAGACAGAAAGTTTTATATTTTGAAAATAGCCTCATTAAATAAATGCATGATGTTACTATTAGATACGTATGTTTTAAATGGTTTTGAAATTGCATGTGCTTGTTATTTCTGCCAACAAATGGAAATCAAACTGATGTTCCACACAATGAAACATATTTCACGTTAATCCCGGACAGGCGGAGATTTCAGAATGAAAGAATCTCATTTTCACATTCCTCACTAGATGAATCTTCTTGCTCTAAACTTTATAAATCAACAAAAGTTGATTAAAGCACAGTGTCAGCTCTGATGCTGTATGGATTTATCGAAGCATGACCATCTGAGTTATGAATAAATCATATCAGTGACATGTACACAAGCCTTGAAATGCACACAATGTACTGAATACTGTTTTAAACAATTTACTACTTACATTGAAAGTCAACAATATAAAAAAAATCTAGATACATATGAAGCAGCTACTGATGCAATTCAATAGGATTCACCACTATTACGGACAGCAATTCAGACAGACAGCAAATCATAAAAAAAATTAAATGAAATTAAACCAGACACTCTTTTCCTGTTCTGTCTGCAGGAAGACGCAGTTCTACCTCTGCCATGTTAATCTGTAGTCTATGGCACTCTCAGGATACACCAAAGTCTCTGTAGTGTTGTGATACATCGTATTCATGTAGCAGCAGTGGTTCTAAGAGAACGGGCTCGAGTAACAGTTTCTTCTTTTTTTTCTTCTTCTTTCGTCCTCTACATCCGCCAACCCAACTACCTGCATGTCTTCATTCACCACATCCATAAACCTCCTCCTTGGTCTTCCTCTGTTCCTCCTTCCTGGTGGCTCCATCCTCAGCACTCTCCTACTGATTATACCCCATGTCCATCCTCTGCACATGTCCAAACCATCTCAATCTCACCTCCCTCACCTTGTCTCCAAAACGTCCTACATGCACTGTCCCTCTAATAAACTCATTTCTAATCCTGTCCATCGTCGTCACTCCCAATGAACATCTCAACATCTTCAGCTCTGCTACCTCCAGGTCCACCTCCTGTCTTTTACTCAATGCCACTGTTTTTAATCCATACAACATCTCAGGTCTCACCACAGTCCTATAAACCTCCCCTTTCACTCTTACAGATACTCTTCTATCACAAATCACTCTTGATATCCCTCTTCTCCACCCAATGCAATGCTGAAATTTCAAGAGAGAGTGTATCTGCAAAGAGTTTCTCCAAATCAGGTTTAATTTATCACCTGAAATCCAAACATCCCGATTGCATTCTAAATATGAGAAGAACGCGGCACAGAAAAGTAAAGTCAATCTGAGCATGCGCACTCCGTCTGTAGAGGACGTTTTTGAAAAGGCAGGAAAGTTTTCCAGTGATGGTGCCAAGGCAAAAGGCATAACACAAAAAATTATGGATGTGGATCGACGGGTTGATCTTTGCAACATTCCCTGTGGGTCCCGAAATTAATAAATATTATAATATAATATTATTTATTACACTGCTCTTCTTAATGCTGTAGATTAGAACGTTTCATTCACTTGAATGGGCTTCCAAACGTTCGGCGGTTAATTATTTTAATTTAACAGACCGTTGCTAATAATAATTGACTGCTGTCTGTCTGTCAATACTATGAATGGTAACAAATAAATAACAATAATTTATAATAAAAAATAAAACACTTTTGTAATTGATTTATTCTTTGAATTGCAATGCATTGATTTTAGTGAGGTTAGTACACACTCATAGCCATAAATGCGATGGTTCTAATAATTGACAATCTTTTCTTTCGGTGTTTCGGTGTTTTGGTTTTGGCCTTGGTTTCCTCATATTTGTTTTTTGGTTTCGGTCAATAATTTTAATTTCGGGTGCATTGCTAAAATATTATACTTAGTGTGGCCCTCTGACACAAGTCAGGTTTCTCATGTGGCACCCTAAAAATGAATTGCCAACCCCTGTCCTACATAGCACATAGTCCACCTGTGTGCACCTTCCTCCACTCTTATACGTCACCCTATGATCCTCCTTCTTCTTAAAATAAGTGTTCACCACTGCCATTTCCATCCTTTTAGCAAAATCTACCACCATTTGCCCTTCCACATTCCTCTCCTCAAGACCATACGCTATACCTACCCATCACCTCCTTATCACCTCTGTTCCCTTCACCTACATGCCCAAGTCTCCAATCACCAATCTTTTTTAATTCCTAGGTACACTATCTACCACTTTATCTAACTCACTCCAGAATCTTTTCTTCTCCTCCATCTCACAACCCCATTTGTGAAGCATAAGCACTGATGACATTTATCATCATCCCTTCAACTTCCAGCTTCATGTTCATCACCCTATCAGAAACTCTCTTCACCTCTACTACACTATTACTGTACTCTTCCTTCAGAATCACCCCTACACCATTTCTCTTTCCTGCCACACCATGACAGAACAGTTTAAACACCTCCAATATTCCTGGTCTTACTCCCTTTCCACTTGGTCTCCTGAACACAAAACATATCTACCTTTCTCCTCTCCGTCATGTCAGCTCCCTCTCTCCCTTTACCAGTCATAGGTCCAACATTTAAAGTACCAACCCGAACCTCCACTCTTCTACACTTCTCCTTTTCCTGCCGTCTCTGTAGTCATCTTTCTCCTCTCCTTCTCCTCCTTCGGCCAACAGTAGACCAATTTTCACCGGTACCCTGTTGGCTAACAGTACCTGTTGTTGGTAACCCGGGCCTCGACCGATCCGGTATGAAATTTCTTTTGTTATCCGCGTAATTGATTTGGCACATGTTTTACGCTGGATGACCTTCATAACACAACCCTCCACATTTACCCGGGCTTGGGACCAACGCTAAGAGTGACCTGCCTTGTGCAACACTAATGGTTGGGTTTATCAGTGTTTGCCTCATTAATATCATTCTATTAATAGATCAGCGTGCTAGATTAACATTAGATTATTTTCACATAAACTGAGTTGATTAAGTAAAGAGTCTTGTGGCAACTTTTACTCAAGTGAAAGTTTAAAAGGACACTTTTAATTTTACTGGAGTCATATTTTACCGAGTGCGTTTGAGGTTTGGGTACTTCATCCAAGTAATAGCCTCCTTTCTCTCTAAATTACTGCCAAATTAAGAACTGCTAAGCATTTCTGAATTAAATCTCGGTTATAGAAAAATGATACTCTGACTAGTGTCTCTGAAGTTCATTCTATAGTAAGAATGGTACTGATTCCTTTTTTATTAAAGCTTTTTATTAGATCAGTTTAAATTGCAGTACATTGTATTGGAAACTGAGCCACTGAGTAAAGTTACTAAATTTCTGATGGTCTGTCTTACGGCATTGTACACAAATCCCGAGAACACTCGAAGGCGTTGTTTACAAAGCCGTATTTTCCATGTTGTGACTGTTATTGACACTGTCTAGAGGACATCAGTTTTTGCTAGTTCAAATTTGTCCTTATCGCGTATGACCTATGCAGTTCCTTATCAGGGAGATATGATGAAAACGTGGATGCTGTATAAAAAGAACCAGACCATGTACAAGTTTTGCAGCCGTTAGCTCAATCAGCTGAACCCTTCCAAGTAGCCATGTTGAAGTGGGCCGTGGTTCTTTGCGCCATGCTGGCGCTCTCTGAGTGCTTCATCAGGTAACGATTGAACTCTTTTTATCTCCTTCATGCTGCTCATCTCTAGGTCATAGTAATGCTCAATTGACTGAAAACATTGTTTTCTATCTCTTTCCGGCAGTGTTTCTCTGATCAAGGGGAAGAGTGCTCGTGACAATCTGGAGGAGAAGGGTCTTTGGGAGAAGTACAGGAAGATGTACCCTTATAACCCAGCGGGCAGGTTCTCCCAGAGCTATGCTGTTGGTTATGAATCCATGACCAATGATGCTGATGTAAAAAAAAATTTCAGCTTTTGCTTTTGCTAGAACTATCATGGGCATTCAATGTTTTCTGCCTAATTAAGAAAGTTTTTATGTAAGTGCTTTTCTCTTTGTCTTGACAGCTTGCCTACTATGGTGTGATTTCCATTGGCACTCCTCCCCAGTCCTTCCAGGTTATCTTTGATACTGGCTCTTCCAACCTTTGGGTTCCCTCCGTATACTGCAGCAGTGCTGCCTGCAGTATGTAGTAATCTACTTAACAAATGGACATGCTTCTCATTTAGAAATACATAAATCCTTTTTTTTTTTACCAGATGTTAAATGTTGAAAGATGATGAGTGCTTTTTTCTTTTCTACAGACAACCATGTGAGGTTTAATCCTCAGGCATCCAGCACTTTCCAAGCCACCAACCAGCCTCTTTCAATCCAGTACGGCACCGGCAGCATGACTGGTTTCCTTGGATATGACACTATTGCGGTTAGACGTTATCCAATGCTACTTATACTAAAAAATATTTCTGCGGTTTCATTTTCGCTACTAACCCGATTGGACTTCTCTCTAGGTTGGCGGTATTCAGGTTCCCCATCAGATCTTTGGATTGAGCCAATCCGAGGCACCCTTCATGGCCCACATGAAGGCCGATGGTATTTTGGGACTGGCCTACCCACAGTTGGCTGCATCCAACGCCGAGCCTGTGTTTGACAACATGGTCCAGCAGGGTCTTGTGCAAGATTTCTTCTCTGTCTACCTGAGCAGGTAAAAGGAACACTGAACTGATTTCAAAGTAGCAAAAATGCATTTTGGAGAACTATTGGTTTAAATCAAATTTCCAAGGATAAACTCCTCCATTAAAGTTTAATTATATATTATAATATTAGATTAGATTAGATTGGATTTGATTCAACTTTGTCATTGTGCACAATACAACTATAGGGCCAATGAAATGCAGTTAGCATCTAACCAGAAATGCAAACAGCAATGCATATAAATATATAAATATACAATAAACTTATAGGAGGGCATATTTTACAATACAACTGTATAAGGTGCAAATGTAAAAATAAGTGACTCAAACAAGCTGAATTATAGCTTATTGCACATAGAGACTTTGGATTTCAACTGCCAATAAACCCATTCTGTTTTAAACAACTACAAGAAAATTATAGGACACCATGCCAAATGTTTTAGTTGCTAATAGGCATGTGTTTGAGTCAGTGTTTGATTAGGAAAATATATCAGAATTAAGCATATCATTTATTTTTAGTGCCCTGACTATAATGACTGGCCATTTATACTTTCTCAACTAAAACTAATTAGCTAAAAAAAAGTAATAGACTATTGAAAAATCTTTCTCTAGCAGTCAATACTGGGTTTATAACACATTAAAAAACTAAATATAGGAAATAAATGCATGATTTAGGAAGATACAACATAGAAACAAGTCAAATGATCTGCCAGTGCAGTAGGGTAATTTAACTTGGTGAGATTTTTTAAAATAAAAAAAATAAACATATCTAGGCTTTATAAAGGAATGAAATTTCTAAAAATAAGTATTAAAACTTATTCTAAGCATTCGATTGAGTCTAATGAATTGGGATTTTATTTTAACAATTTGCTTTTAAAAACAATCTTAAAGCAATCATTATAATCTTAAACAATTTGCATTGTATTTTATTCTCAAAATAAGATCAATAAGATTTTTGTGGCTAGAAATATGGTTGTATATCTTGAATAGATGAGGCATGTTAGCAAGAAGATTGAACTTTGAAAAATGATATATTCATTTAAAGCATAGCCACAATCAAAAATCTGCTTTTGTTACAGTTTGGTATTTGGTATAAATGTCTAAAACTAATGCTAAATCTCGATTTTAGTGTTGATCTGAAACTGAAGCTTATACTGAGTAGTGGCTCATTGGTTAAGGCTTTGAGTTACTGATCATAAAACTCAAACTACTACAGAATCGATGAGAAATACCTTAAACCTTTAAGAGTTTAATGTACCCCGTCTCAACTTTACGTGCCTTTGTAATAAAACAACTGTAAATAATCTGGCAACTTGGTCATGTCTCCCAATCTCAGCAACTCTCAAACTGGCAGTGAGGTTATCTTTGGTGGATACAACCCTAAACACTACACCGGTTCTCTGATCTGGATCCCTTTGTCATCTGAGACATACTGGCAGATCTCTTTGGACAGGTAACGACCCAATTTTACCCCTTAATGATTTATTCATGGTGTGTTTTGAATAATGGGAAGGGCAGCTCAGGTTTAAGATATAAGACTTCTCATTAGAAGGTCATGAGTTCAAAGGAAGGTTGGGAGTTTCATGAAAGAGGTGGTAGCTCAGCGTTAAGATGTTTTACTTCTGAACAGAAGGTTGTAAGTTTGAATCCTGGAACCTTCAAACCACCAAGCAATTAGATGTATAAAATCCTTTCAAATTAATGACCATCGTTATGCATCTGGTGTTCTTTCATCCCCCTCAAAGCATCACCATTAATGGACAGGTTGTTGCTTGCAATGGTGGATGCCAGGCTATTGTGGACACTGGCACCTCTCTGATCGCTGGTCCTTATAATGACATCAACAGCATGAACAGCTGGGTGGGAGCCACCGTCAACAATGGAGATGTAAGTAAAAGCATTTCAGAGTAGACTTTGTGTACACCGATCAGGCATAACATTATAACATTATAACATTATGAGCAGGGAAGTGAATAACACTGATTAGTGTCAGTCATCAGTCAATCAGTCATTTTTCCTGCTTCTAACACATCAACTTTGAGGACAAAATGTTCACTTGCTCCCTAATAAATATATCCCAACCACTAACAGGATAAATGAGCAAGTGTAGGGATTTGAGCGAGTTTAAAAAATCGTGATGTCTAGACGACGGGGTCAGAGCATCTCCAAAACTGCAGCTCTTGTGGGATGTTCCTGGTTGCAGTGGTTAGAATCTATCAAAAGTGCTCCAAGGAAGGAACAGTGGTGAACCGGCGACGGGGTCGTGGGCGGCTGAGGCTCATTGATGAAGGCTGGTCCGTGTGGTCCGATCCAACAGACGAGCTCCTGTAGCTCAAACTGCTTCAGAAGTTCATGCTGTTAAGGTTCAATGGGTCACGAGTGTTTTGCCAGCAAAAGGGGACCAACACAATATTAGGCATGTGGTCATAATGTTATGTCTGATTGGTGTACATCAATGTTATAATACAGCGTTCAGTTTGTGTTATGGCACTGTTGTGTTATTGCACAATAACATAGTGTCAATTAGCATCATCATTCACAGACCTACACATCATGTCAAAGCCGTCTTTACAGGAGTTCTTTAGTACTGTACTTTTGTATCTTAATTTCTTAGGCTGTGGTGAACTGCAACAACATCGGAAGCATGCCTGTATTGACCTTCAACATCAACGGCAATGCCTTTACCCTGCCTGCCTCAGCCTACGTCCGTCAGGTGAGTTCAGCAACACCATGGAGCAACTCTTTATCTTCTGAGATCCAGTGTGTTTTACGTCAAAAGGTCTCTAATGTAACGCTATATGGAGAAAATTTATAGAGACCTGACCCTACGATTGGTACAGTATGTGCTTCTTTATTAAACATCCCATTCCACATTTAGACTTCATTTGCTGTTTTAATAACTTCCACTCAGCTGGGGAGATGTTCCACTAGTTATAGTTGTGCAGATTTGAGTTTATTCAGTCAAAAGGTGTGTTAGTAAAGTCAGGGACTGATGTAGTTGAGGATGTCTAGAGTACAGTTAGTGTTTCAGTTCATCCCAAAGGCGTTCAATAGCAGAAGATCTTCAACTTCAACCCATGTAAAGCATATCTTTATGAAACTGGTTTGATGCACACATGTCAGATTAGAACAGGTTTGGGTTCAAACTTAATGCTTGCACACCCAGAGACTTCCTGTACACTCCTTAACATCTGCCTCTAACTTTTTGTTCCCCACAACATTTTATGTTCCAGTACTTTTGGCCATATAGTATAAGTCTGATATGATGGTGTCTGAGGTTTTTCTGAACCTTGTCTGTTCTTCACAGTCTTATTACTATGGCTGCCGCACCGGTTTCAGCCCCAGCAGCTCCAGCTTGTGGATCCTGGGTGATGTGTTCATTAGGCAGTACTACACCGTCTTCGACCGGGCAAACAACTCTGTGGGTTTGGCCAAGGCTGTGTAAAAAAACCAAAACTAAAAAGCAACACACTATGAATCAACCTTTGAAGAAAATCGATCCGCAGCTGCTGATTTAAAAATGTCATAAAATGACACCAAAAAAATACCAACCTAATAAAGTGATTAGTTATAATGAATACATTGTACTTGAGTTTTTATCTGTTTATTGTTTCTTGTTGTGGCTTTTCAAATCGGTTTAACCTGATAATTTGGACTGAATGAGTATTTAGCAAAGAAACATAATAATTCTACAGCTATGAGACAAAAAGCAAAAAAACTTGAGCTTTCTCGGTCATGGCAGGAGGTCAGTTAGTTTATTAGTCATCTTTACATTGATTTTATTTATCTCATTACTTTATAAAGCATTTTCCATTTCAACTTCTGGAATTTGTCAGTGTCCAGACTCACAACTCTCTAGCATTCCTATTTATCTCTTTCTAATTCATAGAGAAGAAGTTACCAAATAATTGAGGATAAGTTTAGCCTTTCCCCTTTTTTACCAGGTATAAGTTTTAACACTTTTTAATGATCAACATTGAATATAAAAAGTTTAACTACAACCCTAATTCCAAAAAAGTTATGACACTGTGTAAAATGTAAATAAAAACAGAATGCAATGACCAGGTTACTAAGATGATTGGGCATAAATAGTGTATCTTAGAGAAGCAGAGTCTCTTTTAGAAGTAAAGTTGGGCAGAGTCTACAAATTCCAGAATAATGTTCCTCAACATAAAATTGCAAAACAGTCTCATCATTTGCAGGTCATAACATAATCAAAAGTTTGGAAGAATCTGGAGAAATCTCTGTGCACAACGGACAGGGTTGAAAATCAATATTGGATGCCAGTGATCTTCAGGCTCTCGGGCGGCACTGCATTTAAAACCGTCACGATTCTGTAATGGAAATCACTGAATGGGCTCATTAACACCTCAAGTAATCATTGGCTGTGATTTGCAGTGTCATGCACAAATGCAGATTCAATCTTAATCATGCAAAGAAGAAGGCATGCGTGAACATGATCTAAAAACACTGCCATCCTGTCTGGGCCAAAGCTCATTTAAAATGTACTTAGGCAAAGTGGAAAACTGTTCTGTGGACAGATGAATCAAATGTATTATTTTTTTTACTTTGGACACCACATCCTGTGGACTGAGGAGATGAGGAACCATCTGGCTTGTTATCAGCATTCTGTTTAAAAAGCCACATCTGTGATGGTATGGTTGTGCAGTAGTACCTGTGGAATGGGCAGCTTGAACTTATGGAACAGCTCCATCAATGTATATTTGTTCAAAACAATGCTGACTGCGTACTGCATCTATTAGAATAGCGTGACTTTGTAGTAGAAGAGTCTGGGTGCTGAACTGACCCGCCTACAGTCTAGACCTTTCACTATTTGAAAGCATTTGGCACGTCATGAAACAAAAAACACAACAAAGGACACCCTGAAATGTTGAACAGCTTGAATTTGGTATCAGACACATATGGGACAACATTCCCCTCATAAACTTTGGACAGAAGACATGATGCAACACAGCGGTAAACATGGCTCTGTCCCAACATTTTTTGAATTGTGTTGCATCCATCAAATTCCAAATGAATTCCAAATTCCTTTTTCTTTAAATGGTATATATTCTCAGTTTAAATTATTTCTATGTTCTATTGTGAATTAAAAGCTGGTTGATGAGATTTGCAAAGTAGTGCATTCTGTTTTTATTTACAATTTAGACAGTGTCCTAATTTTTTTTAGGTTGTATTTAAAAATTCCTGTCAGCTATAGAGGCTAGTTCAAAGCATTGGTTGGTTAATGGATTTGCAGTTAGACATTTGTGAGTGGGTAGGTGAATAGTGCATTGCTTGGTATATTACTGGATTTGCAGTTAAGTATGAGTGTTTGGGCGTGTGGGAGTTCAGGGGGTTAATGCATTGGCTGACAGGCTGAATTGATCTTTATTTAATAACTGATTTTTTTTTTTTTTTTTTTTTTGTATGGAACAAAACAAATACCCAATGTATGGTCAACTATTTGGAATTTTATTTTATTTTATTTGGAATAAATGAATACATTTGTATCTTTTTTTAATTAACTAGATTTAATCTATGAATTTTACTCATTTCAAGAACATTTTACTCCAGTCAATTGCACTGAAAAAAAAAAAAATCTTTCCATGATTTTATCTATTTCTTCTTTTTTTTTTTTTATAATTAGTGTCCACATAATTTAATAAAAACATTTTTAATAAGAAATTTTTTATAACCTAGACATCCTGGAACATCTCCTGGAACATGATGTTTCACACACGAGATGCTAAATTAACACATGCCAAACAAAATAATATTAATAGATAGATGTAAAATATAATAATGTGCTCTTTTACTTTATTTACACATTTGTTTCTTTATATGAGCAAAAAATAAATGGCAATTATGTAAGTATCCACATGAACAATAACCTGAGATCGCACAACATGGACATACTGTAGTGTCCATTAATGTATTTTGTGCTTCCATTGGAAAAAAACATATCTTACATCATCCAACCACTAGATAGTGCTCAAGCTGCACAGTCCATGATTCTACCTCTGTGAAGGTTCGAGCATGGGGTTGAGTAGAGAAAAAAATCTCCGGAGGTCTCTATATTTGAATACGCTTTAGCACTTAGTTGAAAAATGCCGAGGTTAAAGGAAAGGAAAACGAGCGTCAGTCTCCAGGACGCCTGAGGTTTCTTTACGACTCTTGCTCATGCATGTAAAGATGAGACGCATTTATATGGATTGTGGATACCTGACTATAAGACTGGTATGGGCTCGTTGAACAGCCTCCTCCCTTCTGAGATGTTTCACTAGATTATAGTGTGCTTGTGGAGATTTGTGGAGACTTGTGGAGTCAGGTAATGATGAAGGTCAAGTCAAGAAGCTTTTACTGTTGTTTCAACCATATATGGGTTACGCAGTACACAGTGAAATGAGACAACATTCCTCCAGAACACTGCTGCAACATAAAACAACATAAAGCTACATAACAGAACAAAGAGCTACATAACACAACATAGAGCTACACAACAACACAGAGCTACATAACAGAACATAGAGCTACATAGAGTTACAAAACACAACATAAAGCTACATAACAGAACACACAGCTACATAACAGAACACACAGCTACATAACACAACACAGAGCTACATAACACAACACAGAGCTAAATAACACAACACAGAGCTACATAACACAACACAGAGCTACAGAACAGAACACAGAGCTACAGAACACAACATAGAACTACATAACAGAACACAGAGCTACATAACAAAACACAGAGCTACACAACACAGAGCTACATAACAGAACACATAGCTACATCACACAACATAGAGCTGCATAACAGATCACAGAGCTACATAACAGATCACAGAGCTACAGAACAGAACACAGAGCTACAGAACAGAACACAGAGCTACATAACAGAACACAGAGCTACATAACACAACATAGAGCTACATAACAGAACACACAGCTACATAACACAACATAGATATACATAACACAACATAGAGATACATAACAGAACACATAGCTAAATAACACAACACAGAGCTACAGAACAGAACCCAGAGCTACATAACACAACACAGAGCTACAGAACAGAACGCAGAGCTACATAACAGAACACAGAGCTAAATAACACAACACAGAGCTACATAACAGAACACACAGCTACATAACACAACACTGAGCTGCATAACAGAACACAGAGCTACATAGCACAACACAGAGCTACATAACAGAACACACAGCTACATAACACAACACAGAGCTACATAACAGAACACACAGCTACATAACACAACACAGGGCTACATAACAGAACACAGAGCTACATAACACAACATAGAGCTACATAATAGAACACAGAGCTACATAACACAACACAGCTGCATAACAGAACACAGAGCTACATAACACAACACAGAGCTACATAACAGAACACACAGTTACATAACACAACACAGAGCTACATAACAGAACACACAGCTACATAACACAACACAGGGCTACATAACAGAACACACAGCTACATAACACAACACAGAGCTACATAACAGAACACAGAGCTACATAACACAACACAGAGCTACATAACAGAACACACAGCTACATAACACAACACAGAGCTACATAACAGAACACAGAGCTACATAACACAACATAGAGCTACATAATAGAACACAGAGCTACATAACACAACACAGAGCTACATAACACAACACAGAGCTACATAACAGAACACACAGCTACATAACAACACAGAGCTGCATAAAAGAACACAGAGCTACATAACACAACACAGAGCTACATAACAGAACACACAGCTACATAACACAACACAGAGCTACATAACAGAACACAGAGCTACATAACACAACATAGAGCTACATAACAGAACACAGAGCTACATAACACAACATAGAGCTACATAACACAACACAGAGCTACATAACACAACATAGAGCTACATAACAGAACACATAGCTACATAGTTTGTAATTCAAGATGGTGCAGTTCCCAAACTAGTTAGTGATGCAGATGCTCAGGATGCTCTTGATGGTCCCTCTGTAGAACATGGTCAGGATCGGGGGAGGGAGATAAGCTTTCCTCAGCCTTCTCAGGTAGAAGAGTCGCTGCTGGGCTTTCTTGGTGATGGAGCTGGTGTTGAGTGACCAGGTGAAATCTCCACCAGATGAACATCAAGGAATTTAGGATCCATCGATGATCAGTGGAGAATGGCTGCTCTGTGCTCTCAAAGTCAACAACCATCTTTTTAGTTTTGTCAACGTGACTGTAGACTTCTTTGGCACTGTAATGATGGTCGTTGTCTTTAGGCAGGTAGGAGCAATGGCGCTGCTTGAAAAGAGGTTGAAAATGTTAGTGAAGACACCTGCTAGCTGCTCTGCACATTCCCTAAGCATGTCTTCCGGTCCAGTAGACGTCCGTTGGTTAACTGGTCGTTTGGAGGAGGGGTGGTCTTCCTTGCCGCCATGTTGTTCTGCACCTCAAACCGGCCATAGAAGTCATTGAGCTTATCTGGGAGGGAGGCGTCATGGAGGCGAATAGGCCTGAGTTGCAGTCAGATTACACATTCATGAGTTCAATATGGTTAAGATCAGAGCGCTATAGCAAGAGATCTTCCACTACTCTCTCTCTCTCTCTCTCTCTCTCTCTCTCTCTCTCTCTCTCTCTCTCTCCATTATGTAAGAACAGCGAGCCAGAGGACACAGGAGTGACGTAACAGTCTGTCCTGTCTGTCCCTACATCACCTTGTATCTTTCTGGCCTTATAGAATTTATGTTATACAATTGTCCATACTGCATCCCCTTTTCAGCAAAGTAAGTGTTCTGGTGTTTTTTCTATTTCCAAATCCAATATTTGTATAAGCATTATTTCACATTATCTGTGTAAAGCTGCTTTGAGACAATGTCCATTGTTTAAAGTGCTATACAAATGAATTGAATTAAGGATAAGTTCCTCTCAAGGTTTCTTACTCATTCATCTAAGAGTTTTTTCCTTGCCACAGTCGCCCCAGGCTGCTCATCAGGGATAAATACACATTATTCACTTTAATTCTAAAGTTCTGAAAAGCTGCTTTGAGACAATGTCAATTGTGATGTAAAGTATTGCGACACCCACCTTGTCTAGACATATAAATCTTTTCCACACAATTGAATAAGACTTCAATGAAAATGGGAGAATGAAATGTGCTTTACATGGTTTAGAGTGGAAGATCTTCTTATATAGAGCTATGAACCATATTGAAGACCATTGGGATAAATGTGAACACTGACCAGGCCTCCTCACCTCCTCACCTACATCAGCACCTGACACCTACATCAGACACCGTTGTGGCTCAATTGTCAAAAATCTCCACAAAATTTAATGAAACATTCTCCCAGAAAAGTGGAGGATTAAATGTGGAATAGGATCTTCAAAGAGCACACACCAAACTTATGGTCAGATGGATGGACGGACGGACGGACGGACGGACGGACGGACGGACGGACGGACGGACGGACGGACGGACGGACGGACGGACGGACGGACAGACAGACAGACAGACAGACAGACAGACAGACAGACAGACAGACAGATAGATAGATAGATAGATAGATAGATAGATAGACAAAAATGTCATGAAATAAGACCACCAGATAGATAGATTTTTCTAAAAAATCTTCAAACAAAACCACATAATGTCCATGTGAAGGAAGTTTGTTTGAAATCTTTGCAAATTTCTTAAAAAAAAAAGTCACATGTACATAAGTATTTACAACCTGAGTGATCGGGGGCGACGGTTTATCTTCCAGCAGGACAATGACCTGAAGCACACAGCCAAGATAATAAAGAAGTGGCTATGGGACGACTCTGTGAATGTCCTTGAGTCCAGACTTGAACTCGATTAAACATCTCTGTAGATCTGAAAATGTCTGTGCACTGATGCTCCCCATCGAACCTGATGGAGCTCGAGAGATTCTGCAAAGAAGAATTGGAGAAACTGCCCAAAAAATGTGTGCCAAGCTTGTAGCATCAAACTAAAAAAAAAGACTTGAGGCTGTAATTGGTGCCAAAGGAACTTCAACAAAGTATTGAGCAAAGACTGTAAATATTTATGTACATGTACCTTTTTATTACATTTTCAAAAGAATTTCTTTTACATTGTCATTATGGAGTACTGTTTGTAGAATTTTGAGAAAAATAATACATTTAATCCAATTATGGAATAAGACGCACTAGATGCACTGTAGACAGACAGACGGACGGACAGGCAGACAGACAGACAAACAGACAGATAGATAGATAGTCAGAAAAATAGACAGACAAATTAAATGTCAGACAGACAGACAAATAGACAGATAAAGTGTCAGACAGACAGACAGACAGACAGACAGACAGACAGACAGACAGATAGATAGATAGATAGATAGATAGATAGATAGATAGATAGATAGATAGATAGATAGATAGATAGATAGATAGATAGATAGACAGACAAACAGACAAAAATGTCATGAAATAAGACCACCACTGTATCTAATACTGTCTGCCTTCCACAGATAATAAATTACCATTGCAATGTACAGCCTCCAATTAAAGGTGTCAGCACCACCTGGTGTAGAGGAGATGAACTCCTCAGTACTCATTTGCATGGATCAAAACCCAAAACACTCTGTAAACCGTTTAATCCTCTACATCCAGACTTGTTTTTTTCCATCGCTGTCCTCTTCTCAGGCGTATGCGTCCTCTCCTGACCTGCTCGAGGGGACACGGGGATTTGTGAGTAGAGGTGGGGGCTCTTATGTAAAGCTTTTTTGTGTTCCATGTTTACCTTTCTAAATGAGGAACTGAGTGTCAGAGAGTGACAAGTGCTGTCAAAGGCAATTCATTTTGTTTACCAATGTGACCGAATGGGAGGGAGGAAAAGAGAGAGGGAGGGAGGAAAAGAGAGAGGGAGGGAGGAACGGTTTCAACACAACCCTTTCAGTGGCTTTCATTTACTGTCTACATATAAAGCAAAAAAAAAAAAATCAGACCAAATACATTTATTAAAAAAAAAAGAAAACTGTATACTGTATATAAAATAGGGACAAAATAGGGACATTTTAAATTTGATAGCTGCGTCATATAGACGTCTAGACGTCACAATTTGGCCCTTGTCTAACTCACTCGAATCCTCACACTTGCACATTTTTCCTGCTTCTAACATCAACTTTGAGGACAAAATGTTCACCTGCTGCCTAATAAATAAATCCACCCACTAGCAGGTGCCATGATGAAGAGATCATCAGTGTTCTTCACTTCACCACTCAGAATGTTATAATGTAATATTGTTGTGGTCGGTGTTTATTATACAATAACGAATGAACCTGAACATAGTCAATAAGTGTTTTATGAATATCAGTGCATATGGTGAATCCCTTAAAGGGGTGTTTTAGAATGTTTAAAACTGTTTCCAGTCTTGCTGTAATGCTGTAAGTGTGAAAATCCTATTAAAATAAGTAGATCGATACATTTCTATTAATATCTAATAGAATATTCAGACAATCCAAACCCCAAAGTCCAGCGAGAGGTGGCAATAACAGACGAGGGAGTCCATGATATAAATTTAGTCACATATTTATTACATAAATATATAGTAAAATAGACCAGCGACAATTACCATAAAAATATCTTCCTTTTAAAATCCTGACCATAAAACAAAAAATAAACAAACAAACAAACAAAAAAAAACCAAACAAACAAAAAAACAAAAAATCGGAGAAGAAAATCACACATTGACAAATACAAACACGCTGATTGTCTGGACCTGTTCGAAACAGCCCACCACAAAAAACCTGACATCACACCACCCACTGGACTCGTATTGTAGGGGGTGGGTAAGTGGGCGGGGTGGACACCGGGGGCGGGGTCAAGGATGCTGGTAGTGGAGGTGATGGACGTCGGGAGGGAGCGGGTGGTGTGAGAGGAGATCACAGTAAATATTCGGAGGTGTTGTGTTTTTTTTTTCTGTGTGTGTGTGTGTGTGTGTGTGTGTGTGTGTTTTACCCAGCGCTTGCCTTGCATATAGATGTCCTGCGTGATGCCTCACTGCATATCTGTTCTTCATGAAAAATACTGTTAACGGACGGTTGGATCTCAGCACATGATGGCGTGTATCGACCCAAGATTTCACACGGTTTGATGGCTGTGTCCTATTTTTTTTTTTTTTTTATGCGCCCTTAATCATATAATATCATATCACAGTTCACTTGAGTTCACTGGGACCTCCATTCCCAAATGCTTTTCATTGGAGAGAAATCAAAAATAATCATTCCAGATGAATCACCTACGAGCTGACCCCTGACCTGAGCCCTGCGATAGGTCAGGACCCCTGAGTGACTGTAAAGGACGCGCCCTTCGTTTCCCAGCCGCCTCAGCGATCACAGTGAAACTTGGGATTAAGGAGTGAAGAAAAGAAGAAAAAAGAGAAGTAAAAAAAAAATCAGCAGTAGTAGGAGACATATTAGTCGAAGTAGTGATGGTACTTAGAATGTTATAAAAAAAAAAAAAAAAGAAAAAAAAATCGATTGTGAAACACACCAGTTACAAACACGTAAGAGTTCAAAAGTCCCGAAGACGTAAAGACCTGGATAAAACACGGAGCGTTAGAAGAAACCTGGGAAAAGTTTTACGGAAGAGGTTTTATGCGTAAATACGTGGGGTATATACACCGCCTCAGCCTCGCTTCTGTGGATTTCAGACGTGGTCACGGAACACGTTTTGCTCCATCGTATCTGTTAGTACGGCCGAAAGCGGGAAAACATGCTCAATGCTACAAAGTTTCACGTCAAAAACTCTGGTCTGCGGATTCCTAAAACGTGAAGTTATACGGTCATGTCCAATTCCCGCCCATTTTCGAGACGGAAAAAAATTTGCATAATGAAAGGCGGAAAAGAAGAAAATTGCCAGAGGGAACAAAATCAGTGCTCAGCGGTTAAGATGTCGGACTTCTCAGGAGGTCGTCTGTTCAAATCCCACCACCACTTGGTCCAATTTTGGGTCTTCAAGCAAGACCCTTAACCCTCACCTGCTCAGTCGTATGAATAAAATGATTTCTCTGGATAAGTGCGTCTGCCGTATGGCATTAATATAAATGACTCAGGAATCATCTTGGGTTTGTTTTTTTTCCGGATGTGTGCCGTGGAATTCAGCGTGCAAAAGTCCAAACATTTTCCAACACAGAGTTTAAAGACTGTCTATCGGATGCCAAACAGAGAAGTGCAGACGATCACGCTTTCAGCCCAAACGCATGAGAAAGGAAAAGAGTAAGAGAAGAAGGAGAAGAAGCAGGAAGCAGGGGTTCTCAGCACCCTCCGAGGCCGTGAGATCGAACCTGAGCGAGTGCGATTAGGAAGCTTCGAAACCTGACACAAACGTTGCATAAAGGTTTCTAGCGAAACGATTCCTCAACACCCGATTCTCACGCAAATTCTTTTCGAAAATATAATAATCTTATAACATAAACAAGTTCTTGCATCTGTACATTCCTGGTTGTCTGGGCGTGGTTTCTATCACTCACTTCTATCCAATGATAGAAATGAAAATACAAAATTGCATCTGGATGAAGGGTTCAGCAGCTGATTCTGATCTTTATTGGAGAAATTTGGTATCATTTGCTCCATGGATGCTTTTATAAGAGTCCAAGCTGGTCTGCTCTGATAACAATCCTCCAGAGAGTCAAGTACAAATGTAGCTAGCAAACGTCTCCTGGATCTAAACTTTGGTTCTTTAACTCCTATAAGGACACAGAAAACATCGACACAATGGCACTCCACCGAGACAGAGGGAGCGAGAGATGGAGAGAGAGATGGAGAGAAATGGGGTGAGAAAGACAGAGTGAGAAAGTCATAGTGAAAAAGACAATAAGATAAAGAATAAATCGCTAAATTGAGAGGCTGAGCAAGAGATGGAATGAGAGAAATAGTGTGAGAAAGTGAAAAAGATAGAGAGAGAGAGAGAGAGAGAGTGAGAGAAATTCTGAGAATTAAAGAGAAAATTAGAAAAAAGGTGATGGAGTGAGAGAAATAGATAGCGCAGGAGAGGGATGGAGAGATTGAGTAAGACAAATTGAGAGATACTGAGAGAAACAGAGACAAAGTGAGAAAAAAAAACGATAGAGTGAATAAGTCAGAGAGAAAGAGTGAGAGAAATACAGATTTGAGATACTGAGTGAAAAAGAGAATGAGCACAATAGATAGAGCGTGATAGAGAAAGCGATAGAGTGAACGGGAATGAGAGCAATAGAGTGAGAGAAAGAGAGATAGAGTGAGAGAAAGCAAGAGAGAGCAGGAGAGAGATAGAGAGATAGAGTGAGAGAATGAGAAAGAGAGCATGAGAGAGATAGAGAGATGGAGTAAGAGAATGAGAGAAAGCAGGAGAGATATAGAGAGATAGAGTGAGATATAGAGAGATAAAGTGAGGGAAAGAGAGCTAGAGCAGGAGAGAGATAGAGTGAGAGAAAGAGAGATAGAGCAGAAGAGAGATGGAGTGAGAGAAAGAGAGATAGAGCTGAAGAGAGATGGAGTGAGAGAATGAGAGAGAGATTGAGAGATAGAGGAGAAGAGAGAGAGATACAGTATAGTGAGCCAAAATGAGAGAGATTGGAGTGAGTGATAGAGCAGAAGTGAGATGGATAGAGAGAATTTCTTTAATGAAGAAATGAAAATGAAGTGGCTTTTTTTTTTTAGCAATTACACGTGATTTCATTGTGAAATTAGAAAATGACCTTCACGACTGAATTGGCTCATGTCTTCCCGCTACTTCACTCGTCCTCCGCTTCACTCGTTCTCACGTCTACATTCATATTTCTATTGCAAAGTTTTGCTGTATAAAGCGATCGGTGGCCTCGAGAGGGGCTGTGAGGGTGTGCGGAGAGCATGATGAGCGCACGGAGGACAGAAACACAACACACTGAATATAGCACATGCGCAGTAACACACACACACACACACACACACACACACACACACACACACACACACACACACACACACACACACACACACACTCACACACACACAGGTTGTTAGATTGAAAGAAGGCGAGCGAAGCAGCATCACGAAGGTCGAGGGACATTTTTTCTGTGAAATTTTCTTCCGAATTTCAGATTTTTTA
>NC_139585.1:3975212-3990212 GCF_946808225.1 Silurus aristotelis | reverse complement strand
TTGGTTTCTCTCGCGTTTCAGGTGGGAATCCGATGAGAGTGGGCGGAGCAACCCGGACCGTTGGACATATCCTAGAAGCCTTTCCTGGGTTCGCATTCGCTCGGCAGTGGGGTGTGGGTGTATTCAACTCTCAATCTTGTCTCATAAGTGGGAGGGGCTTATAAACTAGTTGTGGGAGGAGGAACATTTGAAGCAAAAGTATGAGGTATAAGCGATTTTTTTGTTTTGTGGAGTTGAAACATGGTGGTGGTAGCTGTAATACTGAGAGGTTTCTGAGGAGGCGTAGCTTCGGGTACACCTCGCCACACTTGTATATTCTAGTTATATATTTGTATGAATAAATGATGGTAGGAAGAGTCTGGTTGGCAAACCCTGCTGTTCTTTGAGTATCGATGCCAATATGAGTCATGATCGTGCCCACTTACGTGTCATTCGCAAACTACTCCGAGCACAAAGTTTTGTTCTTTCGACTTCATTTCCTTTAATCGAATCCGTAATTCGCCGCTCGAATTTACAACGCGACGGCGCTCGCTCGTTCCTTTCTTTTCTTCTTCTTCAAAAAGAAAAAAAAACCTCTCCTCTCCTCTTGCGTTCAATTTCCGCTCGAGTCGGCGTCCATTTACAACGGAATGAAAAAACAAACTGAGGACTTCCATATTTCCCATGTGTCAGTTGGTCCCACTTAGTTATATATAAAAATAAAGTAGAAATTAAAACCCCGTAACACGAAAATGGTTGTCCTCTGTTGTCCTCTCAGCCTGGTTTCGAGTGAGGATGAGGATCAGGAACGTGGATAGGAGGAGGATGAGGATAAGGATGAGGAATGGTCGGCCCTCCTGTCTACAGTGGTATTCGGACCAGAGCGAGAGCCGGGTCAGTGTGTTGGTTTTAGACCGAGGGACGTCTTTGTGTTCCTGCTCATGAATACATCAGTGTGTTCAAGAATGTGTGTGTGTGTGTGTGTGTGTGTGTGTGTGTGAGAGGAGGAGGCTGAGGTAGCTGCTCTCTGTTCAGAGGTGAGGTAGAGCCTGTCAGCACAGAGGCAGTTGTGGAGCCACAGCCAGAGGTGTGCCCGAACTGAGGTACAAAGCAAAATAACAATTCAACAACAATACCATAAAACAGCCAGTTCATCACGTCGCTAACCTGCCTGCTCTGTCTACACTTATCCGTGTGTGTGTGTGTGTGTGTGTGTGTGTGTGTGTGTGTATGTGTGTGTGTGTGTGTGTGTATGTGTGTATGTATGTCACACCCAGAGCAACAGCAACGTATGTGCCTAGACAGGGAGAAAATGGAGATGGTTTCAGAGCAACAGCACTGCTGTGCATACAGTAATGAGGCTTTCTGAGGCTTCTGAGGTGTGTATGTATGTGTGTGGGCGTGTATATATATATATATATATATATATATATATATATATATATATATATATATATATATATATATATATGTATGTGTGTGTGCGTGTGTTTGTGTGTGTGTGTGTGTGTGTGTGTGTGTGTGTGTGTGTGTGTGTGTGTGTGTGCGTGCGTGTGCATGGTCTGGGAGGAACATAATACTATTCAGTTTTTTTTTTTATTAGCCTGATTTATGTGAGCCTGATTTTATTCCCGGGTTTGTGAGCTTCTCTTTTACCACAGCGAGTTACGCCGGATGAGATTCAGTAGGCTAGCTAGCAACCAGGGTATTCAAAAGTATCAGAACACCCAGCTTTTCCAAACATATGTTGTTTTTTCCAAAATGTTACCTCACGTTTGCCTTTGGATGCCTTTGGATGCCTTTGGATGCTGGCATGAAATTTTCCCGTCACTTGAACTAGGAGACCTTTTAATGCTTTTTATGGATTGTGAGTGGAAGAGTGGAAGGTTGAGTGGCCTGATCTACCTGACTTTACCAAAACCCTTTTGGCTGTATGAAATCTCACAAATCTCCACAAGAACACTCTGAAATCTTGTAAAACATCTTCCCAGACGGTTATTCTAACAGCAAATATAGATTAAATGTGGCCTAGACTGGAAGTTTGTATTTCTTACAAAACACAAAAAAACCCTAAAAGCTAGAAACACTAGCAATGTAAGCACGGTCCTGGCCTGGAATCCTGGCCCTGATCCTTCCTCGATATTACTCAACTACAGACTTGTGTGAGACATTGTACATAGACATTGTATATGTTTCTACCCACCTCAGAAAACACATTTAACTACTTCTTTTTTTCTCAAAACAGCAACAAAACCCTAGCTGAAGGTGAACCACAGCAGCCCTGACCAGGCGGTTACTAAGGATGAATGAACACTGTATGTTCATGCTAATCAGGGGGGGTATATGTGCATTCCATAAGTTTTACATCTGATTGCTTGCTTGTAAGTAAAAAGAAGTCGCCTCAGATGTCTTGTGAAACCTTTCTGACAGGAATGCAACATCAAACAAACAAAAAGGACGAATAAAGTGCCTTGTTGCTTATCTGCTCATTTGCTCATCATGTTAAATCATCTTTTTTTTAAACAAGCTTTTGAGGAAGAAGAAGGTCAGGAGTTCAAATCCTAGCACGGCCAAGCTGCCTCAACTGGGCCCCTGAGCAAGGCCTCTTGCTGTGTAAATGAGATCATTGTAAAATATTCTGGATACGACTCTAAAAAGCATCGGTTCTATGAACCCGGGCCATGACCAGGCAGAACCACAAACTGGCACCTCCTGCCTGTGATTCTTCTCTAAAGTGGTCTACATCCAGGTGAACAAATAAATATGTGTCCATACTTTAAAACCATCTCAAAATCCATTCAGAAAAATACAATTTCACTAATCATTTTTTCCTCCCAGCCGGCACACGGGGCTCATTAGTATCAGTGAAATGAGGTCTGTTCGAGTCTTGCTACGACACCGCTGCTACGCCGGTCTGTTCACTGCGCGTGTATACAAGAGAAAGAAAAAAAGAACAAGAAAGACACCGACGGTCCTCACAAAGTGGTAACAGAACGAAATGGCGTGAACACTGGCTAATACAAATCTAGCGCCGGATTAGCGCCTTGTTTTTGTACACGCCCTGTCCAACAGAGCTGCTCTGAGTAGCTGGTGTGAAAGTAGTGTGTGGGTGTGTTTGTGTGTGTTGAAGTGTTCTGACTTGAGGTTAGACATGTATATGTGTGTGTGTGTGAGGATGTATTTGTGTCCATAGCTGCTAAGGTTCAGTCTCAGGTAGATCAATGTAAGACGTAGCGCAGAGACAGAAGGGCCACGTGTAAATCGGCTGTCAGAGAAAAAAAAAACTAAAAAGTGGGAGGGGTTAAACACTCCGTAAAAAGCGAAAAAAAGAATAAATAGCTATTTCAAAAAACATCGAAGGAGAACACGAGCCCCGGAGAAGGTCCTGATGCCGCCTCTGGCTCTGCCATCATGCTGCTGGTGCGTTTGACGCGTGGGAAGGTGGATGAGGTTTGGACTGTGGACCAGGACTGTGTAACTCGATGTGGTTCAAAGGACGGAGATGGTCAGGTGTGTAAGTTTAAAAAGCAAAACATATATATATATATATATATATATATATATATATATATTTAGTCACTATTCCTTTCTAGCTCCATCACACTTCCTGGTCCTCGAAGACCTCGAGGAAGAGAGGAGGGAACAGCTCCGTGGGACACTCCACCTTCATGTGCAGGAACCGGCTGGCGTGGCATGCCCCGATCATGCGCAGGTCCGTCACCTTCATCAGCAGCTTGGGCCAGAAGTGGGGAATGTTGTGCTTGCGATAGTTGATGTAGTGCTCGAACGCCAGCAGGTACGTCTCCTGGCACTTCTCAATTTTCTCCATGCACGTCAAACCTGAGCGGTCTGGAACGATGAAGACCACGTATATATATAAATACACACTGATCAGGGATAACATGGGCATGATGGGCATGGGCACCCTGACTACACAGCCCCATATGCAACAAACTGTGATGCACTGTGTATTTTGACACCTTTCTTTTTATCTGTGTGTATATATATATATATATACATTTATTTATTTTTTATATTAAAAAAATACTTTAATTGATCCCACAAAGAAACTGTTATGATTATTGAATCATGCAGATGAAAATGAACATACTTTCTATAAAGTTAGTAGATATTCCCTGCTGAATAGATGGTTTTGGTATGGTTTTAATGGAATGGTTTAAACATTGCCTTCAAGTTTGGCGAAAAACCACACAGTAGGGTGTCCCAAAACTTTTGCCTGTATAGTGTATATTTGTAAGTTATTCTCGGATTTCACAGTTTGGCGTTGTACCTGAGCTCATGAGCAGCACGGCCTGCAGCAGCGCCACCTCTGTGTCGTCCAGGTTAAACTGTGCGAGGCACTTCCCCAGGTCGAAGATGGCATCGGAGACCACGCCCAGGCCGCCGTTCTTCAACTGCTCCCTCTTCACGGCCATCTCTCCGTTCAGCGTCAGAGTCTCGCTCTCGGGGTCGTACCTCACCGCCGCCCTCAGAGACATGATCTCCATACAGCAGCCCTTCAGCAGGATGATCTGGTCCTCACAAGGCAGCTACACACATAAACACACATTTCAATTGTTTAGTAATTGAATTTTTGTAACACCAGAATTCACACAGCATTATATTTTTAATGATCTACTCCTCTTTAATAGATACTAACGCTCTTATGGCTGAATGTAACGTATGTATGGCATATGACAGGATATATATTGTTTTAATGGGTTCATTTGGTATGAAATACACGATGTGGAAGATCTGAGAGACAGTAAGGGTTGTCTCAGAGGTCGAGATGTTGAGTAAAGAGTGGTAAGTGCAGGAGTGTGTGCTGGAGTGTGTATGTTCGGCGTGCAGACAATAACAATATCTTTTACCATACGTGAGCTGTGTAGTCTACAAGCAGGAATGCAGACACGCGCTGGCTAAGGTGTGTGGCTCCAAGGCTAAATATGGACAGCACGCTTCATAGCAAACGCTAATGTAGCGCTACGGAGAAACTTATCGTTTTAAATTCGCTACACATCCATGCGTGAACATCTAACCTCTCTGCTCAAACACAAGTTATTATACATGGCCAAAAGTATTGAGGCACCCTTTTTTTCCCAGCCATATGTGGTTCTTCCACAAGCTGTTAGCACAGAGCCGGAGCTACACAATTGTAGAGGATGCATGATGTTTTCCATTCACTTAAGGAATGCACACAAAGTCAGCTCCATGAAGATATGGAAGATCTCCTGATGTAGAGCTCGGACCTCAACATCCGTGTGATGAATGTAAATGTGACTGCACCCCAGCCTTTCTCTCCTTACCTACATCAGTACCTGACTTTACTAACACTCTTGTGGCTGAATGAACTAACACAAATACCCATGAAATCTAGGGTCCAAGAAGAGTGGAGGTTTCTGGTACAGCAAATGGAGACTAAATGTGGAATGGGATGTTCAAAAAGCATATGCCAAACTTATGGTCCGGTGTCCACAAACTTTTGGCCATGTAGTGTAGGTTGGGGAAGAACCCCTTATGGATGGAAAAGTCAGGTGTCCCAATACATTTGGCCAGGTATGGTGTGTGGGTGGTTCTGTCTGTCTGTCTGTCTGTCTGTCTGTCTGTCTGTCTGTCTGTCTGTCTATCTATCTATCTATCTATCTATCTATCTATCTATCTATCTATCTATCTATCTATCTATTGGGGAGGGTAAGATTCTTTCTTTCTTTCTTTCTTTCTTTCTTTCTTTCTTTCTTTCTTTCTTTCTTTCTTTCTTTCTTTCTTTCTTTCTTTCTTTCTTTCAAAAATATATTTTATAACTAGGTTTGAGAACAGTTATATCCATTAAGTTTATTTTTTTTTCTCATTTATTTTATTTCTGTTTCCCTGACATTAATTACACCTGCTGTGCCAAATGATCCGCCTCCATTCATCCTCTGCAGCATGTTGATGATCTCGTAACGCACAGAACTCTGACAGGAGAAACACTGAGACCTGGAAGTTCCTCGGCTAATTATACAAATACAAACACGGCTGGTTTACAC
The DNA here is from genome assembly GCF_946808225.1 of Silurus aristotelis. NCBI lineage: Eukaryota > Metazoa > Chordata > Actinopteri > Siluriformes > Siluridae > Silurus > Silurus aristotelis. Next base: position 3,984,207 of record NC_139585.1, on the reverse strand, counting down.
CGCTCCGGGGGAACGCATCAAACTCAGCAGCTGGGCCAAACTTCATCGTTAACATGATCACAGTAGATTTACTCTCACACACACACACACGCACACACGCACGCACACACGCACACACACACACACCTCTGAAAACATGGGCAGTTTTTTGGCAAAGTCGACGACGCGTGTGATGGCTGGCGTGATGATCTTCGTAAACTCACTAAAGGCCTCCAGGTCGACTTTGTCCCCGTCTGACGTTGGGGCTACAGGTGACTGGCCGATGTCTTCAGGCTGTTACACACACACACACACACACACACACACACACACACACACACACACACACACACACACACACACAGACACACACACACATTCACGAGTTATAAAAGTTACAGTCAAACATTAACAACCCACCATCAGCTGATTTATTACTCTTTAATATTCAAATTATTATTCATTATTTTGAAAATTACATTGCGCTTTTTGTCCATTTATAGTTACATTTAATGATATGCAAGAGAGCTCCTGTTCTCACTGACTGGTCTGTTACAGTGACTATAAACCGTTGTGCCTTTACAAAGCACTGACACTGGAGACTCATACGTACAAAAATGAATAAATAAATAAATAAATAAATAAATAAATAAATAAATAAATAAATAAATAATTGTAATCACTGGCAAATTCCCATAAAAGGAATTAATCAAAATTGACATTATTCATAATGTTTATTTAAATTAAACATTAATAATAAGAATTACAATTATCCTTATTATTTTGACAGACCATCTACAAGAAGTGTCTGTTTGAGTCTCTTTAAAATCGGATTTTAGCCGTCACATACTTTCACGTGTTGCCCTGGCGAAATAATCTGCCCTGAGGCCTGATGATGGTCAGAGAGCGCACTGGTCAGAGCTCGCAACCCACATCTGTAGCAAACTGCACAAACTCAAATAAATTCGTGAGAATTTAAAAGTTTTTTTTAACATTTATTATTATTACTCCACACTGCTGGACAGAGGAGAAGAAATTGATTTGGTCTCAATGCTGGACATCGTGAGGAAAGAACAGCCAGAACAGTTCAAAACAGTTGTTATCCTCTTTGATAAACCATTTAAACTTTTTGCGTTTTTTTTTAAATATACATCGTTTTTAATTCCTAGAAAAAAACCTAATGAAAAGAAATAATGCAGCTAAACCTAGAGTCATGTGATGGGGTGAATATCGATGCTTCTGTTAGAGATGATGTATGTGGAGGTGTAGCTGCGGCTACAGTGAAAGGAGATGTGTTGAATTGTGTTAATTGGGTTTCTTGCTTTATTCATTCGTTCTCACTGTATGAGATTCCTGTGTGTGATGCAGCGCTCTGTTTTACTGCGTTTCTCTATATTACTGATGCTTTCTATAGCCGGGGCATCATAATGATGGTATTAAGTGGTGGATTGATTCAGGCAGGACACCGCTGAAAGCACATATTTTTGTCTATTTACTCAATAAAGGCGACAAAATTTCAGTTTTTCAAGGAAATTGACCATCAGAATCAACGTATTCCTTATGATAAGGGAAGTCATTTCTCCCCTGAGGTCCGGTTCGAGTCTAGTCTAGCAGCATAATGGCAGGTCATTGTGTATTGTACTGTAGGAAAAGGTGTAAATCAGGGCCAGGGATTGTTCCTCTCGTTTCCTCAGAGAGCAGTAGGAAGTGATTGATTGCCTGTTTATAGCCGCTGTTTTCGGCTTCAGGAAGGACGAGGAGTCAGAGCGGTAGCGCTTGTGGAAAAAAGAGCAGCGAGGTCCACGCGTCTTTTTTTTCAGAGCAGCGCGGGTCCGTTACGGTTCTTCGAGTTTAATCACGAACGTCCTCGGAGTGATGGATACGACTAGACGGATGATACGCGAGGAGCGGGGTCGACGATCCGGCTGTATGTAGGAAGAGAAAGAGCGATTGTCAGGGATCAGAGGTGGGGAAGAGAGACGGACTGAAGCACGACAGAGACGCCTTTAATCAGCCTCCAGATCTGCAATGGGACGCGAGCCAGCACTGCAGTGGCCACTCCAGCAAGCCACAATTCCCTGCAGGAGCTGCCTGCTAACAGCTGGAGTCAGGCCAGAGCACTGAACCAGCCCCAATACACACACACACACACACACACACACACACACACACACACACATTGTAAGGTTTAGGGTGCAGCCTGTAAAATGAAGTTTGGATATTTATATAAAAACATCATCCACATCCAAACAAGAGAAAGGGCTGCAATTTAAAATGCACTGTATGGACAAAAGTATTGGGACACCTGACGATATTTGATTCTGCTTCAAACTGTTACCACAAAGTTGGAGAACCACATAGGATGATTTTGGATGCGGTTGCATTACATTTTTTCCTTCTCCTGAAATAGGAGACCCAGACATTTACATTTATATCATTGGGCAGAGACCCTTACCCAGAGAGACTTAGGGCCCAGTAGTGGCATCTTAGTGGTGCTGGGATTTGAACTCCTTCCTATATGAACTCCAATGTCTTAAAGACTGTGTTACCACCAATCCTGTTCCAAAAGAAAAGGGAAGTGGTAGTGGATGAGATGCTGGACTTCTGATCAGAAGGTGATGGGTTCAAAGCCCAGAACCTTGAAGCTGCCACTGCGGGGCCCTTAATCAAGGCCCATAACCCCTTAATCTCTCAGTTGTATAACTGAGATAACTGTAAGTCGCTATGGATAAGGGCATTTGCCAAATGGTGTAAATGTAAAAGAAGATCTGCTCTACATGGGGTTTGAAGTGGAACATTCTCCTCCAGAATGAATGTGAACCCTGACTGCAGCCCAGCCCTCCTCACCTCTTCACCTACATCAGTACCTGAGTTTACTAACACCCTCGTATCTAAAAGAATCTCCACAAAATCTAGTGGAACATCTTTTCGGAGGAGTGGAGGATATTATAACAGCAGAATGACACTATATGTGAAATGAGATGTTCAAAAAGCACATAGGAATCTTCTAGTCAGGTGTCCACAAACTTTTGCCAATATAGTGCGATTGTTCTGATTTGTAGCTGTGCTAATCACCCAATCTTCTATCCAATCAGAATGGAGAACACCAGAGAAATGTGGCCACAGGGAGAGGAGGAACTGTGTGTGTGTGTGTGTGTGTGTGTGTGTGTGTGTGTGTGTGTGTGTGTGTGTGTGTGTGTATATGTGTATGGGGAAAGAGAGAGAGAAAAAGGGAATGTATAAAAGACAACGTCGAGCTCAAGGAAAATAAGAAGTAATCGACTTTCTAGCTGCGTAATATGACTGGTGTGATACGAGTTAAAGGTTACAGCATATTAGCGCTGCTCTCCAGTGTTTTGATTTCGTGAAGGTGCTCGTCACCGAGTGTGTGTTTCTGACCTACAATTACAGCACACTTCCATAATCTGATCTGGATTTGTGTTTGGATTGGCCTGAGAGTGTGTGTGTGTCCTACAAATGAGTTTGAGTAAACTTTCACAAGTGTGTGTGTGTGTGTGTGTGTGTGTGTGTGTGTGTGTGTGTGTGTGTGTGTGGATAAGGAGGGGGTGTTCTCACTTTCTTGCGGTCCGTCTTTCCACTCTTTCACCACTAAGCCTTGTCTTTTTTTCAGACTTCACACACACACACGCACACTTGTAAAAGGGAGAGAATTCCCCCCAGGCAAGAGCTTTTAATATTTAACATGTCCCTTCTGTATATGAGAAAAGCAGGAAGTGGATGTTTTTTTTTTTAAAGAAAAAAGTTAAAGATAATGGGAGAGAGTAAGAGACAGACACAGTGACACAGTAAGGCATACAGAGCAGACAGAGAGAAATAATGGCAGACAGAGGGAAAATAAATCAGACTGATAGAGAGACAGACAGACAGACAGACAGGCAGACAGGCAAGAAGACAGGCAGAGAGAACAAGTAAGCTGGACAGACAGAGAGACAGAGAGAGATAGAGAGAGGCAGGTAGATAGGCAGAGAGACTGTAAGGCAGGCAGGCAGACAGAGAGACAGTAAGGCTGACTGACAGAGAGACAGTACGGCAGGCAGACAAACAATGAGACAGTAAGGCTCACTAACAGAGAGACAGTAAGGCAGACAGACAGACAGAGAGACAGAAAGGCAGACAGTAAGACATGCAGACAGACAGAGAGACAGTAAGGCTAACTGACAGAGAGAGACAGTAAAGCTGACTAACAGCGAGACAGTAAGGCAGGCAGGCAGGCTGGCAGACAGACAGACAGACAGACAGACAGACAGGGATATCAGATAGAGATTATTTAGTGTGCTGTGAGCACTGCTATTTTACTCTTGGTGGATCTGAAAAATGTAATGAAAGAGAGACAGACAGACAGAAAAATAGACAATGCACTCAGTCAGAGTGAAATGAGTATTTGTTGTTTTATTACTGATGTATCTGAGTGCAACAAATATTGTATGTGGAAAAAAAAGGAAAGAACCAAAAATCTAAACGGAGGGAGGCACAGACAGACAGAGAGACAGACGGGGCACAGACTTGTCAGTTAGGATGAGCACGAACAATGTACATGAGAAAGACAGAGTGAGAGGAAACACAGATCAGGCAGTCAGTGTGATGTGAAGACAGTTGTTATACTACTGAGTGCAGTATAGATATGAGAAAGAATGCGAGTGAGAGAGCAAATGAAAGAAAAAGGGAAGAAGGGAGAGATAGATAGATAGATAGAGAGAGAGAGAGAGAGAGAGAGAGAGAGAGAGAGAGAGAGAGAGAGAGAGAGAGAGAGAGAGAATGGAGAGAACAGAGCGATAGAGAGAAAACACAGATCAGTCAGATGTTATGAGGTGAACACTCGTTTGGATTGAAAACATGGCTCTGTCCCTTGCTTTTTCTCTCGTTTTTTTTCACCACTTCAAGTGCTCATGTCAAGTTTGGAAAGCCTCAGCAGGTGTCAGAGAGTGTGTGTGTGTGTGTGTGTGTGTGTGTGTGTGTGTGTGTGTGTGTGTGTGTGTGTGTGTGTGTGTGTGAGGATGAACAGCAGGGTGGCCGCATTACAGCCCATGTGAACGGAAACTCAAACTACTGATATCACAGCGTCTTATTTAACTCCCGGAGACCCGTTCTTTCTTTTCAGGTCGCCTGAAAGAGGGATTACGATTTTCTGTTTTTCTCTCTGCACATCTGTCGTTCAGCCTGACTTTTATTCACCGCCTCGTCAGAGACTCAGAGTGAGGTGCAAAATGGAGGCCTGATTTGGTCTGGGTCAGCAAAAGTCATGCGAAAGTGGAGCAGAGTGGCATAATGAGTATTTACACACACACACACACACACACACACACACACACACACTGACAGGAATAATGATGTCATGTCATGTCATTTTCTCCCGCTTATCCGTAATTCGGGTCGCGGGGGCAGCAGTCTAAGCAGACCCCCGCCTTCGACTGCTGCCCAATTCTCACAGCACCGTCCCTTACGGTCCTTCCTGCAGGTGGTGAGCCCACGGGAAGGCGGCCCCACGTCACTCCGACGTCACGGACCTTGATATTTCCCTCGTAAGGGACCCCCAGGAATAATGATAAATAATCTAATTATAAACAGAACCAACATAATGTAAAATACACTATTTATGCAAAAAGTTTGTGGACATCGAACCTTATGATTGGTAGGTGATTTGTGAACATTCTATTCCACAACGAGTCCCCATTTGCTGTAATGATTTGTTTCCACTCTTTTGGGAAGATGTTCTACGACATTTTGTGGAGATTTATGCTCATTCCAAGTAAAATCAGGTATTGAAGTAGATGAGGTGAGGAGGCCTAGGGGTGTTCAACAGGGTTCTACTGTATCTCAAAACGCTATAGAAGGAGATCTTCCACATTCCCAACCACGTGAAGCATATCTTCATGGAGCTGGCTTTGTGCACTGGGGCACTGTCATGACTGTAAGAGGTTTTTGGGAATTCGAAAGACATACCAAACTATTTTATTCCTCCAAAGTTTGAGGAAGGGCCAGATATGGCTGGAAAAATCGGGTGTCCAAATACTTCCGGTCATACTGTGTATCGTTTATATGTTCTGTATGTAGCGTTTTTATATTGTTCTTAATTTATGTACTTTAATAAAAATTGTGATTTTTTTTTTCTTCTCTTTGCAGGGTGGCTTTCACTCCTTTTTCTTGCACTTCAAATTGTGAATAAATTATTAGTCAGTAGCAAATTATACTTTCAGGTATTTAGACTTATAAAGAAGGTTTTTGGGGTTTGTTAGATTGCTTTAGTTTAGTGATTGATCATGTAAATACTAATAAAATTCAAATTTCCAATGGTAATATAGTAACAGGTTCAGTAACAATGACTTTCTTGGTAGGCTACTGTTTAGATACAAGCCGTGTAACAGACACTGTCTTTCATTAAAGCCTGTGTACAGTTCATTAGTTTGAGTGTAGACACCTGCGGCTTATAGACAGTTGTTTTTTTCTTATAGACAGTTTTTTGAGAAGAACCAGCATTTATATGCCACATATAAATCTATTACAGTACAGTCAAATTATTTTCTTTGCACATCCCAGCTTGTTAGGACGTTAGGACCAGAGCCCATGATACAGTGCACCTTGACTCCTCTTGTTAAAAGCCTCTCTAACAGCAGCTTGGCATTTAACCCCCGAACTTCTGGTCATGAAGTCTACTCACTCGGTTTGGGTCGGTTTTGAGGCCATGTCCACGCCAATACGTTTTCTCTCCGTTTTGGTTTTCCGTCTACGCTGTGACGTTTTCGGTCGGTGAAAGCGCACATGTTTAAAAAGAGTAAGAATACAAACGGCAGGCAGAAATGATGCGGGTCAAAGCGCAAACGCGGTACGTGAGAGTTTCCGGATGTTTCGGTCCAGAGACTTTTGACAAAAACGCCGTTTTCAAGATGATCTGGATTAATGAAGACGCAGCCTAAGTCTACACCTTGACTGAGGAGCGTCTGCTTACCAGGAACTTGCGTTTCTGTTTCCAGTGTGAGCCCTGGGCGTTGGTGTGGCGATGAGCCTCTGTCACAAGGCGGATCAGCTCCCACTCTGTCCCCGTGGGCTCGGGCCGGTTCTGCAGGGTCTTCACCATCTCCTCCTTCTTCCTCTTCTCCCGGTTCTCCTCGATGAGACGCCGCTTGGCCACTCGCTTTGCCTCGTCAAGAACCACTGCACACAGAGAGAGAGAGAGAGAGAGAGAGAGAGAGAGAGAGAGAGCGGACGAGCGTCAACGTGTGATTTTGAATTGAAAGTAAACATTAAGAGTATCAGGGATTTTACATGCAACTCAAAGAGAAGTTGTTACATGATGCTGTACTGCTGTGGAAAAGCTGTAGTTCATCTGAGAAGTGATAATGAGGATGGATTTGGACTGTGACTCCAGAAAGTAATAAAAAAAAATGTGGACTAAATCTTTTAGGACATCTGGTCATTAAATTGGACACGCCCCTTAAAATTTAGTCTCCATTCACCCTTATAAAAAGCTCCACTCTTCTGGGGAGATGTTCCACCAGATTTTATGGAGATTAGTGGAGATTCATGAGGTGAGGAGGCGCTCAGCGTTTACATTCGGCACAATAAAAGGTGGAGGGTTGAGGGTCAGAGGATCTACAGCAGGTTTTTGAACCAGCAAAATAAAAAAAACACCAAAGATCGCTCGAAATTGTTTTTATTTAGTGTTTAATCGGAAAGAAAAATTTATTTTTTTATTTATTTCCAGTAGAAATATTTTTTTTTATCATATGACATAATTGTGAAGTGGGTGGAGCTTTTAAATAATATACGACAATCACATGGTGGTTATGATACTAAAATCGTGAAATAAATATTTTTTACTGCTCAACGATAACATTATTTCTAGAGCACATTTCTAAGATGAAGAACAGTTCCTCAGACAGTTCCTACAAAGCTGAAGGCACACAATTGGAAAGGTAAATGTACATTTCTCTTCACTTGAACAAGGAGACCCAAACCTGTTCCAGCATGACAATACCCCTTTTTTCCACGTGGGTTGGAAGATATGGAAGATCTCCTGCTATAGACCTCCAACCCTACTAAACATTTTTGGGATGGATGTGAATGCTGACTGCATCCCAGGCCTCCTCACCTCCTCACCCTACATCAGTACTTGGGTTGAAATGAGCACAAATCTCCACAAAACCAAGTAGGGTCCCAAAGGAGTTGAGGTTCTTATAACAGCAAATGGAGACTAAATGTGGAATGGGATGTTCAAAAAAGAAGCAAATCTCATGTTCAGGTGTCCACAAATATTTGAGCTGATGTAAATGAATTTATATTTGAAAACTCTTCCAGTGCTCGTACTGCCTGTCTATCCTTGTAGCCGCATTTGCACCCCAGATATAACTTTCCAGAGGTGTTAAATAACACTCGGCGTCAAAAACGCCAGAAATAACGAGCAGGAGCAGGAAGACCAGGAAAATGTGCTTCCAATAATAATATCCGAGCAGCATTTTATACATTACTGGATAAAAAAACCCCAAAAAACAACGTATAATATAACTATTATGACTAGAAAAATAAAGGCTGGGGAAAGAGAAGACGAGCTCCCGCGTGCTGTAGACGCGACCGAACAGATCCAGCTGTAGACTCGAGCTCTAAAGACAAGAATCTGGCAGACGCTCAGAGATCCAGAGCAGATCCGGATCCTGACGGAGAACAGAGGCAGTGACTACAGTTGAGAGACAAACGCCAGCAGAAATGACTCGTTCGGAGGTTTCTTTCAGAGCAGAAAGAGTCCCGGAAAAAAGGAAAGACTTCCTTCATAAATCTTCAGGATGTCGTTGTACAGTTCCTTCAGCTGCCCGAGGATGAAAAGTGCTGCGTTCTCTTTGGCAAGATGAAACACGGCATCTGGAGACGTACAACCGTTACACTACGTACAACAGCCTGAGGAGCTGGGGGTCTCGGCGCTTTATGGATTTGTAGGTGAATATGAAGAGATTGTGGAGGGACGATGATGAAATTCAGACTATTATATTTAGCATTTTCCATATGC
>NC_139585.1:3932712-3970212 GCF_946808225.1 Silurus aristotelis | reverse complement strand
TCTCTTTCTCTTCCTTTCTTTCTTACTCTCTCTCTCTCCCTCTCTCTTTCTCTCTCCCTCTCTTTCTCTCTCTCCTTCTCTCTCCTTCTCTATCCCTCTCTCTCTCTCTCTCTTTCTCTCTCTCTCTCTGTTGGTGTTCTGTTCTCTGTTGTGTGTAAGTAGTTTTCGATCCGATGCCCTTGGCCCAGTCCAGGGCTGTAAAATACTGCAGTCAACAGCTTTATCTCTCACTGACAGCTACAAGGCGACTGTTTTAACCTCACTACTGTTACACACTGCCCTCTGTAAGATTATTTCACCGGTCACTTTATTAGGAACGCATTCACAGTTATCTAATCAGCCAATCACGTGTCAGAAGTGCACTGCATAAAACATGAACTCATGCAGATACACATCATCTAAATAATGAACATTTCAGTGATCACCAGATGGAGTTTGAGTAAAATATATGTGCACACACACACACACACACACACACACACACACACACACACACACACACACACACACACACACAGCATTGCCAAAAGTATTGGAACACCGGACTTTACTAGTCATATGTGGTTCTTCCCCCAAACTTTTAGCACAAACTTTTCTGAAAAGAAAAGGAAAAGAAAGAAAGAAAGAAAGAAAGAAAGAAAGAAAGAAAGAAAGAAAGAAAGAAAGAAAGAAAGAAATGCGAAAAAAGAAAGGCGGAAAAGAAAGAAAGAAAGAAAGAAAGAAAGAAAGAAAGAAAGAAAGAAAGAAAAGAAAGAAAGAAGGCGGAAAAGAAAGAAAGAAAGAAAGAAAGAAAGAAAGGAAAGAAAGAAAGAAAGAAGAAAGAAAGAAGAAAAGAAAGAAAGAAAGAAAGAGAAAGAAAGAGAAAGAAAGAAAGAAAGTAGGAGGAAAAAGAAAGGCAGAAAAGAAAGAAAGAAAGAAAGAAAGAAAGAAAGAAGAAAGAAAGAAAGAAAAAAGAAAGAAAGAAAGAAAGAAAGAAAGAAAGAAAGGCGGAAAAAACAAAAGAAAGAAAGAAAGAAAGAAAAAAAGAAAGAAAGAAAAGAAAGAAAGAAATGCGAAAAAAAGAAAGGCGGAAAAGAAAGAAAGAAAGAAAGAAAGAAAGAAAGAAAGAAAAGAAAAGAAAGAAAGAAAAAAAGAAAGAAAGAAAGAAAAGAAAGAAAGAAAGAAAGAAAGAAAGAAAAGAAAGAAAGAAAAAATGCGGAAAAAAGGAAAGGCGGAAAAGAAAGAAATGCGGAAAAAAGGAAAGGCGGAAAAGAAAGAAAGAAAGAAAGAAAGAAAGGAAAGAAGAAGAAAGAAAGAAAGAAAGAAAGAAAGAAAGAAAGAAAGAAAGAAATGCGGAAAAAAGGAAAGGCGGAAAAGAAAGAAATGCGGAAAAAGGAAAGGCGGAAAAGAAAGAAAGAAAGAAAGAAAGAAAGAAAGAAAGAAAGAAAGAAAGAAAGAAAGAAAGAAAGAAAGAAGAATGTTCTCCTGTAAGGTGGAACTCAGAGTTGGCTTGCTTCCAGAGTGGGAGGAGCGAACAGGTTTTCTGTCAATCAGAGTCATGATGACCATATATGGGCGTCAGTGAGCTCATGTATGCAGAAGAGTTCGGTCAGTGTTCTCCTCTGAGACGGTGCATGAACAGGAACCTGAAAATGATGCAGTGGCTTCACGTGTTGTTGAGAAAAAACAGCCTTGTGATGCGAGTCCTTGTACAGAGAACATCATTAAAATCTCCACAGCGGAAACATCTTCCCAGAAGAATGGAGGTTATTTGAAAAGGAAATGGGGACTATAAAGTATATAAATGTTGTGTTTGTGTAGTCACACACCTTGCAGCCCTCGCAGGTTATGCAGCGGTAGTGGTAGCCAGTGGCTTTGTCTCCACACACCACACACGGCTCATCCTTCTCTAGATAACTCGGGATGTACCCTGAAACCACAGAAAACAGGGTGGAGTTAACACACGCGCACACACACACACACACACACACACACCACACACGTGCACACACACACACAATGCTGAATTCTAGTTTTTGTAAACACAAACTGCTTCCAATAACTGAAGCCTGAGACACTGAATATCTCGGGCAGGGTCGAGGGTAAAAACTTAAACATTTCGCTTCGTAGAAAACGTTTCAGGCGTTGAAGTAAAACAATGACGTCGTAAATGTCTGTAACGTTTACGCCACATGGGCAACCGTGTTTAGGTGAAAAGCCCGAGCTTTCAGCGATATAACCAGTGAGTGAAGAGAGACGTCTGGCTGTCTGATGGATACCGTGCAGTTACTGAAGGAAGTAAATCTAGAGAAAAGGAAGGAGGGAAGGATAGAAGGAAGGAAGGAAGGAAGAAAGGACAGCCTTTATTTGTCACATACATTACAGCACAGTAAAATTATTGTCTACACAGATCCCAGCTTGTTTAAAAGGGTTGAGGGCTACTGAGGCTTAAGGGCCTTGCTCAAGGGCCCAAGAATAGCAGCTTGGCAATACTGAGGCTTGAACTCCCAAAATCCCGATCAGTAACCCAGCGCCTTCGAAAAAACAAGAGGTAGAATAAAAGTAAATAGCCAGGGATGGAGGGAAGAAAGGAAATCCAGAGACAAAGAGGAAAAGAAGAGGAAAGGAACCTCGTGAGGAACCCACCCTCATCCTCAACATCCATTCATTAGAGCTTCATCACTGTAGAAGTTATTAACTGTTCAAAGATGGAGAGCAAAACTGTGGCAAATATCCAAACCCACTGAAGCAGAACTGTTCACAATCCTTACAGTCCAAAACATCTTCATGGTTCCTGAGTTCCACAATAACCTCATACACATTGTATGAGCAAAAGTATTGGGACACCTGCCTTTTCCAGCCACATGCAGTTTCTTCTACAAACTCGGAGGCGCACAATTGTGTAGGACGTCTTTAGCTGCGGTGGCATGAAATGTACCCTTCACTTGAACTAGTAGACTCAAACCTGCACACAGCATCACATTTATGCACAAAGCAAGCTCCATGAAGATATGCTTTCCATGGGTTGGAGTGAAAGATCTCCTGCTATAGAGCTCTTGAACACCCTTTGGAAGGATTTTTCACACTGACTGCACCCCAGTCTTCTTCACTTCACCTACATCAGTACCTTTACATCAGTACCATTACTAAATGAATCGTCACAAATATCCACAAAATCTAGTGGAACATCTTCCCAGAAGAGTGGAGGTTCTTCTAACAGGAAATAGAGACGGAATGTGGAATGGGACGTTCAGTCCTATGCTCAGGTGTCCACAAACTTTTGTAACAGTGATTGTAGGCTGTAACACGTCTCAGAGCTTTTTCAGTTCCGTTTCTCAGGTCTCCACCTTGTCTGTCTTCTTCTTCTTCTTCTTCTTCTTCCCCTCTGTCCGGGATTGACAGAACAAATTGTTCTTTCCCGTACTGCAGACGCGGGAAATGGCTTATCGACTGCTCCTAATGAAATATAACGCAGAGTACGCTCCAGCGGCGACGCACAAATCACTGGATGCTTGGAAACAATAATCAGGTGTGTATCTATGTGCACGCGTACGTGTGTGTGTTTGTGAGAGAGAGAGAGAGAGGAGAGAGAGAGAGAGAGAGAGAGAGAGAGAGAGAGTGTGTGTGTGTGTGTGTGTGCTGTGTGTGTGTGTGTGTGTGTGTGTGTGTGTGTGTGTGTGTGTGTGTGTGTGCAAAAGCCCACACAAAAAACATTAAAGCCTTTTAACCCCCACTCAGACGCAACAACACGGAGAAGACGCTACATAGAGCTCGTATAAAAAAAATCAATGCAGCAGTTACTGAGTGAATCCATAACGATCCGCACGCACACGCACACGCACACGCACGCACGCACGCACGCACAAACACACACACACACACACACACACACACACACACACACACACACACACACACACACACACACACACACACAAGCTTTTAAATAAAGACGAATGAATCAGGGGCTCAGTGAAGTTGTAAAGATGCCAGCTTAAAGCCTTCACAAGGTGTCAAACATGTATCAGGGTTTAGCTACAACATGTATATACACACACACACACATACACACACACATACACACACACACACACACACACACACACACACACAAATTCCATTGATGTGTATGAAATTAAGGCTGTCATTTCCAAATTATTTTTTCTTTCTTCCCATTTGCCTCAGTTTTTTCAAATTTTTTTCTTTTTTTTTTTACTTTGCATTTTTTCTCAAAATCACTCCACTCCATCCATCCATCCATCCATCCATCCATCCATCCATCCATCCATCCATCCATTAATTTTTTCTTTCTTTCTAACAAATTGTCTTTCTTTCTTTCTTTCTTTCTTTCTTTCTTTCTTTCTTTCTTTCTTTCTTTCTTTCTTTCTTTCTTTCTTTCTTTCCTTTTTTTATTTTGCATTGCTTTATTTTTGTCCCTCAGTTTGTTTGTTTGTTTGTTTGTTTGTTTGTTTGTTTGTTTGTTTGTTTCTTTCTTTCTTTCTTTCTTTACTTATTTATCACTTTCCTTATTCCTTCCTTTTTCTTTCTTTCTTTCTTTCTTTCTTTCTTTCTTTCTTTCTTTCTTTCTTTCTTTCTTTCTTTCTTTCTTTCTTTCTTTCTTTCTTGTGAGGTGTGAAGCGAACATATGATGTTCCTACTGAAGCAGATGTTCCTCCCCACACATGTCGGGCCCCAGTGACACGTGTAAGAGGGTCCATTCACACAGTTCCGTGTACCTGCGCTCGGGGGTCTGTCATGTCACGGCGTGTCGTTTCATACTAGAAGTCTGAATTTTATTTCAGTGTTAAGCTGTAATGTGTCTCAGTCTCAGAATTTAAAAATGAAGCCTTTTTCTCTATAGAGATTATTGTTGGACCTTTAACAGCTATATAAAAAATAGAAAACTTTGGACAAAACAAAAGGCAAAAATTAGAATATAATGTGAAATCATTAGTAAAAAAAAAAAATGTTAATTAGAAAAATGATATAATAAATCTTATAAATAGTACAAACAAAGTAAAATGTATTAAATTTTTGTTATATATTTTTTAAATAAAACAATTAAATCTTTGTAATAGTAATAAAAAAAAAACTTGTAGGAAGTTTTATTTAAATAATACCAATTATTATTGTTTTGTTATTATTATATATATTTATTATATATTGTATTATTATGTATAAATCAATAAATTGTGTATTTATTTAAAAAAAAATTCTAGAGCCTGTTGTGTTTTCCTCTCTCGCTACACTCCGTAGCATCGCCTCAGAGCAGACGTTAGCTCCTGAAGCATCTCCACTAGCAGCATGGAGTCGCCGAGCTTTTCATCTCTTTATCTGGACTACAGAAAAGCTCCCTCTGTGTGAAGAGAGATTCTTCTCCTCACCATTACATCAGCAATTAATTCAGTTCAATTTGATCAACTTTGGACATTGTCCATGAAAAGACATGAATAGATTATAAATTTACATTTATATCAGTTCTTATATGTTCATCCCTAATGAGTTATCTCGTGATTAAGCGTATTAATATTTTAATTAACATGGACAAATAAGAATGATTTATTTAAATGTATGTTTATTATTAGTGAAACCAGACTCAACATAGAGCACGAAGACAAAATATTCTTGTAAATGTTTTAAAGTAATAGTGGTGTTTTAAATGACGTAAATCGTCAGGACACCGAACAGAACTTTAGCTTTGTTTCCACACGGACGGCTTTAATTGCCGGATGTGCCGGCAGATTTCGGTGCTTGATTGAAGACTTGGCGCGTCAGTAAAACAAATGTTTACTTGTTGAAAATTAATTTTCGATGGAGTTTATTTTATGGAGTAAAGTAAGCACGTCGTGAATAAATGTGTTGCGTTTAAGGTTTAGAATTTGGCTGTTTTATATTTAATTGTTTATATTTTTTATAAAAATGCTCAAACAGAATGCGCTGCATTAATCGCGCATTAATAAAATGAGTGCAGTTACAATAAGTTTGCGTTAACATGTTATTAACACTTTCATTTTGACATCCCTAGAAGTATGTATTAATATATGCAATAATATATGTACTCCACTTTATTTTATAGTAATATATCTTATGTAATGACATATGTAATAATATATGAAAAAACATTAAATATTATATGTAATAATATACATAATAATATATGTACTCCACTATATTTTATAATAATATAATAATATATATTATGTATCAGTACATATATGTAATGATATACAGTATGTATTATATGTTATTATATATGTAATAATATATGTAATAATATATGAAATAACATTAAATAATATATGTACATCACTATATTTTATAATGATATATTTAATAATATATGTAATATGTACATCACTATATTTTATAATGATATATTTACTAATATATGTACACTATATTTTTATTACCAATAACCGTCTTTACACCTCAGGTGAAACTAGACACAAAAGGGAACTTGTCCTCATCTGGGTGACACCGAATATCCATATATTACATGGTTCAGGTTCTCAACTGCTCCCTAATAGATGCTTGAGCTGTTGGTTGTTGCTCGATCTGTTTCGACTTGGTGAGTTTAATCTTTTCTCAGAGTGGGAAAAAAGTGGCCGTGTCGTTCTTACCTGACATGCTCTTCACCGAACACTGACTATTCTTCCTCTTCCTCTTCGGGCCATTGAGCCACCTGAGAACACGCAGAGAGAGAGACAGACTGTGAGACGTACTATAAGACAAGTGGAGCAACATGAAAGACGTGTGAACACCGAACTGCTCGTGCCTCAGCACTAACGCGACAACGCTGCCACTACAAAAAAAAAGGAGGTTTACAGACTCAAAGTTGTTTCACTGCAATCTGAGGCTTTGAGATGAATTACACACACACACACACACACACACACACACACACACACACACACACACACACACACACACACACACACATGGCCCTAATGACACGACCTACACACACAGAGCGATGCAGCTCCGCTAAAGACGGTATGGCACAGATGTTATATACAGTAAATATGTGGTTTTTTTTTTTTTTTTTAATTTGGATATTAAAATCAAATAAATACATACAAATATATTCAATAAATAAATGAAATAAATAAAATATATATTGGGCCCTTGAGCAGGGCCCTTAACCCTCTGTGCTCTGTGCTAGAAGCTCCTTTTCTACTCATGATATTAATGATGATATGTTGAGTGAAAATTGAAAGATAAATCACTTTTATGACTATTTTTCAATGAGAAATAAATAAATAAATAAATAAATAAATAAATAAATAAATAAATAAATCAGCAAAAATCTGTGCTGAAATTGAACTTGTACATAAATTACAGGTTTACTGTCCTCTGACTGTTCCAAATCACTAACCTGGAGACTCTTTACAAGAGGTGACTAATAGAATATCCCTTCTATTGTTTCGATAGTTAAAGAAAACCTCACCATCTTTACAAATCCACACGTTTTTCACTGTAATACACTCGCGTTTGCTATAGAAACTGCAAGAGTACGAGTAATTGGCAGCTGCTCATATACAAAACAAGTCTCAACAAGTCTCCATTTTAGAAATGGCAATTATTTCCTTCAAAAATGCAGCCATTATGGTCGCACAAACCAGTGCACTCTTAGTGCCGGTCCCAAGCCCGAATAAATGGGGAGGGTTGCGTTAGGAAGGGCATCCAGCGTAAAAACATGTGCCAAATCAAATATGCCGATTATGAAAGACAAAGAAGCATGGAGATGTTTAGGAGAGATGCAGTGGAGTTTTTAACCAGGTTGTTCAACAGGATTCTGGAAGGTGAGATGATGCCTGAGGAATGGAGAAGGAGTGTGCTGGTACAGATCTTTAAGAACAAGGGAGATGTTGATTAGACACACCATTAAGTTATGTGGTGACCATCTGTGAGCATCAGTATGGTTTTATGCCGAGAATGTTGATAGAGAAGTATAGAGAAGGTCAGAAGGAGTTGCATTGTGTGTTTGTGGATTTAGAGAAAGCGTACGACAGGGTGGAGAGAGGTTTTGTGGTATTGTATGAGGAAGTCAGGTGTGTCAAAGAAGTATGTGAGGGTGGTGCAGGACATGTATGAGGACAGTGTGACGGCAGTGAAGTGTGCAGTAGGAACAACAGACTGGTCTAAGGTGGAGTTTGGACTGCATCAAAGATCGGCTCTGAGCACTTTCCTGTTTGCAGTGGTGATGGACAGGTTGACGGACGAGGTCAGACAGGAGTCTCCCTGGACTATGATGTTTGTGGATGATATTGTGATTTGTGGTGAGAGTAGTGAGCAGGTTGAGAAGAGCCTGGAGAGGTGGAGATATGCGCTGGAGAGAAGGGGAATAAAAGTCAGTAGGAGTAAGACAGAGTACATGTGTGTGAATAAGAGGGAGTGCAGTGGAGGGGTGCGGTTGCAGGGAGAAGAGGTGGAGAAGGTGGAGGAGTTTAGGTACCTGGGGTCAACAGTGCAAAGTAATGGAGAGAGTGTTAGAGAAGTGAAGAAAAGAGTGTAGGCAGGGTTGAGTGGGTGGAGAAGAGTGATAGCAGGAGTGATTTGTGATAGAAGAGTATCTGAGAGTGAAAGGGAAAGTTTATAGGACTGTGGTGAGACCTGAGATGATGTATGGATTTGAGACAGTGGCATTGAGTAAAAGACAGGAGGTGGACCTGGAGGTAGCAGAGCTGAAGATGTTGAGATGTTCATTAGGAGAGATGACGATGGACAGGATTAAAAATGAGTTTATTAGAGAGACAGCACATGTAGGTTGTTTTGGAGACAAGGTGAGGGAGGTGTGATTGAGATGGTTTGGACATGTGCAGAGGAGGAACATGGGGTATATGAGTAGAAGAATGCTGAGGATGGAGCAACCAGGAAAGAAGAAGAATTATTTCCTTCAAAAATATGAAACAAGAAACAAACAATCAACACAGGTTGCAATGTAAATGAATAATGGAGGAAGCAAGATTTTCTATTGAAAGCTTCAAGTGACCAAGAACTGCCACGGAGTCTGTTGTGAACTGATTTGTATTTGTTTTAATTAAGATGATGGATCATTATGTTGGTGTAAAACAAACACAAGTTTGACCTTTGACTGTTACAGAGCGCTGACACTGGAGACTCCTTCCAAAAAGATGCAAAATGCACGTCTTGTTATAGAAAACCTTACCCTACCTACACACACACACACACACACACACACACTCACAAAAATCTTAAACGAATTAAACGAATCCTGACATCTTTATGAATCCTTTTCAGAAATGCCAATAATTTCCTTTAAATGAAATCAAGCTGAGGTCCGTCTCTCTCTCCATCTTTCTCCCTTTCCATATTGAATCTCGTGTGAATCCGATACGATCTGTAACCTAGTTGCAGGTGCGATAAAAAAACGAGACGTTTACCGAAACACACGAGCTCACACTTTCTTACTTCTACTTCTACACAAAAAATTTATGAAATACTCACAAAATTATCTTTCAAATCAATAGAAGTTGAATCTGATTGGCAAGGTTGTTGACTATTTGTTAAAATGGCAATAATGCAGGATTCATTTGCATTTTCTTATTAAATATTTTATATTTTAATAATTTATTCATTACATGATGTAGAATGTATTGAATAACTATCAATAACTATATAGCTCTTAAACTGGTCAAATATATAACTTAATAATAAAAATAAAATAAAATCATATATATATATATATATATATATATATATATATATATATATATATATATAAAAGTCTATATAAAAGTATTTTAGAATAAGAATCATAAAAAAAAACTCAAATCAAATAAATGCTATAAATAATAAATAAATTAAGAAGAAGAAGAAGAGAAAGAAGAAATAAAAAAAATTCTAATAAAATTGCAATGGGACAAATTTAAATAAAATTTTTAAAAAGTTTAAAGAATGACATAAAACAAGAAAAACAAAATAAATAAATTATATATATATATATATATATATATATATATATATATATATATATATATATAAATTTAAAATATGAATAACAATAAATATATTAATAAAAACTAAGTAGCCACACTAGAATAAAAAAATTTTAATAACTAGAACTAAAAAACAAATAAAAATTATAAAAAATTATAATTATTTAGTTCCTGTTTATTTATGGTCAATAAGGTTGAGAGCAGAGCTCTATAGCAGAAGACCTTCTATTTTCTATCTGATCTTAAAGGAGCCGGCTTTGGGCACAATTGTCATGCTGTAACAAGTTTTAGGTCTCGTAGGTAAAGTGAAAAGAAAAGAAAAGTTCACGCTCCAGTACAATTTTGTGGTAACAATTTGGCGAAGAAACCCATTTGGCTGACGAAATCGGGTGTCTCAATACTTTTGTTCATAGAGTGCATAGATATTATATAAAATATAGACTGTAAAAAATGAATAAGGTTATATAAGAGTGCGAGCATCTCTCCTGAGTCCTGCTGTCGGTGGAGCAACTCTCTGAGATATTTACTGTCGCTTCTGGCTTGATTACAGTACCTGTCAATCATTTCTGACCTCACACAACCCGTCTCTCTCTCTCACACACACACACACACACACACACACACACACACACACACACACACACACAGTCTGACAGCCTGAAGCTGGATTTCACATTATAGAGGACAGAAACTGACTCAGGATGGAGCTTCATCTGTGACAGCATCACATGGAGCTTCAACATCTGAGGCGTCCCAAAGAGCGAGAGAGCATGAAGGAACAAGAGAGAGAACCTTGGAAAGAGGGAAGAGAGACCTTTTCTCCAGAATACATCATTATTATTTCACATCTAAATGGACAAGATACACGACTTTGCCATTAGTGGGGAGACCCCATGTGGGCTAATCTCTCTCTCTCTCTCTCTCTCTCTCTCTCTCTCTCTCTCTCTCTCTCTCTCTCTCTCTCTCTCTCTCTCTCTCACACACACACACACACACACACACACACACACACACACACACACACACACACGATATTACAAGAAAGAATACTTGATGCACAGTTAACAAGCCATAAAAATGTGTGCGAACATCAAAGACCTCCCTGTGTGTGTGTGTATGCCTGTGTGTGTGTGTGTGTGTGTGTGTGTGTGTGTGTGTGTGTGTGTGTGTGTGTGTGTGTGACTGATAATTCTTACCTGATGACACTGTTGGAATGTAAAATGTACATGGCTGAAGCCTAGTGCTGGAGCTTGTGAACTGGGACTGAGCCGCTCAGTCTGACACGATGAGCTCACACACACACACACACACACACACACACACACACACACATACACACACACACACACACACACACACACACACACACACACACACACAAGCACATACACACATATACACACACACACACACACGCTCTCTCTCTTGTTACGTAGGCTCTCTCTCGCTTGCCCTCCTTTCTATTTTCGGACACTTTTTGATCCACTGCACATTCTGCAATGATGCACCGGTTCTCTGATTTACTGCAGCACCAGGACACGATTTCATTATTGACATCGTGATCGATTATGTCGCGATAACATCCTCAGAAGTGTCCCACATAGAGAATCTCACTTCCCAAACTTCGCAGTTCTGCTGTAATCATAATGGTTCTGTGGCAAAATGGCCGCGGAACCGCTGAAGATGGAAGCCAGTCTGTCAGTTATGTTTCAGATCACAGCATTCGAACTCAACAGCCGAACAGGACAAGGAAAAACAAGACAAAAAAACCACATGACAAGACAGAACAAGACGAGTGAAGGTTGTGAGGGACAGTGAGGGACTGTTAGGGACTGTGAGCTATTATGAGGTGTTGTTAGAGACTGTGAGGTCATGTGACATTTGGTCTTCAACTGTGAAGGACTGTTAGGGACTCTTAGGGACTGTAAGGTGATGTTAAATGCCGTGAGGGACTTTGAGGAACTGTAGGGGACTGTGAGGAATGCTGAGGGACTGTTAGGGTATGTGAGGGACTGTTAGGAACTGTGAGGGACTGTGAGAACTGATAGGGACTATGAGAGACTGTAAGGGACTGTGAGGGACTGTGAGAAACTGTGAGGAACTGTGAGAACTGATAGGGACTATGAGAGACTGTGAGGGACTGTGAGCTATTATGAGGTGTTGTTAGAGACAGTGAAGTCTTTTGACATTCGGTTAGCAACAGTGAAGAACTATTAGGGGCACTTAGGGACTGTAAGCTAATGCTTGGTGCTTTGAGGGACTGTGAGGTGCTTTTAGGGACTGTTTGGAAATGTGAGGTCTTTTGAGGTGCTGTTAGGGACTGTGAGGGACTGTAAGGAACTGTGAGGAACTGTGAAAACTGATAGGGACTATGAGAGACTGTGAGGGACTGTTAGGAACTGTGAGGAACTGTGAGAACTGATCGGGACTATGAGCGACTGTGAGGGACTGTGAGAAACTGTGAGGAACTGTGAGAACTGATAGGGACTATGAGAGACTGTGAGGGACTGTGAGAAACTGTGAGGAACTGTGAGAACTGATAGGGACTATGAGAGACTGTGAGGGACTGTGAGAACTGTTAGGGACTGTGAGCTATTATGAGGTGTTGTTAGAGACAGTGAAGTCTTTTGACATTTAGTTAGCAACTGTGAAGAACTATTAGGGGCACTTAGGGACTGTACGGTGATGTTTGGTGCTGTGAGGAACTGTGAGGTGCTTTTAGGGACTGTTTGGGACTGTGAGGTCTTTTGAGGTGCTGTTAGGGACTGTGAGGGGCTGTAAGTAACAAAAAACATGCAAATATAGTGACTATAGCAGGGGTGGCCAACCCGTGGCTCACGAGCCGCATGCGGCTCTTTGGCTGGTTTCATGCGGCTCTTACGTTCATATCGAAGTTTGTGTTTTTTTTATGTGCGTGTTTGCTTCGCTTGAGTTCAATACGGTATTTTTAAGACTTAAATGATCTTGCCCCTACCCATACTGGGAAACTTTGCGGTATATTCATCTCACGCGCATGCGCATTTGACGAAAATACCGTATTGAACTCAAGCGAAGTGAACACGCACATAAAAAAACCACACAAACAAAGTCTGTGTTTTCTACCCTGAAACACGTGAAATCAAAGCATCGATCTGTTCTGACTGACACACGTGAAAGAATTGCTTCGAGTGGCAACAACGGAATACGAGACAGATTTAAAGGGGATTGTTCAAGGCAAGGAATGCCAAAAGTCCCACTAACATGCATAGTAAAAGAAAAACGCTATTGTAAATTATTATATTTTCGTTTGTGGACTTGGTTAAACAGAGTTTGTGTGTGTGAGGCAGTGCAGTGTTCATTGTTGAAAATGACTGTCCTGTGGTCTTAGAACTGTAGGAGTCAATTTCTGTCATTATGGCGGTGTGTGACATTTACAATAAATCTGTGTGTGTGTGTGTGTGTGTGTGTGTGTGTGTGTGTGTGTGTGTGTGTGTGTGTGTGTGTGTGTGCGCGCGCGGGTGTTAGAGGAAGGGATGGGTGAAGTTCATGTGTGCGTATGTGTATGATGTGGTTCTTTGCGGTAACACAGTAAAAAAAATGTGGCTCTCGGTCTCTGACTGGTTGGCCACCCCTGGACTATAGTGATTAGAGCAAAACTGCAACACTAAACTTGCAACTGCAACACTAGAAGTTTGTGTGTGTGTGTGTGTGTGTGTGTGTGTGTGTGTGTGTGTGTGTGTTTGTTGGAGCAGTGATTGGGAGATTGAGATGGGATTAAGACGCATGCAGAGTACAGATCAACTCACAGCATACAAACAGTAAGAAAAAAATCTGAAGCTACCACATCTTTTACTGATCCCTCGCTTCACATCTGTCTTGCTCTCTCCTTCCATCCCTGTCTCATTCTCTCTCTCTTCTCTCTCTCTCTCTCTCTCTCTCTCTCTCTCTCTCTCTCTCTCTCTCTCTCTCTCTCTCTCTCTCTTTCCATCTCTCTGTCTAATGATTGGTCCATATTTTCCTCCTTTTGTCTGGCTCTATGTCTCTCACTGAATTTCTTTCGTTGTTTTTGTCTGTCTCTTTACCACATTTTTCAAGTCTATCTTTCTCTCTCTCTTTCTCTTTTTATTTCTCTGTTCTATTTGTGCTATATTGCTCTCTTTATGTCTCTATTTTTATGTCATTGCTTCTTACTTTGTCTCTCCCTGTTTTGAAGTCCATCTCTCTCTCATTCCCTCTTATTCTCTCTCTCTCTCTCTCTCTCTCTCTCTCTCTCTCTCTCTCTCTCTCTCTCTTCTCTCTCTCTCTCTCTCTCTCTCTCTCTCTCTCTCTCTCTCTCTCTCTCTCTCCCCATCCCCCCCCCCCCGCCCCCCGCTTTTATAAGCAGCTTATTTTAGCTCCAGTCTAAATGTGTGTTGGCGTACGCTGTCGTCCACGTGCTCCTCCTCTACAGAGAGTAGCAAACAGATGGAAAGAAATCATGTGTGTGTGTGTGTGTGTGTGTGTGTGTGTGTGTGTGTGTGTGTGTGTGTGTGTGTGTGTGTGTGTGTGTGTGTGTGTGTGGGCATGTGATGTTAGATAAGGCGCTGCCACTCAAATCTCTACACATTCCATAATTTAGCTATAAACTCCATTCCTGTGACTTCTACATGTATCTATGCTTTAAGGTCATGAGAGGGGGTTAGAGGTTCTATAAGGAACTATGCTACAAATGACTATGAAATAATGTAAGGGCTATGAGGTAATGTGAGGGACTGTGAGGTAATGTATGGGACTGTGAGGTAATGTATGGGACTGTGAGGTAATGTGAGGGACTGTGAGGTAATGTGAAGGACTGTGAGGTAATGTGAAGGACAGTGAGGTAATGTATGGGACTGTGAGGTAATGTATGGGACTGTGAGGTAATGTAAGGGACTGTGAGGTAATGTGAGGGACTGTAAGGTAATGTTTATGATGGTGAGGTAATGTTTGGGACTGTGAGGTAATGTGAGGGACTGTAAGGTAATGTTTATGATGGTGAGGTAATGTTTGGGACTGTGAGGTAATGTGAAGAACTGTGAGGTAATGTTTATGATGGTGAGGTAATGTTTGGGACTGTAAGGCAATGTGAGGGACTGTAAGGTAATGTTTATGATGGTGAGGTAATGTTTGGGACTGTGAGGTAATGTGAAGAACTGTGAGGTAATGTGAAGGACAGTGAGGTAATGTATGGGACTGTAAGGTAATGTGAAGGACTATGAGGTAATGTATGGGACTGTAAGGTAATGTGAAGGACTATGAGGTAATGTGACAGACTGTGAGGTAATGTGAGGGACTGTGAGGTAATGTATGGGACTTTGAGGTAATGTAAGGGAATGTAAGATAAAGTGAGGGACTGTAAAATAATGTTTATGATGGTAAGGTAATGTTTGGGACGGTGAGGTAATGTAAGGGACTGTGAGGTAATGTGAGGGAATGTAAGGTAATGTTTATGATGGTGAGGTAATGTTTGGGACTGTGAGGTAATGTGAGGGACTGTAAGGTAATGTTTATTACATTTACTACATAATTCCATACGAGTTCTTTCATAGTTTCACAGTCTTTACTATTAATGTTCAATGTTGAAAATAATAAAAAATAAAAAAAAGTCTCGGTTACAACTGTATAACTTTTGTGTATTTTTCTTGTGTAACATACAGTCATTGAGTTCTCTGACCCTTACATGCATTATCATGCAATATGATTTGTTTTCCTCTTACTCTTAATGTTCAATCTGTAATCTATCTGTCTCACATTAATGAACCAAACCTCAGTTCATGATCAAATGAACAGAATAAGGGTTGGAGATCAAATTAAGGGTGGAGTCAAAAATTTAAATATATTACATTATTAAGTGGTGAATGTAATCAGAGATGGCAAAAGTACACACATCCTTCACTCAAGTAGAAGTACAGCTACTCATTGAGAAGAAAAGAATATTGATCTTGCCATCAAATAGATTGAAACTAAATTAAAGATCCTGGTTTAAAAATGTAAGAAGTAGAAAGTACATATATTCGTGTAAAAAATCTAATGAGTGAAAATGAGAGCAAATTACACACAAAGAAGGTACAATGCTCTCTTTTTCTTTAGCCAACACTGATAATTTTCCAATAATGTTTTTTATTTATATATAATAATTTTGTATATAATGTTATACAGTGTACAATAATAATGTTATATTACAAAGATTTTATAATATTTTCTTTAACTCTTCAACATAAATATTTTATTAAATATTATTTAAAGCACTGCAAATATAAATATAATGAATAATAACGATGACAATATAAACAATAATAATAAAGAGGAGGAGGCAGAGTGTTGGGAAAAAGGAGAAGTACACATTGCTTTGATGAATAGATTCTGAATTAAAATAGGACTTAAAAACCGTCACATGCATTAAATAGTGTGCTTTATGGTTACAGTGGATTAAAGAGTGAATTATGCATTGACCGATGAGAGCCAGAGTCAATCAGAACCAATGAGAATCAATCAGAACCAACGAGTCAGTCAGATCCAATCAGATGCAGTCAGAGCCAAGGTGAGTCAATCAGGGTCAGTCATAGCCAATCAGAATCAGCCAAAGACAGTCAGAGCCAATCAGAACTGCAGAAACTATCAGGAAGAGGAACCAGCGACTCACCGTTTCTCTTCTTTCTCTGATTGGTTAAGATCCTGCTCCTTGGGCATGTGTTCCATTCACCTTAATTCCATCCAGCAGCCAATCATGTGAGACTGAGGCGGGCCCCACCTGTGGGCGAGTGCCTGTCATTCGCGTCGCTGAGTCAGGTGGACATCCCACAGCTCTGAGGAGCCACGTTCACCGACCAATCCCAGTGTTCGCTCCAACACAGATGGCCAATACCATAAGACACAACCTGGAACATAAAAAAGACACAAGGGTCAGAATGCTGAGGTGAGGAAAGTCTTACCATCACACAACTTCCTGTCATTGTACATCATCATCATCATCATCATCATCATCCTGTCATTATACATCATCCTTTCATCACACATCATCCTGTCACAAGAAGAGAAAGAAGAAGAAAAAGAAGAAGGAGGTAATGATGATTATGATGGTAATAAAAATATAATAATAAATTGTCAAGAAAGAAAGAAAGAAAGAAAGAAAGCAAGAAAGAAAGAAAGAAAGAAAGAAAGAAGGAAAGAAAGAAAGAAAGAAAGAAAGAAAGAAAGAAAGAAAGAAAGAAAGAAAGAAAGAAAGAAAGAAAGAAAGAAAGAAAGAAAGAAAGAAAGAAAGAAAGAAAGAAAGAAAAATTAAGCAGTGTTTATAACATGAGACTGCGGCTTTGTGAGGAAGTGTTTTAGTCAGCCAAGTGTTAGAACATGAGCTGGAGCTCAACTACAAATGCTGTATCGAGGTCAAAAACAGCAGACACACACACACACGCGCACACACACACACACGCATTTAGTCGCACTCACACGTACAGTAAAACACATACTGAAAGCTCATTTATTTCAGCTGTAGGAGTTCTCGCTAGTCGAGGCTCACAGTCGGACGGCTGATCCTTCCAGCTGTAGGCTGTAATGTTCTTTACCCTGAAAGCATCCAGACTCTAATGATGCATGTGTTACTGAAACGCAGAGCAAAGCAGCAAACTGGTGCATTCCTGCTAACGCTAATGTCCACTGCGCTAATGTATACATCATGTTTTCATCAG
Organism: Silurus aristotelis; assembly: GCF_946808225.1. Lineage (NCBI taxonomy): Eukaryota > Metazoa > Chordata > Actinopteri > Siluriformes > Siluridae > Silurus > Silurus aristotelis. The sequence continues at coordinate 3,952,592 of NC_139585.1, read as the reverse complement.
CCAGATTTTACACAAACATCTGCAGAATTAATAAAGCAGGTGAAAAAGTCAGATGATGGTGATGGGAAAAAAAGATGAGAGAAGAAGAAGAAAGATTAGGAAAAAAGACGAAAAAGAAGACAAAAACAAAGAACAAGCATAAGAATAAAAAAATAAAATAAAAATAATTATATACAGTAACAGGAACACAGACAGACAGACAGACAGACAGACAGACAGACAGACAGACAGACAGACAGACAGGCAGACAGACAGACAGATTTGACATGTTTCCTCTCTACATGCAGTTGTCTGGCTGCAGCTTTGTTCCATCTGTATTTCTGGCCCTGACGTGTAAGGCATGTGAGGTGTGTGAGCCACGTGAGGCGTGTGAGATGCACTTACACGTGTAACGCCGCCTGTCAGCTCAGCTGTATGCGCTGTCAGCTTTGTTTATGCTCAGGGAAACATTAAGCAGTATGCTGTTCAGGTTTTGAAGCAAAAAAGCAACTTAAGTAGACAAACAAACTGAGTTGTTCAGGTTCCTCATGAATTCCATGTGTACAGCTCTTCAGTTTCAGGCTGCACTGGTATTTATATGCTTCAATCTATATATCTCTCAAATGCAATATATCCCATTTCAATGATACTACAATATTTATTCTATTGGTTTATTCCAAAATTGCTGCAATTCCCAGAACTTGTTCGGCCTAGAGGCGCTCAATTATCAAAAGTGACACAAACCGAGACTCAAGACCAAGAAATTATTTTACTTATTGCAACAGTATTATTGTTTTAAAAAATACCAATCAGTCTAAATAATCACAGCGCAGAATTGCAATCAGAACCAAGTTGTACTCTTATGTAATCTGGGATCAACAAAGAAAACCATGTATCTGATGTTGTAACATACCACTAAATGGATATTAAAAGAGCAGGATGTCAAAAGCATCATCCATTCATTAATCTTCAGTAGCCCTCATTGTACACAGGGTCATTGGAGAGCCTATGCCAGGGAAGCTCAAGGAACAAAGCTGGGGAGACCTTGGACCAGGTGTCAACTCAACAATTACAAACACATTCAAATAACCGTTCCACACACTACAGACCATTTGCAAACCCTAATATAACTACAACTCGTGTGTTTGAACTGAGGGAGGAAACCAGAGTATTTGGAGAAACCCCCCAAAGCACTTGCGAACTCTGAACACAGATCGCAGATGAAGGACTAAACCCTCCAATACTGGAAGCTTTTTAAATGACCAATTATCAGGCAGAGTTTATTAGTCAAAACTACTAGCCAGTCTTTTTTACCCAGAACTACTACCAAGTCCCTCCTACCCAGAACTACTAGCCAATCCCTCCCACCCAGAATTACTTTCCAGTCAATCCTACCCAGAACTACTACCCAGTTCCTCCTACCCAGAAGTACTACCCAGTCCCTTCTACCCAGAATTACTAGCCAATCGCTCCCGCCAAGAATTACTTCCCAGTCACTCCTACCCAAACCTACTAGCCAGTCCCTCCTACCCAGAACTACTACCCAGTCCCTTCTACCCAGAGCTACTAGCAAGTCCCTCCTACAAGCCAGTCCCTCCTACAAGCCAGTCCCTCCTACCCAGAACTTCTAGCCAATCCTCTTTCCCACAAGAACTAGCCAGTCCCTCTCATCCAGAACTACTACCCAGTCCCTCTCACCCAGATCTACTAACCAGTGCCCCCATACCCCAAACTATTAGCCAGTCACTCCCAGAAATAACTGCTAGCTAGTCCTTTCCACCCAGAAATACTACACAGTCCCTCCTACCTAAAACTACAACCCCGTGCCCCTACCCAAAACTTAGGCAGTCCCTCCTACCAATAACTACTAGCCAGTTCCAGCATTTTTCTTCCCAGAACTGGAAAAAAATGACTCTGCATAATAACCCATATAAAACACAACCATATCGTTGAGCATAACTCATAAGGAGGCTTCTGTAATGCCTAGTTATTCTACAAGTGGTCATGTTGAACAACCAAGAAAAAAACAACCTACTTTTTGTATTTATTCTACATCTGCTGTTTCTCCTCATTGAAAATGTAAAGGCTCTGGCATGGAGGAGTTGGTGTTGGATCTATAATGACTTTAGATGTTGAGATACTTTATGAGTTGCTTTATGAGTTGCTCCACAACTTCAACTGACTGTAGAAAGGACATTATTTATAATCACAGACTCTGTTGTTCACGGCATTTCTCAATCTTCTGTGTTTTGTTTTTATGATTTATTATCTCACTGTTGTTATCACCCAAATGAGGATGGGTTCCCCTTTTGAGTCGGCTTTCTCTCAAGGTTTCTTTCTCATACCATCTAAGCAAGTTTTTCTTTGCCACCTGTCACCCCAGGCTTCATCATCAGGCATACATGCACTTAATTCACTTATATTTAAATTACCATTCTGTAAACCTGCTTTGAGACAATGTCCATTGTGCAATATAATAAAAATACTCTTGAGATATTTGGCAGAAACTCATTTCCAGAGCAAGTCATTTATACCATTGAGCAGTTGTGGGGTCTAGTGTTTTGCAGAAAAGCTCTAGAATGAGAGCTTGGTCTTGCTGGGATTTGAACTCACAACCTTCCAAGGAGAAGTTCAACATCTAACCATTGAGATGCCACTTTCCTTTTGCTAGTGCACACTGTTCATTCAAGTGGTGGGCTTTTAGCCAAATGCTAAAAGTGAGGAAGGAAGAGAAACGGTAAGAGACAAAAATTAGTGGGACGATTGAAGCCAGTTCTTAAAATTGCTTTGTTGAAAAAAGAGCAGCTATGTGTGTGTGTACAAATCACACAAATGAGCCTGCATCCGGTCCCGAATCACGCATTCAATGCAGGAGCTCACTTCAGTTCAAGGGCACCGAAACAAGTGTGTGATGCAAGCTAGGGAGAGCAGAGCCAAAGGGACATTCATTCTGCATTAGTTAATGCGTGGCTGGCTGCTTTCACGATGCTGTGTGTCCACCGGCCAAACTGTCCTGCTAGTACATGCCAAAAACCGAGGAAGAGCCATCACTGGTGCATGAGGCTCTTACGTCGGTCTGTCAACAAGTTGCGTATCGCTTCTTTATGCAATCGCTTCTTAGTCATAAACACAGAAAGCACAGCACTCTCAACTGAGAGGTTTTTCTAATAAGTCTCTCACACACACACACACACACACACACACACACACACACACACACACACACACACACACACACACACACACACCACACACCCCTCATCCTTGTCCTCCTTTCATAACAAGATGACACGTGTGGCTAGCCATCGCTGCTCACTCGTTTTAGCTCGTGCCTGCTGCAGCCTCTCTTACACAGGTCCCAGGTCAAATCCATAAAACTTTAAGCCTTCAAACACTCAGGACCTTAAAAATACGTTTTATGGCCCGGGCTTCTTGCTTTAAAAGCAACACTGAGAAAGAGCGAGTGGAAAACGGTGGCACGCCGATAAAGCAAGGCGGAATAGAGAGCAGGCAGAAATCGGAGTCCAAAATAACTCAAACTCGAGAGGGGTCAGGAGTTGAAGGATAAAATCGGAGTGGCACTACACCTGCGAGCGAAAATAAAGAAAATCAGGATACGGCAATAAATTACGGCTGTAAAAGTGACTGGATTATAAGTGTGTGTGAGAAGGGAGGGGAACACACTCATTAATATACGGTAATAAAAGAGCTGTAGGCATGGTTTTGCCTATGCAGGTGTGTGTGTGTGTGTGTATATATATACATATATATATATATATATATATATATATATATATATATATATATATATATATTTATATATATATATATATATATATATATATATATATATATATATATATATATATATATATATATATATATATATATATGTATATGGCCTACGAGTCACATAAAGTACAGATTAACATGGCAGAGGTAGAGCTGCATCTTCCTGGAGACAGAGCAGGAAAATGGATTTGCTGTCTGTCTAAAACAAAGAAATACAAGCGAACTATCTGTACCATATTGTATTGTATAGCATCATATTATTTTATTGCATTGTACTCGAATTGAATTTTCATCGAATCGCACTGCATCGTAATAGGGTGAATCATATCTCATTGCATTGGTAGCTGCCTCATATGTATCTTTAATGTATCATATACTGTGTATATGTAGTATATATTAGGGCAGTGTGTAGTGTAGTGTTTTCCAGGTGTAATTTTTCTCAGTCGTGCTGCAACAGTCACTGCTCGCTTCCTTCCAAAACTTTTTAATTGGTCTTAAGAAACTGGATCCACGTTTTTTTCTTTTTCGCATCTCGGCCTCTTTTTGCTTCTTGCCATGGCCTTAATTGTGCACTTCAAAATGCCAGGCTTGAAAGAGCATAAAAAAAGAATAATTTCTGACCATGTTGCTGCATGTTAGTCAGTGGAACAGTGTTCGGTTAATTAGACTCCACACTGAGGTTTTAAAGTGCATAGAATAAAAAAGCAGTACTGGTGAAAGAATTCAACCCTAAAGAAAAAGCAAGTATATAGAACTTAAGAGGGTGAACTTGAGAAATAAGCAACCAGGGCCACAAGCATGACATGGGCCAAAGGTCATTCACTCGGCTCCTTTACTCTAATTGTTCAACCCCATAGTGAAGAGGAACTGGTTCAGGCATGATGACTTTTCAGACTGTGCACTAGTGAGCTGATTGAGCGAAACATTTACAACTAAAACACCACAGGCTGCAATAAAGATTTGCATAGATGGAATTTTGGACTTTTCCTGATAAATCACGGCATGGCATGGGTCCTATTTAATTCATGGACCAGTCAACTAAACTACTAAGCAACTACAAGTATTCCGATACAGGTCACGGTTGAACAAGATACAGCTGGTCCACTGGATGACAAAAAGGGAGATGGGATGACAATCTCACAAGCACTCAATGACACCCTTGCAAATTCACAAGCATATTTTTGAGAAGGAAACCACAGAACCACTGGAATACCAATACAATCTTAAGAAGAACATCTGAACCTCTGCAAAAACTGGAATCCACATTCAGGGCCAAACCAAAAGGCCTGGAGCTGTGATGTACCAATACTACCCAGTGAACGTTGGATAATGAAAAAATAAAACGGATGGGTGGAAAACATTCCCACAGTGTCATTTCACAAAGAACGAATATCCAGAGAGCAGTAAAATGCTTTATAAGCTCTCCTGAAATAGTCAATAAAATGTAAACAAATTGGGTTGAGTCTGTATCCAGTGAAAAACCAAAATAACTTTAATCATCTTTTGAGGCTTGAGAAAATGAGTCATGTGACATGTGAGTTCGTTCTTTTAATATGATCAGTCATCTTATATAAGAAGGCGACTTGCATGCAAACCTTTTTCTGGTTTAAAAATGCAAATCAGAAGATGTAGAAGCATCCTACAGTCTGTACAACATGACAGGATAATCAAATACAGAAACTAGCAGTATTGTTCCAGCAGGGCAGGTGAATGTCAGAGAATGAATTGGTGAGATGATTCAACAAATTAAATAACTGCTGGTTTCATGGTCTGACCAATACAATGTGACAAATTCATGCCAGTGTTTTAAGAACCATATTATTACTTCACCATAATCTAATCTCCACTACTGTTCTTCACCCTATTCCATTTCTCCGTCTACTCTTTTCCCACCAATATACTACACTATACTACTCTTATTCCCAATACTGTACCTCACCTAACTTCATTCTCTACCCCACTCCATTTCCACTCCATTTCACTCTGTGTCTGTAATCCGCCCTACTCTATAGTTCTCCATATTTAATGATGGATGAAGTGCACAAACCCTGTAGTTAAAGTAGAGATAAACTCAGTAAAATGTGACTCCAGTAAAAGTGTCCCTTTAAATTTTCACTTGAGTAAAATTACAAACGTCTTTTTCTTTAAATTACTTAAGTATCCAAAGTACTATGATTTATTATAACTATAATGTTCCTATTATCATTTTTATCACAAGACTCTTTACTTAATCACCTCAGTTGATGTGAAAAGACTCGAATGTGACTCTCAGCACACCGATCTATTAATAGAATGATATTAATAACTCAAACACTGATTGATTTCTATTATAATTATCATGAACACAAAACCTTCTTTTAGAGTCTGGATTTTCTTCATTTATTCCTCTCTTAATGTTCTGTTTGATGTTGAACTGATGCATTGGAGAATAGTATAACATAATTTTGGTAAAGAGAGTACACTGGAATACACTGGAATACACTGGAATACACTGGAGTACACTGGAGTACACTGTAGTAGAGACTCCAGGTGAAGCATAGTATTGGAGAATAGTATAATATAATTTTGGTAAAGAGAGTACACTGGAATACACTGGAATACACTGGAATACACTGGAGTACACTGGAATACACTGGGGTACACTGGAATACACTGGCGTACACTGGATTATAGACTCCAGGTGAAGGTAAAGTCAGAGGAAATAAGTACAGTTACTTATTTAACTGTATTCTATTCTCCACTACCATACTTCATCCTGCTCATTTCTGCCATACCCCATGCTTTACTGCTTAGTTACACTCTGCTCTACTACAGACCACCAGATGGACTGTAAAGGTCATGGATTGTGACAGATCGACTTCACCTACTGAGCACCACAGATCCTCATGCATGTTTCCTTGTGTTTCCTTCTCCTGTCTCTTCCTATGTGTTTACATAAAGCAGAGTTTGTCATTAAGCAGTGTCTGCTGTGTGCGATCCTCGCTGCCTAAAGGAGACCCTGCAAGCCTGTTTACTGTCACACGGTTATTAATAAGCGCTTGTAAATCACGCTCGTGGAGACCTGCCGCTTCGGGTTTTATGCCTCTTACAAGGGCAGAGTAAGTGATTGTGGGGGTGTGTATGTCGAGAAAAAGGGAATTTGAGAGCTAAAGAGGCCCTAAATCAATAAGCAGGAATCTGGTATCTGCTTCTGCACAAACTACATGCGTATAAAAATCACACTGAACACTAGCTCTAGGTAAATCCTCCCTTAGCATGAGGAACAGTGTTGGACGCTTCGTTTCTCCAAACGTTCAGCTGAAATATTTTGCTGTGCCTCTTGTAAAACTCGCCAAAGATCTTCTTCACTAGATGGAGATTCCTTTCTGTCTTGTGATTCAGTTCATCCCAGAGCAATTCAGTAGGATTTAGGTGCGGCGACTGAGCAGGTCGTTTGATAGATATCAATCCAGGTGACCGTTTGCTTCTTGTCTTGTTGAATGGTGAAGTCGGTTCTCATGAGGGTCCAGATAGAATTGCATGGCGTTAAAGTAGGGAATGTTTGCCATGTTGGTTATTTTTACCTGGAATAAGTCTCTAACTTTCCCTGCTTCAAAACAACCGCAAACCACTGAGCTTCCACCCCTTGACTGTGGGGGTGAGGCAGCCTGATCACATCTTCTCTCATGTTCTCAATCTTACACAAGTTCTTCTGTTAGAGACAAAAAATGTCCCTTTTGGACTCCACAGAACTTTCATCAACTCATTCACTGTCCAGCTTCTGTGTATTTTGTCCTTTGAGCAAAAGGAACATGCACATGTCTAGAAAAAGAGAGAGAGAGTGGATAATCCTTCCATAAACTTTCAATATATCAACAAATACACACTATAAAAACCTTTTATTATTGCTCTGGGATGAAATGAAGCCTCTCTCATACCAGTCCCTGTGAATGATCTGTTACTGTAGAAACCATGACGCATTAGGTTTAGGATAAACCTGTAATAGAATGTCTGTACAGAACGCACGTTACAACGTTTGTTTTTTTACAGCAAAACAGATGGTATTTTTCCAGGTGTGGAATTTGGTGGTTTTACATTCCATACTTGCATTAGTGTGTCATAACTCCCTGTCACCCCCTTACTGTCCTTTTCTCTCTCTGTCTCGAGTTAAACATGCTCCTGAGGTACCACCGTTCCTGTCCTTTTCTCCTATTTGGATCAGCTGGATCTGATGGAGTTCTCTTCTAATGGAGTCCACTTTGCGTGGGGAGGGTTCCACCTCAACAGCCTAAAGATCAATGAAGTTTACTGAGCAACTGATAAAGGATTTGGACATAATTTGGACTGTAATTAATAGCAACAGTCTGCTATAAAGTCTCAGGACCATGGGTTGCATAAACAGTTTTGCATCTACTAGAGTTTGACCCATAGTGGATTTTACCGATACCGGTAGCGAGATTGGATCGTACTTACCGATAACTGATTAATCAACCGGTAGTTTTTAAAATGGATACTAAAGAAACAAACATAACAGTCCATGTAAAATAGTACTGAACCTATAAAAAAAAAAAAAGAAAGAAAATAAATAAAAACATGACTGAATAGTAAAAATTAAAATTAATAATTATATTATGAATAAACTAAATATTATAAAAATAATATAGCGCTCTCCGTCTCAATGATTCGCCTCTAGTGGCCGCTATTGGTATGGATTTTTGGATAGCTTATAGTAATCGATTAATCGACACAAACGATGAATCGGTCGACGTCTACCTTTGATGGAACTGTAATGAACAGACATGAGGATGGGTTCCCTTTTGAGTCTGGTTCCTCTCAAAGGTTCTTCACCATGCTATCTGAGGGCATTTTTATTTGCCCCAGTCGCCATCGGCTCACACATTGGGGACAAGCTTACAATTATACTGAACAAAGTTATACATTCATTTATAAGCACTTTATTTTTGTAAAGCTCAATTCGATTTAATTCATTGTTATCTGTATAGTGTTCTTAACAATGGACACTGTCTCTCAGCAGATTAAAATAATGAATAAGTTTGTCCCTAATGAGTAAACCAGTGGCGACTGTGGCAAAAAAAAACCCTGAGATAGCATGAGGAAGAAACCTTAAAGGATCCAGACTCAAGAGGCAACCCGTCCTCATCCATGACAAGCTGCTTTGAGACAATGTCCATTGTTACAAGCGCTCTACAAATAAAAACTAATTAAATAACGTTCAAGAAAACTGATTACCCGGAGTTTAGAAACACATACTGAATTCTGCATTGAGTATCAGAGACACATCTCCGATTCTCTTTTTGCTCTTTTTATTGTCTCAGAGTCTGTAGTGGGGAGACGCTGGGATGTTGTGTTAGCTGGTGAGCAGGATGAACAGAGGAAAAGGGAGGGATTGCGAGGAATTCAACTGGGTACATAAAAGGTGGGTCAGGGGAAGGTCAGAGTACCGAGGGTACAGTACGGTGCGCTGTGAACCGTCTCTACCTCGATCGGCTTCACTTCTCGGCTAAAAAAAGAAAAAGAAATTAAGAAAAATAACGCTGTCAAGGCGATGCACACATTTGCAAACAGGCAAACAAGAGCTGATTTTATCTCTCTCATCTGCATGTCGCTTTGAGGGAGGATCTGTCAACACTTCTGATCAGATAAAATCGCATCTCCGTGCTAGGTCTGTTGTGAGGCGCTGAACCGAAGCATATAAATCTGTCATGGATTTTGCAGGGGAGAAATGTTTACCACAAGCTGTTCTCTTCTTCCCTCGCTCTGTGGCTTTCTCCATTTTTTTTTTTGTTTGTTTCTTTTTAAAGAGTTCTTATATTTTATTAGCATAGACGAGTGGAAAGTGCAGTAAGTGGTGCAGGCTACAGGATTTCCCCGAAGCACCAGACGAATACACAAACCTAATGACCTACTTACAGCAATCAGGCCACTATAAACAGGGCGGCATTGGAAAGGGAAAAAATATAAATAAGAAAAAAGGGCTGAGGGAGCATGAGAGCCTGAGAGAAAGCATGAAAGAAAGAAAGAAAGAAAGAAAGAAAGAAAGAAAGAAAGAAAGAAAGAAAGAAAGAAAGAAAGAAAGGCGGAAAAGAAAGAAAGAAAGAAAGAAAGAAAGAAAGAAAGAAAGGCGGAGAAGAAAGAAAGAAAGAAGAAAGAAAGAAAGAAAGAAAGAAAGAAAGAGAGGCGGAGAAGAAAGAAAGAAAGAAAGAAAGAAAGAAAGAAAGAAAGAAAGAAAGAAAGAAAGAAAGAAAGAAAGAAAGAAAGAAAGGCGGAGAAGAAAGAAAGAAAGAAAGAAAGAAAGAAAGAAAGAAAGAAAGAAAGAAAGAAAGAAAGGCGGAGTTGGAGAGAAAGAGAGTGGAAAGAAAGAGAGTTGGAGAAGAAAGAAAGAAAGAAAGAAAGAAAGAAAGAAAGAAAGAAAGAAAGAAAGAAAGAAAGAATGAAAGAAAGACAGAAAAGGAAGAAAGAAAGAAAGAAAGAAAGAAAGAAAGAAAGAAAGAAAGAAAGAAAGAAAGAAAGAAAGAAAGAAAGAAAGAAAGAATGGATGAAAGAAAGAAAGAAAGGCGGAAAAGAAAGAAAGAAAGAAAGAAAGAAAGAAAGAAAGAAAGAAAGAAAGAAAGAAAGAAAGAAAGAAAGAAAGAAAGAAAGAAAGAAAGAAAGAAAGGCGGAGAAGAAAGAAAGAAAGAAAGAAAGAAAGAAAGAAAGTAAGAAAGAAAGAAAGAAAGAAAGAAAGAAAGAAAGAAAGAAAGAAAGAAAGAAAGAAAATGTTATACAGAAAGAAAGAAAGAAAGAAAGAAAGAAAGAAAGAAAGAAAGAAAGAAAGAAAGAAAGAAAGAAAGAAAGAAAGAAAATGTTATACAGAAAGAAAGAAAGAAAGAAAGAAAGAAAGAAAGAAAGAAAGAAAGAAAGAAAGAAAATGTTATACAGAAAGAAAGAAAGAAAGAAAGAAAGAAAGAAAGAAAGAAAGAAAGAAAAAAAAGAAAGAAAGAAAGAAAGAAAGAAAGAAAGAAAGAAAGAAAGAAAGAAAATGTTATACAGTCAGAAAGAAAGAAAGAAAGAAAGAAAGAAAGAAAGAAAGAAAGAAAGAAAGAATGGATGAAAGAAAGAAAGACGGAAAAGAAAGAAAGGCGGAAAAGAAAGAAAGAAAGAAAGAAAGAAAGAAAGAAAGAAAGAAAGAAAGAAAGAAAGAAAGAAAGAAAGAGAGGCGGAGAAGAAAGAAAGAAAGAAAGAAAGAAAGAAAGAAAGAAAGAGAGGCGGAGAAGAAAGAAAGAAAGAAAGAAAGAAAGAAAGAAAGAAAAGCGGAGAAGAAAGAAAGAAAGAAAGAAAGAAAGAAAGAAAGAAAGAAAGAAAGAAAGAAAGAAAATGTTATACAGAAAGAAAGAAAGAAAGAAAGAAAGAAAGAAAGAAAGAAAGAAAGAAAGAAAATGTTATACAGAAAGAAAGAAAGAAAGAAAGAAAGAAAGAAAGAAAGAAAGAAAGAAAATGTTATACAGACAGAAAGAAAGAAAGAAAGAAAGAAAGAAAGAAAGAAAGAAAGAAAGAAAGAAAGAAAGAAAGAAAATGTTATACAGACAGAAAGAAAGAAAGAAAGAAAGAAAGAAAGAAAGAAAGAAAGAAAGAAAGAAAGAAAGAAAGAAAGAGAGGCGGAGAAGAAAGAAAGAAAGAAAGAAAGAAAGAAAGAAAGAAAGAAAGAAAGAAAGAAAGGCGGAGAAGAAAGAAAAAGAAAGAAAGAAAGAAAGAAAGAAAGAAAGAAAGAAAGAAAGAAAGAAAGAAAGAAAGAAAGAAAGAAAGAAAGAAAGAAAATGTTATACAGAAAGAAAGAAAGAAAGAAAGAAAGAAAGAAAGAAAGAAAATGTTATACAGAAAGAAAGAAAGAAAGAAAGAAAGAAAGAAAGAAAGAAAGAAAGAAAGAAAGAAAGAAAGAAGGAAAGAAAGAAAGAAAGAAAGAAAGAAAGAAAATGTTATACAGACAGAAAGAAAGAAAGAAAGAAAGAAAGAAAGAAAGAAAGAAAGAAAGAAAGAAAGAAAGAAAGAAAGAAAGAAAGAAAGAAAGAAAGAAAATGTAATACAGTCAGAAAGAAAGAAAGAAAGAAAGAAAGAAAGAAAATGTTATACAGTCAGAAAGAAAGAAAAAAAGAAAGAAAGAAAGAAAGAAAGAAAGAAAGAAAGAAAGAATGGATGAAAGAAAGAAAGACGGAAAAGAAAGAAAGGCGGAAAAGAAAGAAAGAAAGAAAGAAAGAAAGAAAGAAAGAAAGAAAGAAAGAAAGAAAGAAAGAAAGAAAGAAAGAAAGAAAGAGAGGCGGAGAAGAAAGAAAGAAAGAAAGAAAGAAAGAAAGAAAGAAAGAAAGAAAGAAAGAAAGAAAGAAAGAGAGGCGGAGAAGAAAGAAAGAAAGAAAGAAAGAAAGAAAGAAAGAAAGAAAGAAAGAAAGAAAGAAAGAAAGAAAGAAAGAAAGAAAGAAAGAAAGAAAGAAAATGTTATACAGTCAGAAAGAAAGAAAGAAAGAAAGAAAGAAAGAAAGAAAGAAAGAAAGAAAGAAAGAAAGAAAATGTTATACAGTCAGAAAGAAAGAAAGAAAGAAAGAAAGAAAGAAAGAAAGAAAGAAAGAAAGAAAGAAAGAAAATGTTATACAGTCAGAAAGAAAGAAAGAAAGAAAGAAAGAAAGAAAGAAAGAAAGAAAGAAAGAAAGAAAATGTTATACAGTCAGAAAGAAAGAAAGAAAGAAAGAAAGGAAGAAAGAAAGAAAGAAAGAAAGAAAGAAAGAAAATGTTATACAGTCAGAAAGAAAGAAAGAAAGAAAGAAAGAAAGAAAGAAAGAAAGAAAGAAAGAAAATGTTATACAGTCAGAAAGAAAGAAAGAAAGAAAGAAAGAAAGAAAGAAAGAAAGAAAGAAAGAAAGAAAATGTTATACAGACAGAAAGAAAGAAAGAAAGAAAGAAAGAAAGAAAGAAAGAAAGAAAGAAAGAAAGAAAGAAAGAAAGAAAGAAAGAAAATGTTATACAGACAGAAAGAAAGAAAGAAAGAAAGAAAGAAAGAAAGAAAGAAAGAAAGAAAGAAAGAAAGAAAGAGAGGCGGAGAAAGAAAATGTTATACAGACAGAAAGAAAGAAAGAAAGAAAGAAAGAAAGAAAGAAAGAAAGAAAGAAAGAAAGAAAGAAAGAAAGAAAGAGAGGCGGAGAAGAAAGAAAGAAAGAAAGAAAGAAAGAAAGAAAGAAAGAAAGAAAGAAAGAAAGAAAGAAAGAAAGAAAGAAAGAAAGAAAGGCGGAGAAGAAAGAAAAAGAAAGAAAGAAAGAAAGAAAGAAAGAAAGAAAGAAAGAAAGAAAGAAAGAAAGAAAGAAAGAAAGAAAGAAAGAAAGAAAGAAAGGCGGAGAAGAAAGAAAGAAAGAAAGAAAGAAAGAAAGAAAGAAAGAAAGAAAGAAAGAAAGAAAGAAAGAAAATGTTATACAGAAAGAAAGAAAGAAAGAAAGAAAGAAAGAAAGAAAGAAAGAAAGAAAGAAAGAAAGAAAGAAAGAAGGAAAGAAAGAAAGAAAATGTTATACAGAAAGAAAGAAAGAAAGAAAGAAAGAAAGAAAGAAAGAAAGAAAGAAAGAAAGAAAGAAAGAAAGAAAGAAAATGTTATACAGTCAGAAAGAAAGAAAGAAAGAAAGAAAGAAAGAAAGAAAGAAAGAAAGAAAGAAAATGTTATACAGTCAGAAAGAAAGAAAGAAAGAAAGAAAGAAAGAAAATGTTATACAGAAAGAAAGAAAGAAAGAAAGAAAGAAAGAAAGAAAGAAAGAAAGAAAGAAAGAAAATGTAATACAGTCAGAAAGAAAGAAAGAAAGAAAGAAAGAAAGAAAGAAAATGTTATACAGTCAGAAAGAAAGAAAAAAAGAAAGAAAGAAAGAAAGAAAGAAAGAAAGAAAGAAAGAAAGAAAGAAAGAATGGATGAAAGAAAGAAAGACGGAAAAGAAAGAAAGGCGGAAAAGAAAGAAAGAAAGAAAGAAAGAAAGAAAGAAAGAAAGAAAGAAAGAAAGAAAGAAAGAAAGAAAGAAAGAAAGAAAGAGAGGCGGAGAAGAAAGAAAGAAAGAAAGAAAGAAAGAAAGAAAGAAAGAGAGGCGGAGAAGAAAGAAAGAAAGAAAGAAAGAAAGAAAGAAAGAAAGAAAGAAAGAAAGGCGGAGAAGAAAGAAAGAAAGAAAGAAAGAAAGAAAGAAAGAAAGAAAGAAAGAAAGAAAGAAAGAAAGAAAGAAAGAAAATGTTATACAGAAAGAAAGAAAGAAAGAAAGAAAGAAAGAAAGAAAGAAAGAAAGAAAGAAAGAAAATGTTATACAGAAAGAAAGAAAGAAAGAAAGAAAGAAAGAAAGAAAGAAAGAAAGAAAGAAAGAAAGAAAGAAAGAAAGAAAGAAAGAAAGAAAATGTTATACAGACAGAAAGAAAGAAAGAAAGAAAGAAAGAAAGAAAGAAAGAAAGAAAGAAAGAAAGAAAGAAAGAAAGAAAATGTTATACAGTCAGAAAGAAAGAAAGAAAGAAAGAAAGAAAGAAAGAAAGAAAGAAAGAAAGAAAGAAAGAAAGAAAGAAAGAAAATGTTATACAGTCAGAAAGAAAGAAAGAAAGAAAGAAAGAAAGAAAGAAAGAAAGAAAGAAAGAAAGAAAGAAAGAAAATGTTATACAGTCAGAAAGAAAGAAAGAAAGAAAGAAAGAAAGAAAGAAAGAAAGAAAGAAAATGTTATACAGTCAGAAAGAAAGAAAGAAAGAAAGAAAGAAAGAAAGAAAGAAAGAAAGAAAGAAAGAAAGAAAATGTTATACAGACAGAAAGAAAGAAAGAAAGAAAGAAAGAAAGAAAGAAAGAAAGAAAGAAAGAAAGAAAGAAAGAAAGAAAGAAAGAAAGAAAGAAAGAAAATGTTATACAGACAGAAAGAAAGAAAGAAAGAAAGAAAGAAAGAAAGAAAGAAAGAAAGAAAGAAAGAAAGAAAGAAAGAAAGAAAATGTTATACAGACAGAAAGAAAGAAAGAAAGAAAGAAAGAAAGAAAGAAAGAAAGAAAGAAAGAAAGAAAGAAAGAAAGAAAGAAAGAAAGAAAGAAAGAAAGGCGGAGAAGAAAGAAAGAAAGAAAGAAAGAAAGAAAGAAAGAAAGAAAGAAAGAAAGAAAGAAAATGTTATACAGAAAGAAAGAAAGAAAGAAAGAAAGAAAGAAAGAAAGAAAGAAAGAAAGAAAGAAAATGTTATACAGAAAGAAAGAAAGAAAGAAAGAAAGAAAGAAAGAAAGAAAGAAAGAAGGAAAGAAAGAAAGAAAGAAAGAAAGAAAGAAAGAAAGAAAGAAAGAAAGAAAGAAAGAAAGAAAGAAAATGTTATACAGACAGAAAGAAAGAAAGAAAGAAAGAAAGAAAGAAAGAAAGAAAGAAAGAAAGAAAGAAAGAAAGAAAGAAAGAAAGAAAGAAAGAAAGAAAATGTTATACAGACAGAAAGAAAGAAAGAAAGAAAGAAAGAAAGAAAGAAAGAAAGAAAGAAAATGTTATACAGACAGAAAGAAAGAAAGAAAGAAAGAAAGAAAGAAAGAAAGAAAGAAAGAAAGAAAGAAAGAAAGAAAGAAAGAAAGAAAGAGAGGCGGAGAAGAAAGAAAGAAAGAAAGAAAGAAAGAAAGAAAGAAAGAAAGAAAGAAAGAAAGAAAGAAAGAAAGAAAGAAAGAAAGAAAGAAAGGCGGAGAAGAAAGAAAAAGAAAGAAAGAAAGAAAGAAAGAAAGAAAGAAAGAAAGAAAGAAAGAAAGAAAGAAAGAAAGAAAGAAAGAAAGAAAGAAAGAAAGAAAGAAAGAAAGAAAGAAAATGTTATACAGTCAGAAAGAAAGAAAGAAAGAAAGAAAGAAAGAAAGAAAGAAAGAAAGAAAGAAAGAAAATGTTATACAGACAGAAAGAAAGAAAGAAAGAAAGAAAGAAAGAAAGAAAGAAAGAAAGAAAGAAAGAAAGAAAGAAAGAAAGAAAGAAAATGTTATACAGACAGAAAGAAAGAAAGAAAGAAAGAAAGAAAGAAAGAAAGAAAGAAAGAAAGAAAGAAAGAAAGACAGACACATTTAGGGGTCATGTTTATATGCGACTGCAGATGAATGCAGACTGACAGCAAATCATCAATTTTCTTAAGTGCCTTCTGACTGGCCCTTTCACAAACACGCCTTTGTAATGCAAAAAGAAAAAAAAAACGTTTTAATAAAATCAGACGCAGCTCTACCTCTGCCATGTTAATCTGTATTCTATGTGACATTTAGGACACGCCTCGGTCTCCATAGCAGCAGTGATGCTGAGAGAAACAGTCTAGCAAGAAGAAATATATCTCCATATATCATATCATATCATATCATATCATATCATATATTGGTAACTGTTTAAATAATATAAGTATAGACCATCTTCTAATAATTATATAGAAATTAAGCATTTTTTACAGATGCAAATTTGTTTAAACGATGCATCGCGATACAGATGCCGACTTGTATCCGAAGCACACTTTTTTTAAATCAAAGCATCACATCGTTAACTTTGATGCCGATGGTAAAAAAAGGGCGACTTTCTCAGCCTCAGATGTTCTTCAACAACAAACCTGAGAGTGAGAATTAGAATAAAGACGCAGCATTACTGCCTCCAGGACGAAGTACTTTTTATAGACTGCCAAAGTATTGTACAAAGTACTGACTACATGCCGGTGAGCGCCAAAAATTATTGCATATGGTCTTAATTACAGATTAATAATAATAATAATAATAATAATTATTATTATTATTATTATTATTATTATTATTATAATAATTATAATATAATGATAATATAATAATAAATCAAATTGTATAATAATAATAATAATAATAATAATAATAATAATAATAATAATAATAATAATAATAATAATTACTTCAGTTGTAGGTTATTTTATACATTTACTTTCCAAATTTTGAAAATAAATCATATTATTATTATTATTATTATTATTATTATTATTATTATTACATGCTACCTGGTTGACTTAAATTTAAGGTCATGGTCAATGATCGTAAATGTTGGTAAAAAAAAAACAAACAAAAAAAAACAATAATGGCCAAAAGAGAAAATGAAATGGAGAGATTGTAAAAGTGTGTTGAAATTAAGTGTGTGTGTGTGTGTGTGTGTGTGTGTGTGTGTGTGTGTGTGTGTGTGTGTGTGTGTGTGTGTGTGTGTGTCAGGGCTTTTTAGGACTGGCAGGTTGGGAGGAGAGCGAGGCCAGGTAAGATATGAGAGCTCTGGGCACACTGCTCTAATCTACTAACTAAACAGTCACATGCCAAGTCGATCTCAATTGAGGAAATGACAAAAGCTTGAGCTATCACTCTTTCTCTCTTTCTCTCTCTCTCTTTCTTCTTCCTGCTTGATATCTCAATCCCACATTATTATTCTACAAACAGAAAATTAGCTTTTCCTTTATTCTGCATCAAATCAAATTATCCCACTCGCTCATGGAACGATGTGTCTTAGTTAATTGTTCTGCTGAAGATACACCAGGGGTTTGGTTTTCAAGATCATGGTGGTGGTTTTATTTTAATGGATTCATATATCTTTTCTGGTTTACATCTGCGTCTAGTGAGTTAATTCTTCTTCCTGATGTTCTCTGCAGACTCCAGAACTCCAGAACATTCTATTTCTCATGCAAATATTCACACGCATTACATTCTCTTGTTAGAGATCAGTGTTCTCAACTTCTAGTAATCAAAGGACCTTTAAATTTTCAGGTTACTCAGTCTGGTAGTTCAAGATCCACTTTCATTAAAACTTTCATGTCAGAGAGGGTTTGCAAGTAGGACCCAACTAGGAATCCAAAAATCCGATATCAGTCCAAAAAGCTATGAGGGAAAATAAGTAGAGTAAAAAAAGGCTAAAAAATTCATGTTCCATTTGACCTATAGGTTTAATGTAGAATCTAAAAAACCTAATCTGATGATAATTCATATCTAACCAATGAACCCCTGAGGAGAAACCGCACAAAAGACTTTAACTGTCAGAGTGGGTTTCAATAAGAAGACTTCAAGGAATTGTATTTATGTCATATGGCAGACATTTACATTTTTGGCATTTTGCACAAAGAATCTGACACACATTGGATCACAATGGAATTACACAAAGTTCCTTGTAATTCAAGTTCCGTGGTTCAGAACTTTATGGAACTTGAAAATGGGGAAGAAATGCATTGTAAGGTTCTAGTAGAACTTTTTTGGAATAAGAAAGGGTCCCAATAATTTCTTCAGAAATCCTAAGACCATTAACCATCCAAAGAACCCCTGAGGAAATTTTTTTTCTAGGATTGTAATGTTCAATAGATGAGCTCCAAGTTCAGAGCTCCAACATTGTATTCTTCTATCAAAAAAGGGTTTTCAACTGGAAATAATGATAGTATGCCTTATTCTTTTTTTTCAGACTTTTCAGAGCCATGAAGCTGAAACCGTATCCGTGACTTTCTCCAAACCGAATCCCTGCGTCATTTAAATAAGCGGATTAAATAAGACCATGTTTATGAAAAGAATATAAAAATCATAAACTGGTGGCTTCAGGGTTTTTGCTGGTTTCATAAACAGAGGACAGATCCTGAGAAACCCCCTCAGCCTGAGCCAGAGACCCACTTTACACAGGGAAATAAAATTTAACTATAAACACACACCATGATAACATTTAACACACACACAGTGTGGATTACTTTAATAAAAAAGGGGTTTCTTTGAGATTTTAAGTATTCATAGTTTTGACATATAATCCAGAGTCCCCGAGTTCTTGGATAGGGAACCTGTCTGAGGTTCTACACAGGAACTTTGATGAGCACAGAGATCTAGGAAAACTAAGTACCCATAAATATACTGCATGACTTGACCAGCGATATGTGGTTCCTCCCCAAACTGTTACCACAATGTTAGAAGCCCACAATTGTATGTATCTGATGTCCAGAAGGTGTTCAATAGGTTTGAGTTCAGAGCTCTATAGCTGGAGAGCTGGTTTGTGTACAGGAGCATGGTCATGCTGAAACAGGTTTGAGTCTCCAAGTTAAAGTGAAGGAAAAATGTCATCCTACTGAATCCAGACCCCCAAAACTCAGACACTCCATTTACATTTATGGTATTTGGCAGATGCCCAGATACAGAGTGATTTACATCTGAGCAGTTGCTCAGGGGCCCAGCAGTAAAAGTTTGGTTGGGCTGGGATTTGAACTTCTGACCTTCCGATCCGAAGTCTAAGGTCTGGACCTCAGTTCCAAAAATAATGGCACCGAACCCAAGATAGGGATCAATCGATCTTATCTATCTATCTATCTATCTATCTATCTATCTATCTATCTATCTATCTATCTATCTATCTATCTATCTATCTATCTATCTATCTATCTATCTATCTATCTATCTTCTGCTGTCCGCCTGTCCATCCATCCATCCATCCATCCATCCATCCATCCATCCATCCATCTATCTATCTACCTACTGCATTTTTCCCAGACCCACCCGGCGCTCTCGGACTCTGTAGATGCTCGTGAGGGCTTTCAGACAAGAACCCGTCATTATTTGTGTTTACATACCGCATTGGTGTGAGTTCTGCCTGAAGGGTATTTGTCCATGTCCCTATGCCTTAACCGGAATATTTGTTAAGACGTGTTTGCTCAGCATGTGTGCGTTACGCCGAATGACTGAGTATCTTTCTGTCTCTATATTTTCAACTAAACACATCCCTTCTTTCACCAGAGTAACCCAGTTCTGTTTTTGCCTTTCCTTCTTTTTTGCCTGAATTCGACTTCTCGCTAAACAGCCACTTTGTTAAGTGATGGCAGTAAGATTACGAAGTTTGGGGCAGGAAACTCAAACTCCCACGAGGCCTTGGTTAAGTCTGACCGCACGCACCAGAGGGGCCTCAGCAGCTTGGGTTCTTTGGGCGCTAATGAGGAGAGCAAGTGAGGAGCTCCACGTGGATGCTACTGGAACAAAATATGGCCCTTTCTTAGACTAAAAGCCCACATGATTCCCTTGCTAGAGTGGCTCCAATTGGCTGGTTGGGTGGCGGGTGTGGATGGTGGAGCGGTTCAGGGTGATTAGTGTGTGGTAGAGGTAAAAACCCTGGATAGTAACCACAAAGAGGAAGCAGTAATAAAGAATAG
>NC_139585.1:3892712-3925212 GCF_946808225.1 Silurus aristotelis | reverse complement strand
TTCGGTTTGATCCTGTATACTGTTCCCTAAGCTGTTCCTAAACGCTGCTCCGCATGCTGTCCTTAATGGTGTACCTCAGGCTGCCCCCCATGATATTCCTTAAGCTGTTCCTCATGCTGTTCCTAATGCTATTCTTCACTCTGTCCCTCAGACTGACTTTCACCCTGTCCCATTATGCTGTTTATTACTCTGATCCTCGCTCTTTTCCTCACTCTCTAGCTTGATCTCCTTCTCTCACTGAACCTCAAGCTGGCTCCCATGCTGTTCCTCCCTCTTTTCCTCATACTCACACTCATTCCTCAAGCTCTTCTTTAGGCTGTTCCTCACTGTCTTTTCTTGAGCTCTCTCTCAGATTGATCCTCACTTCCTTCTTCAGGTTCCCGTATAAGCTCTCCCTCACACTGTTCCTCAAGCTGTTCATCAGGTTTTTCCTCATGGCTGTTCCTAACTCTCTTCCTTAAGCTCTCCTGAATTCTGTTCCTCACTCTCTCCCATAAGTTCTCCCTCATGCTGTTTTTCAGGCTGTTCCTCAGCCTGTTTCTCACGCTCTCCCTTAATCTCTCCCTCATACTGTTATTTATTCTGTTCCTCACATGTTCCCTTAAGCACTCCCTCATGCTATTACCTCAAGCTATCCCTTAATCTGTTTCTTACTCTTTGAGCTTTTCTTCATGCTGTTCCTCACAAATTTGTTGCGACCATTAAAACAGTAAAGTAGTAGAAAGAAAGCAGGTTATGAAAAACCAACCAATGTCTTCTGACCCCTCAGACTGGAGAAGTCCTTAAGTAATGAGGGTGTGCATTTTAGACGGCCGTGTGATTCTGTGCTTGGGATCAATAGAGTAGCGGCTCAGCAACTGCCGTATAACAGACAGGAAGCTGCTGATAAACAGCACCAAAACCATCGACTTCCTCCAATGAACTGACACACTCTCGAACCCATGTTTGATGTGGGGTGTGGAAACAAGGGTGCCAATACTTCTGAGTACCGACTACAGAGAGTGAAATCCGAGACCCTGAGCATGTGTTCACGATGACGTTAGTTCTTTGGGAGGGAAATGATCAGGGCTTTCAGCAACCCGTGCACGCACACACACACACACACACACACACACACCCACACACACACACACACACACGGCGGAAGACAATTAGAGGATTCTGATTGGTTGGAAAGGTGCCATACCCCTTACACACCTCTCAGTCTCTCACTGTGCCCCAGTCTTTACCTCAGCCTCTGTTTCTGCCACAGTCTTTGTCAATGCCTCTGTTTTTGCCCCAGTCTACTACCCGCTCATTATGTTCTCTGCATGGCAAACCTGAAAATAGAATAAAATGCCCATGCTCAGAGAATTGAGGTTGTGTGTGTGTGTGTGTGTGTGTGTGTGTGTGTGTGTGTGTGTGTGTGTGTGTGTGTGTGTGTGTGTGTGTCGGGGGGATTGGCTTCCAGGAAGTGCCTGCTAATACACATATTTCACAACACATATAAGACTAGCAATCATTCCAAAGCCATGTCCTGATTGGCTCGAAACCATAGACTCAAAAGAAGGCTGAACTTCTGCCATTTTTGCATTCCTGTAAAAATACCTGTGTGAATATCATTTATAAAAGAGAAATTATTTATATTCAATAAGCAGGGCTCTGGGTTTTACCCCCTGGTGTGCGGGGCTCTGGGTTTTACCCCCTAGTGTGAGGGGCTCTGGGTTTTACCCCTTGGTGTGTGGGGCTCTGGGTTTTACCCCCTGGTGCGCGGGGCTCCGGGTTTTAGCCCTGGTGAGCGATTCTTTGTGTTGTACCACTGGTGAGCGCGGCTCTGGGTTTTACGCCCAGTAAACGAGGCTTTGGGTTTTACCCCCGGTGAGCAGAGCTTTTGGTTTTGCACTTTGTGAGTGGGGCTTTGGATTTGTACCTCTATTGAAAGGGGCTTTGGGTTTTGCACTCAGTGATCGGGGTTTTGTGTTTTACCCCTGGTGGGCGGGGCTTTGCCTGGTAAGGAAACAGAAGTGAGGAAGTGTGCTAATTTGTTTTGGCTTCGTTTGCTTTCCTGCTGTTGCTGTTTGATCTGAGTTGAAAGCTATCCAGGACCGCGTCTGGAATTTCAGCCTCGCCTCTGTGTAATGAGGCTGATCCTTCTTCACAAGAACTCCTCATCTGCTATTCTTTACATGGACTATGTGAATTTTTATCCTTTTAGAGTTACGATCAGCGTACTGGATCTCGTAACCAATAAACACTCGTTCTCTCACATCACTTTCTATTTATTTAGAAATAATTCAAAATAATAAAGATGCCCAGAGTTACGGCTTTTGATCCGATTAATGCAAAGTGCTGGAACTGGAGACTCCTTTCTTGAACAGTTTGAGTTCGGGAGACTCCTTCCTCCTTACGGAAAACGTATTAACAATTCCGCACGTTTACTTTGTTACTGTGCATGAGTTGTTACTATAGAAAGAAAAAAAAAAACGTGTGAACATCCCGTTCCATGCTGAGTCCCTATTTACTGTTAGCAAAAGTGTGAAATTTGAAGGTTTTGGGTTACTGATCAGAAGGTCGAGGGTCCAAGCCCCAGTATGACCAAGCTGCCACTCTTGGGCCCTTGAGCAAGGCCCGTAACCCTCTGTGCTTCAGGGGTTCTGTATCATCGCTGACCCTTGCTTTATTCCATTGCTGGGATATGTGAAGAAAGAATTTCACTGTGCTGTAAATTATGTGTGACAAGTAAAACATCTTCTGGGAAGACGTTCCACTCCATTTTGGAGTACTGATAGAGATATTCCACTTCAATCCATGTAAAGCGTATATTTATAGAGCTGGCTTTGTGCACAATTGTCATGCTGGAACAGGTTCGAGTCTCCAAGTTCCTCAAAGACGTCCTTTACAATTGTGCGCCTTCAACTTTGTGTGGAAAAACAATTGCAGAAGAACCACATACGGCTGAATAATTCATAATATATGTCCCAATACTTTTGACCGTACAATATTCAGAAGGAGGTCTGGTTTTCCACCTTGTGTACGGTACGTCCTTAAAACTGTCTCCACGGCAACGGGATAGGGTGCAAGATTTCACCCTGTTTTACCCTCCGGCATGTCTTCGTTTACGCCTTTGTCAACACACACACACACACACACACGTGCAACCACATAACCGCAGAATTACATTTCTGATTATTGAAGCAGGTCTGTTCGGTGTGAAATGACAAAGTCCAGGCCGAGTGCTGAAAAAAATGAGTAACACGTCCTCTGAAACCTGCATTCGTTAGGGATTTACAGCCTTGAGAACGGTAAAAAAAAAAAAATCTCAGGAACACATTTTCCATGTAGTGACGTGTGAAACAGGTCTGAGACGTATATATACAGTTCGCACGGTAGTATGAAGTCGAAATACATTCAGTGTGTGTGTGTGTGTGTGTGTGTGTGTGTGTGTTAGGGATGGTAAGATTCGGTGAGTCGATTTTGAAAAAGTGTGCATCGGATATAAGTTGGCATTTGTATCACGATGCATCGTTTGAACAAAAAAAACAAAAAAAAAACACGTTTAACGTATAAAATCATTCGTAGTTGCGCTCGACTTTTAGTCGTTGATTGGGAGTTGATTGGGAGTTGAATCGCGACACCCTCAGTTAGGGAGATGTTCATCCCTCATGTGTGTGTGTGTGTGTGTGTGTGTGTTTCCATGTTAATTTTCTTCCTGCTTAGCTCCGCCCCTTTCCTTCCTGATTTGTTTCCTAATGGGAAAGCAGACTATATTTTGGCGAAAGTATGTGGACAGCTGTATGCACTTTCTAAACATGCCATTCCACACCGAGTCCCCGTTTGCTCTTAGAATAACGTCTTATACTTGATTTTGAAGTATAATTTTAAGAAAACCTGCTTTCAGTGTTGTCTAAAATGCTACAATTGTAGCTAAAAAATTATTTAAAAAAATACAGTTTAAAAATATACAGCCATCAGAGAAGAGCATGAATATTCATATATTTTAATTGATGAGTCATTAAGGGAATAAATACAGCGATTTACTTGTAACTTACGGTAAAAAAAAACGCTTATTCTCTTCCCCAATGCCGTAAATCAGCTTTTTCCTTTTTTTCCTGGCTCAAGGTGAAGCAACAGCAGGAAGTCTGTCGTTTCACTAATCGCTTTAAACGTTTTCTTTTGCTCAAAAAAAAAAAGTCCAGCTTGAAAAACACCCAAGAAACATGTACCGTGATTTTATGGTCTTATTACAGTCCCAAAATAAATAATAATTCACACATATTTCCACGTAGATTCCCTTCAGTCGAGCAAGAAAACCCAACCCTGTTCCAGCAGGTCAGTGGTGGTGGAACACGGTCTGCTCCATGGAGATGTGCTTAATGTGAGCTGAAGTGGAAGATCTTGAGTGGTCTTGTGAGGTCCTACTCTGGTCTGGGTATGAATAAAGCTGTGAGCCAGGACTCACTTCCCTGTGTGTTTTCTGTACTATATGAACAAAAGTATTGGGACACCTGACTTTTCCATATGTGGCTCTTCCCCATAAACCTGGAGGTACACACAATTGTATGGACGTTTTTGGACAGGCAGGAAATGTTCCTTTTACTTGAGCTAGGAGACCAAAACCTGTTCCATAGTTCTGCTGTGTTCATGGGTTGGGGTAAGAAGGTCTCCTGCTATGGAGATATAAACGTTTTGAAAAGGATGAATGTGAATGCTGACTGCACCCCAGACCTCCTCACCTCCAGTACACCAGGATCTGACTTTACTAACACACTTGTAGCTGAGGGAATCTCCAGAACATCTAGTGGAACATCTTTCCAGAGAAATGGAGATTATTTTAACAGCAAATGAAGATTTTTTTTTCCCCCCAGATTTGATTGGCAGGTGAAGATCTTTCTTTCTTTCTTTCTTTCTTTCTTTCTTTCTTTCTTTCTTTCTTTCTTTCTTTCTTTCTTTCTTCCTTTCTTTCTTCCTTCCTTCTTCCCTCCCTCCCTTACTTCCATATTTCATGCTTCCCTTTCTTTCTTTCTTTCTTTCTTTCTTTCTTTCTTTCTTTCTTTCTTTCTTTCTTTCTTTCTTTCTTTCTTTCTTTCTTTCTTCTTCCCTCCCTCCCTTACTTCCATATTTCATGCTTCCCTTTCTTTCTTTCTTTCTTTCTTTCTTTCTTTCTTTCTTTCTTTCTTTCTTTCTTTCTTCTTCCCTCCCTCCCTTACTTCCATATTTCATGGTTCCCTGTCTTTCTTTCTTTCTTTCTTTCTTTCTTTCTTTCTTTCTTTCTTTCTTTCTTTCTTTCTTTCTTTCTTTTTTTTCTTTCTTTCTTTTTCCCTCCCTCCCTCCCTTACTTCCATATTTTATGCTTCCCTTTCTTTCTTACATTTTCTTTCTTTCTTTCTTTCTTTCTTTCTTTCTTTCTTTCTTTCTTTCTTTCTTTCTTTCTTTCTTTCTTTCTTTCTTTCTTTCTACATCAACCATGATAATGTAACTAATAGTGATTTCTTACTGGATTTCTATTTTCCGTATGTATGAATGGATGGATGGATGGATGGATGGATGGATGGATGGATGGATGGATGGATGGATGGATGGACAGTGTATATATTTGTTAATTATTTCATTTGTTTGTTTATGTATAATTTTTTCGAGTGCCACTCAGGTAATTATCGGCTCGGTGTCGGATTGCCCCCCTAACTGGATGGGCCGCTGTTCTGTGTTAGTCTTTGGTGACAAAAGGAAACGATTTACAAACATTTAAAGCCATTAGTGAAATGAGAGACGTCCTGCTTCTGCTGCTGTTTTAACAAAATAGTGTGCATTTCATGCTCCATCAAATTGTTGCCTTCCACTTTTGGTCTGAATCTGCCACAAGGGTGTTAGTAAAGTCAGGTTCTGAAGCAGATGAGGTGAGGAGGCCTGGGGTGCAGTCAGCGTTCACATTTGTCCTGTTTATTAGGGATTTTTTTTTACAGTTTTTCTCAGATCAGAAATGAAATTCTCAAAACTTCTTGTTCAACCTCCACATCATTGAGTCATTTGTGCTCATCATAAGAACTTTTCTCGTTGCTTTGATCAAATTGCGAACGCTTTTGTACATCATTAAATCGATGTCTGCTTTTATCGGTTGTTTATGTTCATGTTGATCAAAATGTATTATACTGGTTTCACCTAAATGGTTTTAACCCTCAAAACATTTAGGCATCAGTTCATTGCATAAGTCATTAAATGCAAAATAGTTAAACTAGTTGTCAGAATTTGTCAAGCTCTTCTTCTTCACAGTTCTTTTAAACTTTTTTTGGTAAATGTGTCTTGAATTGAACCTTGAATGTCACTAATGAAGGGGCGGGTTCACTTTCAGATCAACCAGTAATCAACTAGTTCTCTAAAATAGGTCAAGCTGAATCTCGTGAACCTTTACTGTAATTGGCGAGTGTTTATAAAAAGAGCAAAACACAGACTTACAATTGTTGAAAATGGATGAACAGCTAACAAACGAACATAGTGGAGAGCTTTTTAGAATTTTTTAGTCAGTCCACTAGTAAAGAACAATAAAAAAGTGTGAATCCTGTCCAGTCTCTTACAATCAATATCCCACATACAGTAATGTAAAAACAAAAACATCTTCATGGTAACAGTTTGTGTAAGAACCACAAATGGCTGGAAGAGACATGTGTCCCAATACTTCTGGCCAAATAAAGTTCAAAATAGACATACAAAGGATCTCGTGTGAAGGAAAGTATCAGAACACAAGTGCTTTACAGGGTGTGAACACATATGGCGCATGAGTTAGCATTAAATTAGCCTAGTGTTAGCATTAGCATGAAGAATGCTGGGAGGGTGAGGGCTGATGGAGCTGTGGTGGCTGATGGATCGCTTTGGGATGGAAGAGAGACTGAAGCAGCGTGTGTGGCACAAATGGAAAATCTAGATCTTTTACTACAGACTAAAGAGACTGTGAGAGAGACAGAGAATCAAACAGAAACCAAGAGACCAAGAACAAGTAAAAGACAGGAGGTGGAGCTGAGTAAAAGACAGGAGGTGGAGCTGGAGGTAGCAGAGCTGAAGATGTTGAGGTTTTCATTGGGAGTGACGATGATGAACAGGATTAGAAATGAGTTTATTAGAGGGACGGTGCATGTAGGACGTTTTAAAAACAAGGTGAGGGAGGCGAGATTGAGATGGTTTGGACATGTGCAGAGGAGGAACATGGGGTATATCAGTAGGAGAATGCTGAGGATGGAGCCACAAGGAAGGAGGAAAAGAGGAAGATCAAGGAGGAGGTTTATGGATGTGGTGAGGGAAGACATGCAGGTAGTAGAGGACAGGGGGGTATGGAGACGGATGATATGATGAAGAGTTATTTAAAAGCAATATATCCATCATACACAGTATGCTCCCAAAAAAACGCTGATTGCTTCCTATAGAAAAATTAAGTATTATTAAGATCAATCATTCAATGCTCCGTCTTCAGTAACCACTTTACCACTTCTCCAGGTCCTGCAGCTTATCCCGACAACTTGAGATGGCAATACACACTGGATGGGTCTATCACACCAGTCCATCACAAGTCATAGTCTGACCACATAGCCACAATTTCTAGCCACCAATCTATCATTATTTTTTGTGGGAGGGTAGGAGAAAACTGGAGAACCTGGAAGAAACCCAGACTACCATCTGGAAATGATTGGAGGACTGGAAGAGGTTTGAACCAGGATAGGAACCAGGATAGAAGTTTTAATTCCAAATATCATCACGCATCTATAATACAGACATAATATCAGAAAATACTAATGAAAAAAGCTGACATAATGAGAGGATCCTTAAGAGAAACCAGACTTAATAGAGAATCTTGTCCGGGTAAGACCGGCTGGAGGGATTCCTCCAACTGTTTCCTATAAAACTATGTATTTATGGATGTATAAATGAAATAAATGAGCAGTTAGGTCGGTTCCAGAAGGTTTCTTCACCTCCTGACGTTCTGTGAGCACACTGTGGTCCATCATGGCCATGTTTCGCAGTCTAAACAAAGAGAAAAATGTTGAGAAGCTGACGCTGGAGCGGAGGCTGTGACACCTCATAAAACTGGCTTTCTTTCATGCCTTCGTTTTCTCTAGTGTAAAAAGGAAAAGTCGCTTGCTCATGCTGAACCATTCCTCCTTAAACTGTTCTGTTAACTTTGATGGATGGATTGGGTCAATATTGTGTTATTTCTTTGGGGCAGGATAAGCTTTGGTGGGTGTATAGATACGCTAAACGCTCCACATTGTGAGCATGCTGGCGCACAGGACTTGACTTCCTCTTGGCATGCTGGGGGCTTGGGGCTTCTGGCGTCCTGGTGGCAGGTGAGATTAATGAGGTGTTAAGGACGTTCAGCTGTAACTGAGTGATGGTCTGCAAGAAACGACTCTATCGCCCTCCTCCTTTCTCTTATGCCCACCCCCTAAACACCCCACCCTCGACAAACGTCTTGAATCTGAACCTGGATCACAAGGCCCTGATGTCTTTAACATACGTGTTACGCCTGCGCCGCTTTCAAGTCCCATGACAAACATACCTCCTCATGTCAAGATCCTGACTGCAACCCACCCCATCTCCTGCTTTCCAACTTCAAGTCTCTAGTTTCAATACTACAATCTCACACAGAGCAGAAAATAAAAGAGAAATACCAAGAATTTGGTTGGCGCAATGACAAAATAAAATAGCGATAAAACAACTTCAGAATGATGTGCTTGTAAAGGTGCTTTATACTTGTCACAGTATAAAGTGAACTTCTTTCTTTGCATACTCCAGTGATGAAAGTTAGAAAGCCGGGGTCAGAGCTCAGGGTCAGCCATGATACAGCGCCCCTGGAGCACAGAAGGTTAAGGGCCTTGCTCAAGGGCCCAAAAGTGGCAGCTTGGTGATACTAGGGCTTCCGATCAATAACCCATAGCCGTAACCACTTAACTCCCACTCCCACAGGCAATCAGGGCTTTCAAACTGGTAGCTCAGAGGACGGTTAACATGAGAAACTGGTAAAACAAGGTACTGGTCAAATAGATACTGGAAAATAACATAACATAATAAGAAAAAACATAATTTATTACAGAAAAAAATATGAAAATCTAATTGTAAAATAAAATAAATATGCATATATTAATCAATATATAATTATATCATGAATAAATGATGAATAATAAATATAATATATCGCTCTCCGTGCAGTGCGCAGTCTCGTGTAAAAACAAACAGCATGTGGCCTCAATCACATCTAGAGGCCACTCTCATAATGACGGCTCACCGGAAGCCAGAAAAACTACCGGTATGGATTTCTTCCTGGTAGCCACTGGAACTGTATAGTGATTACTGTGAAAGTGAAGGCAAGTCAAGTTAATTTTATTGTAATTTCAGCTAAGTGATTAAGGCATTGGGCTTTGGAGCCCAAGGTCGTGAGTTCAAATGCCAGCACCACCAAGCTGCCACTGCTGGGCCCTTGAGCAAGGCCCGTATCCCTCAACTGTTCAGTTGTATACATAAGGTAACTGTAAGTCGCTGTGGATAAGAGCATCTGACAAATACTATAAATGTTAATGCTTACACTTGACCAAAACTAAACTACAAACTAACTAAGCTATGGCTACAAATATGGCCAAGGACACCTGGAAATACTTTGATCCAACTTTTAAATGGGCTGGTTATACAGCACAAAGTGTATACAATGTGCCATAACCTCCCATTCCCAAACATAAAATATGCAAATGTTATCTTAAATATGCAAATGTTTCCATTTTTAAACTTGCTGTCCGTAGGTCTTGTGAGAACCTGCTTTAAATTTACCACAAAACCAACCATCTTTGGGAATTAAAGTTGCTGAATGCATGCTTGCTCTCTCTGTCATGTACTCGATTTGCTCAAATGATCTGAAAAGCACATAACTTATCACATTTACTACCAGAATGTTAGCACTGGGTCATTCGGGTTTGTCAGAAATCCAAAACGCTGCTGTCGGATAGTATACGCCTCATTGCACAGCTCAAAGAACAAAGCCATTTCTAAACAAACGACGTGCACGGATTTGTTCTTGTCTTGGTTCAAGAGATTATGTTGAGCTATAAGAGGTATTCAGGCCTTTCAAAGCTACTTAAATGCTTAAAATTACATGTTCAAGTTGCAGGCAAGTAATATATCATGAGAAGTTTGGTCAAGTTCCTGCCAGTCAAAAGGCAATATGATCCCTAGTTCATCTTTGGTACGTGCTCTACCCCGGGTACGGTTTTGATGGATCCGTAGCCATTTCCAAGATGGGAACAAACCCTTGACAGGAACCCTGAGCCATTTATATGTGAGGTAAAGGTTCAGTGGAGAAGGCATTAGAATCCAAATCTCAGCACCATCAAACTGCTGGGCCCTTGAGCAAGGCCCTTAACCCTCAACTGCTCGATCTGGGAAAGGGCGTCTGCCAAATGGCATGAATGTAAATGTATACATTGAATCCACTTGTCAAAATGCTTTTTGGAGATCGGAGGAAACTCGAAAGTCTGAAGGTTTTTTTTTTGTAGAGCACTTTTAACAATGGACATTGTCTTGAATCAGCTTTATAGAGATAAAGCGGTTATAAAATAATGTTTGTTCCTTATAATTGTATCCTTAATGAATGAGTCATTTGCAACTGTAGCAAGGAAAAACTCCCTGAGGAACCTTGAGAGGAACCAGACTCCAAAGGAAACCCGTCCTCATCTTTAGGAGAATAAATGCAACCTGTGGTCCTAAGCCATTTCAGTAGACTGTTGACATTAACTACAGTCCAAATCCATCCTCAAAGCTCCAAACAGGAGTCTGAAGGTCTAATGGACTGAATATCTGAAGGTTAAGATCAACGGGTTGAATCAGGTATGGTTCCTGATTGATCAGATCGATAACCAGCAGCCACACAAAACACTTTGCAGCTCTCTGATTGGATAAGATTCGACCAACAGGAGCCAAAAGACGCATTTAACCCCTCATCAATGCTCTAAGCTACCAACATCAGGAAGAACCTCATGGTTTTCTCAGTTGATTCCTTTAGGGTGATATTCGATGGATCTAGTTAGGACTTTTAAGAAAGAGTATTGTTAATCCAGTCTTTCACTCTACGATCGTTAAAAAATTAAGATTAATCTGCTAGTAAAATGAATGAGCGATTAATCCGCGGTTCGCATGCGTGCTGAACGGTGAGTCGTGATCCTCAACTCCGATCCGCTGCACCCCTATTTGATACTGGAGAAAATTTCCAATTAGTCTAGTAGCATTCGCTGAACTCATTTTAAATTGTAATTGTAATTAATGTTCTTTTTAATTTCTCTCTCACAGGTCTCTACTGAAATGAAAAATTCAAAGTGGCATTTTTTTTTTTTATTCTGTCAGCTCGGTGGCAGCTCTCATCAGTCTGACAGACATTTCCACTTGTTTTATTTAATTTGTCCGTACAATAATTGACTTATCCACTCAGCAGGACTGTGAAGGACATCAGGACATTTCAAAATGCTTTCTCCGATATCTCTATGACAGCTAGCGTTATTGAATCAGCAGCTTCCTAATGCCTGTGGAGTGATGCCAGTATTACACTACAATTATGTGGTGACAATGAGATGTAGGAAAACGGTCTATTTTCATAACAGGCAAAATGGTGTGATCTAAAAAAATAAAATACAATTAAAAAAAAAACACCCAAATACTGATGCATTGAACAATCATGGAATGGTCACTTGGGCATTATACAAAGTTGCTAACTTGCTAACAAACCGGCACTGACCTGAACGATAAACAGAGAAAAGTTGGACACCCCAGACGGCCTAGAGCCTGGAGTTCTGAATACGCATGGTGGAATTATATTTTTGTTTCCTGCTCAGTATTGGCCTCACTCAAAGAACACACTGGAAGCACACATCATAAATCTCTCAACAAAATATTTTGCAATGGAGGCATGGCACATATTTCAGTAATCATTGGTTCATGATGAGAGATCTTATTGGGCAGCAGATCAGCAAGTGTGACAGTCTGAGGTTCTCTGTAGTGTGATGTAGATTGGCCCATGTCCTTTATATGCACCATATGCAACCATCCTGTGCGTAAACTAGTGCAAACATCAGCCCTGACTAAGATCCATTTAAAGAACTTTACAAGCAACAAGCTTCCATTTTTAAAACGGTCTGTGCAGAACCCAACAAAAGAGAATGTTTCTTTCAAAAACATCTCCAAAAAGAGCATATTCAAGAAGCTTGTCTTCTTTATAACAAATTTAATTTGTTATTATAATTACATACACACTCTCATATGGAGCGTTTCCAGATGGTCAGATTTTGCCTTTTTTTAAGTGGTATATAATATAATGAAGTTTTTTAAATGTGGTTTCTGTACAGTTGGGCCTCCATGTGGAGTTTATTGACTGGCTGAAATCCCTTGAAGGTATTTAGACCCAACAGAAACAAATGCAAAGTGTCAGTTACTCGTTTAAAGAACCCGAAACCAAAAAAGAACAAAACACAACCGTTAGCATAAATCTAAGCAGAAGTAGTTTGAAGTTGGTGTGAAGTGAGATTTTCCAAGTTCTTGCTCGATTCAAGAGATTCTTAAATTTGATCACATTTTCAACATCATTCCAATTTTGTGCATCAATACACCGTATAACAAATGAGTAAAAAAATCCGACAAGCTTTCAAATTTAATCAAAGTTAGCAACCCGATTTCTCCAGAATTGTTCCTTCCCTCTGTGGCTAAAAGTAAAATCTTTTATTTGCTTTTCTACGGGAACATGCTCAATGCATTATTGTTGAATCCTGCAACATATTTTTCCAAAGAAACTTGAGTTCTTTGGTATGTTCTTCCAGTCAAAGCTCCTCAAGGGTTCTTGTAAAACCCTACAACACATTTCTTTTAAAGTAATGAACCTGAGCTCATCAGTTTGTTCCTCCAGAGGAAGCCTCTCAGTCGGGTAATGTAAAATCAAACAATACATTTTTCTTTTCCAAAACCTTAAATTTCCTTCTCCAGGGGAACCTTCTTCTCTAAAGAAGATCTCTCTCTTTCAAGGAAAAAAGAAGAACAATGCTAGAAATTCTTAAAGAGCCCTCACAGAACCCTCAAGGTCTTTCCAAAGAGAAGGAATTATGAAGTTGCATCCTAATCCTAAAAAGTGGACCAAATACACAATTCATGTAGTTAAGTTAAAAAATTAAATTAAAAAGTAAAGGTGTCCCTTTAAACTTCTACTTGAGTAAAAGTACAAACGTATTTTCCTTTAAATGTACTTATATATCCAAAGTACTATGATTTATTATAACTATAATGTTCCTATTAGCATTTTTGTCAGAAGGCTTTTTCATCAACTCAGTTTATGTGAAAAGACTTGAATGTGACTCTCAGCACACTGATCTATTAATAGAATGATACTAATGACTCAAACACGGATTGATTTCTATTACAATGATCACGAGCCCAAAACCTTCTGTTCAACTACTTCGAAAGAAATCGTATAAATGAGGTCACGTGTGTTGTGGTGAGTTCGAGTCTGGAGTTTCTTCATCATTTATTCCTCTCTAAATGTTCTGTTGAACTGATGATGAACTGTAGGTTGGTGATCAGTAGAGACACCAAGCACCAATCAAAACACATTAAAAACAGAGTGTACGCTCGACCCTGATTGGTGACTCGCTGCGTGTTTGAAACGACTGAGTTTGCAGAATGTAAAAAAAAGTATATTTGACTTTGAAATCTAGTGTAGTTAAAGTAAAAGTCTCCCCAAATTAAAACACTTCAATAAAATACAGATACAAGAAAAAGCTACTTAAGTACAATAACGAATTGCATTAACATCGTTACTGTCTACCCCTGTCCAAAACCCTAAAGGATTCCATAATTAGTTGCTCTTGGTTACATGGGAAGCTCTGATTTCCCTTTAAAAAGTGCTCTTAGTGCTCATAAACATCTCAAGAGTACCATCATTAGGAAGCAAAAATGCACAAGATGTTGTTTTTAAATCTACCTTCCCTGACATGCTGCCTTTCAAGGCTGCCTCACTCTGTACACCCACGGTGATATCTAACAAGACCACACTAATTCCTACTGAATATTGTGGTGTGCTGTGTAACCACTCACAGTAAGTAATGGAACGACAGGGTACTTACCAGTGGAGTTTTAAGATGTACGTCTGGTTAGCTGTTTTCTCTGTACAGGGTCCTCGGGGGGGAGACCTCTGAGAGGGAAAAAAAACAGCAACGTCAAGAGTGGGAACTGAGGAACCATGGGAATATAGCGGTATATGAAAAACAAATGTGAAATCCACCATCTATATTTATTTCATTTAACAGACTCACTTATCCAGAGCGACTTACAACTGAGCAGTTGAGGATGAAGGGCCTTGCACAAGGGCCTTGCAGTGGCAGCTTGGTGGTGCTTGGATTTGAACTCCAATCTAAAGTTCAATGCCTTAACCACTGAGCTATCACCTCTCCATCCAACCCGACTGAAAGGCATAACTCTAACGTCTGCCTTCGGATATTTCGTTAAAGTAGTTTGAACCTACAGTATGAACATCCATATTGTGTAATTGACTTTAAGTAGTACTTATCAGCGATGGAAAAATTCACCAATTTGCATCGGCATAAATGGTAGAACAGAATACATAGAATACAGATTAACATGGCAGAGGTAGAGCTGCACCTCCCTGTAGACACAACAGGAAATGAACATCTGATTTTATTTCAATTCTTTTTTTTTTTTTTTTTTTTTTTTTGCACTTCAAAGGCCTGTTTGTGAAAGGGCCATCTGTTAGAAGTCAGAAGACACTTAAGTGAATTAATGAATTGCTGTCTGACTGAACAAATTGAATTTGTGTTGACTCAAATCTAAATCTGATCATATCGCATCACATCAGTAGCTGCTTCCTATTCAGCTTTAATTTATCGTATCAGAGTACCTTTATTAATTTTTTTTCCAAAATGCAGCCTATGTAGACATGGAGGCAGTGTGAAGCTCTTTGGCAAGGCTAATCTTTCCTTCAGCCAGAGGTTAAAGCGCCATGACATCCCGCTCTCTTTAACTAACCTTCTCCGGCAGCACTAATACAATCCCCAATGTTTTAGCAACACCTACACTATGTATAAATAACTTCTCCTGGACGCTATCCTGAATAACTGTTTTGAGTGACAACAGCCGCTTCATCCACGTAACCAGGTCTGCACGTTTCATCAGGTAATTATGCCGACGGGCATCCGATTGGTGTGATGTTGCACGGTTTAATCTCTAGAGAAAACTTAAGTAGATTTTGAAAAGGTCTCAAACAAATGCACTCCAACGCACACACAGCTAATTATGTGAACTATTGTGACTTGACTTCTCGAACAAAGTGCTGTTGGGGGATTTGATATTATTTTGACAATCAAGCTTTATGTTTAATGGTTTAATAGATCTATTTACTCCATTAATGCATGAGACATGGTTAAAAGTGAGAAGTCTGCAGGTATGGAAGGAAGAAAGGATGAAAGGAAGGAAGTACACAGAAAAATAAGGAAAAGTGGGAGAAAAGGAAGGAAGGAAGGAAGGAAGGAAGGAAGGAAGGAAGGAAGGAAGGAAGGAAGGAAGGAAGGAGGGAAGGAGGGAAGGAGGGAAGGAAGTGCAGCAACAAAAAAAGGAAGGAAGGAAGTGCAGCAACAAAGAAGGATGGAAGAAAGGAAAAAGGAAGAAAGTCAGAAGACAAAGATAGAAAGAAGGAAAGAAGAAACAGTAGGAAGGAAGGAAGGAAGGAAGGAAGGAAGGAAGGAAGGAAGGAAGGAAGGAAGAGCAGCATCAAAAAGGGTAGTTCAGAGAAAAATAAAGAAAATGTGGAACACAGAGAAAAGGGAGGAAGAAAGTTTACAGACAAAGAAGGAAAAAGGGAAAAAAGGAAGGTAGACGGGAAGGAAGGAAGGAAGGAAGGAAGGAAGGAAGGAAGGAGGGAAGGAGGGAAGGAGGGAAGGAAGTGCAGCAACAAAAAAAGGAAGGAAGGAAGTGCAGCAACAAAGAAGGATGGAAGAAAGGAAAAAGGAAGAAAGTCAGAAGACAAAGATAGAAAGAAGGAAAGAAGAAACAGTAGGAAGGAAGGAAGGAAGGAAGGAAGGAAGGAAGGAAGGAAGGAAGGAAGGAAGTAAGTAAGAGCAGCATCAAAAAGGGTAGTTCAGAGAAAAATAACGAAAATGTGGAACACAGAGAAAAGGGAGGAAGAAAGTTTACAGACAAAGAAGGAAAAAGGGAAAAAAGGAAGGTAGACGGGAAGGAAGGAAGGAAGGAAGGAAGGAAGGAAGGAAGGAGGGAAGGAAGGAATAATGTGTAGCAACAAAGTGGGAGGAAAGGAAGTGCAGCAACAAAGAAGGAAGGAAGTCAGAAGACACAGATGGGAAGAAGAAAAAGAAGGAAGAAATGAAGTGAAGAAACAAAACTGATAGAGGAAAAAACAGTATTAAGTTCTTTCTTTCTGTGCAAATGAACTTCAAGGAGGACAACTATTCATGCAACATTTTCTAACCTCAGAGCAAAGACCTCACAGAAATTTCAACCTTCTCTCATACACAACATTCCCGTTCGAGGTGTGGCTCTCTATAGGTTGCTCTCGAAAAAAACTTCTGCAGCAGGTATTGGCATGTCGATTTCAGAACAGGCCTTGGCATTCGTGACCTGAAAAACAAGCGTAGCTGCAATGCAATCTACCACACCTCCATGCTCTCTTTCACACACACACATACACACACACACACACACTTACACACTCACAGATGCCACGTTAAAAATAAATGATACACTGCCACTTCCTGAAAGAAACGCTTCACAAACTGCAGATTTTTTTCTTTCCAGGATCAAATGACTGATGAAATATAAGCAGTTAACTAGAACCAAACAGGCTTAAATAGGCCGGTGTCAGAATCAATGCATCAACATGTGCAACGTGACGGAGTGCGGCACCAACTGCTAATTATTTCTAAATAGTTCCTGACAATTTAGACAAATCTGGCACCCTATTTGTGGTAAACGAGCTCAATTGAGCCAATGGTGTGCACATGGATGATCAGATTCGATCTGGTGATGTCATTATTCCACGTTTTTTTTGTGTTTGTGTTGCATTAACCACTTTGTCTGACTAGATCAATGGAAAAGGTTTGGCCAAAAATATTGAAGACACAGTGTTTTCCTTAACCTAGCAAAACACTTGGTTCTGTCTACTGAGAATTATGTAAATGTGAGGTTGGGGCTCAACTGTAAAAGAGGTAGACACTGCCTGCTCCATCCTGAAGAGGGTTTAAGGATGTACTGGGAGGTACTGGGAGACTGGGGAAGTACAAATTGTAATTAGTTGTACTAGGAAGATAGTGGGAAGGTATCAGGAAAAAAAGCTGGGGAGGTATGGGAGATTAGGAAGGTACGGGGGACTGAGAAGATAGTGGGGACGTATTAGAAAAAGAGGCTTGGGAAGTATGGGGATTAGGGAGATAATTAAGGGTACTAGGAAGATAATGGGGAGGTATGGTGTATTAGAGGGGTATTGGTAGGGGGCTAATAAGGGGATTAAAGTGGTATTAGGAAAAGGGGCTTGGGAGGTATAAGGGGATTAAGGAGGTACTTGGGGGGGACTAGGAAGATAATAGGGAGGTATCTGAAAAAAGGCTGGGGAGGTTTGGAGGATTAGTTAGGTACTGGGGGACAAGGAAGATAGTGAGGAGGTATGGGTGGATTAGGGAGGTACTTAAGGGGACTAGGGAGATAATAAAGAGGTATCTGAAAAGAAAGGCTAGGGAGGTTTGGTTGGATTAGAGAGGTACTTGGGTGGAACTAGCAAAATAGTGGGGGTGTCCAGAGAGGTACTGGAATGAGGGGAGTGAAAAGAGAGTGGGGCGTTATTGGAAAAAAGGGCTGGGGAGGTATGAGGTGGATTAGGGAGGTACTCTGTCAGGGGGGAACAAGAAAGATAGTGGGGAGGTATTGGAAAAAGGGGCTGGGGAGGTATGGAGGTACTTGGAAGAGATAGGAAGATGGTTGGGAGGTATTGGATGGGTTGGTGATTGTAGCTACATCCCTGGAAAAGAAGTCTGTTGACTTGAAATCAATCTATATCCTGGGTGAATGCAGTGTCTGGTGACTTTGCTAGTCTTTGCATGTATTCAGCTAGCATACACAGCACCCAGATTTGGGAACAATAATAAGCTGCACTGTTTTAAGGTCCCCTGGTGGTCTAGTGGTTAAGATGCAGCGCTCCCACCCCTGCGACCCGGGTTCGATTCCCGGTCAGGGAACCATCCCCAG
The DNA here is from genome assembly GCF_946808225.1 of Silurus aristotelis. Lineage (NCBI taxonomy): Eukaryota > Metazoa > Chordata > Actinopteri > Siluriformes > Siluridae > Silurus > Silurus aristotelis. The sequence continues at coordinate 3,906,960 of NC_139585.1, read as the reverse complement.
CCACTCTTAGTGCCGGTCCCAAGCCCAGATAAATTGGGGAGGGTTGCGTTAGGAAGGGCATCCAGCGTGCCAAACACGTGCCAAATCAAACGTGCGGAGGATCCGCTGTGGCGACCCCTAACGGGAGAAGCCGAAAAGAAAGTTAAGTAATAAGCTGCACTGTTTTATCTCTCTGAAACAAGTTCTCATTGCAGCTAGCATAGCATGCTGCATTAGCATAGGTTTAGTATGCTCTGTATGTAACTGCACTAGAAGTTCATTAAGAGCTGTGTGGGGAAGTTTGGCCTACTTCTGTTTGTGCAAGAACAATAGTCTTTGTTGTGCTTTCTTCACCAGGCGAGAGGTGTTGACAGAAAGTTGTGTACACAATGTTCTAATAGCACCAAGGCTATTTAGACACAACGCTTTGAAGTGGTTATGTTTTGTTTCATCGTGGTACTTCATGTTTCCACTTTTGACTACAGGCACAGGCCCTGAACTGATTAGATACTGGTTTGAAGAATAAAACGTACACTTTTCCTCCTAATAAATTTAAAACATTCAGGTATTAGTTTCTAGTGAATACAATGAATAATTTACTTGTGTCTGTAGTCTTGTAGATAGTCTCTGCTCTGATGAGCTTCCTCCCAGCTAAATATTTCATGTAACACGATGTGATTGAATTAACAACTATAGTGGATTTGCTACAGAAGCAGAGATTCGTTTTACACCATGAAGAATCATGGAAGTCTATCCAGACCTTTCATACATCCATGGGCTCTACTAAACATCTGAGCGCATTCACATTTGACACGATCAATACTCTGACAGAAAGCATAATTGGACGGGACCTCCTTGACCTGATTGGACAGAAATTAGAACAGGCCATTTGACCTCAGATCAAATTTTATTTTAAACAGACCTTGAACATGACAAATTAGATATTTTGAAAAGAAACACATTCAAATACATCTAGGTCCTTAACAGATGCTAGAAATGTAAATGTTTTACTTTTCACATGTATATTACAGTAAAGTTCTGTGATGATAGATAGGTGAAGTCAAAGCAGAGGGTCAGCCGTTATATAGCACAGAGGGTTAAGGGCCATGCTCAATAGCCCAAGAATGGCAGCTTGGCTTAAACCCCCAATCAGTAACCCAGAGCCTTAACCACTGAGCTTCCACTTCCCTATAGGCCATGGGTTAAAATCCCAGCATCACCAAGCTGCCACTGCTGGGCCCTTGAGAAAGGCCCTGAACCCTTAATTCCTCAAGTGTATAACTGAGATAACAGTGAATTGCTCTGGATAAGGGGTTTAAATGCCATAAATGTAATCATTTGAGAACTTGCAATAGATATTGATCGATTCCTGTGCACATTTACTTGTTCTTGTAAAAAAAAAAAAAAAAAACGGTCTGATACCAACATCCGATACCTTGGATTTTGGATCAGAAGGCCATAAGTTCAAGTCCCAGCAACACCAAGCTACCACTGCTGGGTCCTTGATCAAGGCTCTTAACCCTTAACTGCTCAGGTGTAATTCACTGTGGATAAGGGCGTCTGGGAAATGGCATAAATATAATTGGGCCTTAGTTGAGAAGGCTCTGAGTTCAAGTCCCCTTAGCCCTCAGTTGCTCAGTTGTAAGTCGCTCTGGATAAGGGTGTCTGTCAAAAGCATGCCAGCTTGTGGAAATTTTAAATAACCATTCCTGAAGATAAAGCATGGCATGCCCTTATTCCCTGTTTTAAAGGTACTATTAAAAATCATTAAAATGTTCTGTGATCTGAAAAGTTCCTGCTTAATACTAATGAAGTTACTTCATTTCCGTATCAATATTGGTCTACCAAAATATGGTCCTAACAGAGACATGCCCATTCTTGCACTGTGTAAGAGAAGGAATAGAAGAAGGAGCAAGATTAAAGGTGAGGACCTGACGATGGCCCTTTAGACATGGTTAATTTGCGACCGATTAGCTGAGGTCAGAGGTCAGTTCTATTTCGTAGGTGGACTTGCTCTGAACTCCTATGCCCTAGGGAAAAGAAATCAGCTTCACCCGTGGCCTGATCCATGCTACACAAGCTGCAATGAAACCTGCCACAATAACCTTTGCAGAAAAAACACTTCTTTTACCCAACACCATATGCGGTGCTACCCAGAAGACCACACGCAAATGGAAATTCAGAAACTAATCTATGTACAAAAATTCCAGTGGGAAAAAAACAGAAAAACCACAGGTCCGTCTATCCCGGAAATCCAGAAGAAACAAGTTGCCAACCATCACTAGCGATTGTTTCAATGCTTTGACGAGCGACACAATTTGGCATGGTAAGAGTTTTTTTTTAACTCCAACAATTCTTGGGTTTGTTTTGTTGTTTTTATTGAAACTCAGTGAGTTGTCAGACTGTAGTCTAGGGAGCAGTTCATAAAACAGAATGAGTTCCATTGTGTTGCGCGCACCTCGCCAAATATTTAGACGAACGCTTAATGACTTGCACAAGCTGGAGCGGTGGAAACATCATACAATTCTCTCAAAGCGGGAAAAAGGTCTGACGTCGAGCCTGACCTTTCCCGGTATGTTTAAAAGGGGGATGCTCAGAGGGAAAAGTGGGACTCTTTCTTTAGAAAAGGTCTCAGTCTCAGGTTGCCAGCAGAGCCCAGGTCTTAATTACAGACCTGGCAAAGGCTCGATGCTGAAGACAGATAGCAGATCTAAAGCCAGTGAGCTGAAAGCCTGCAGTATTAGCTTACTGTTTTGGGCAATAAATCCCTATAGTGTTATTGAGCTTGTGGAGGTTGGAGGGTTTGCAAGAGAGATGGCGGTCCTCTTTATCAGACCTCGCACCCGAGCCACAGACTGCCTGACGCACTCATTTATCAGGCGAGTGTCCAATTGTCTACGGTCCATCTTTCTACGTTTAGAGTATATGCCAACACTCCATAGATCCAATCCTTTTTTTGAAAAGTGTCTCATCTAACAGTGTCTGTTGCTAATTTAAACTGAAACGCTGTAGAATGGACACTGAATTTCGATTGGTCAGACGATTTGAATGTTCTATAACTGCAGTACTGTATTATAGCTGGCAGTAGTTCGGAATGCTAATTACAACAGTAATATTAGCATTATCTGGCGATTTCATCCATTTCTATCCACACACGTGCTTGTGCTTGTTAAGCCACCCCATTGCTACGTTCTTATCACTGACTTTCTGTAGCTGGTGCACTAAAACTCAGATTCTTGGCTAAGAAACGGTAGCCAAAAATTAACCAGCATTACTATATTATTCTTCAATCCTGCTCAACTGATCTCTCCATCCCCTGCCACTGCTCCACTGATCCCTCCCATCCTCTACCACTGCCCCAATGATTCCTCCATCCTCTACCCCTGCTTCAGTGATCCTTCATCCTCTACCACTGCTCTACTGATCCCTCCATCCTCCATAACTGCTCCAATTATTCCTCCATCATCTACCCCTGCTTCACTGATCCCTCCATCCTCTACCACTGCTCTACTGATCCCTCCATCCTCTACCACTGCTTCACTGATCCTCCATCCTCTACCACTGCTTCACTGATCCCTCCATCCTCTACCACTGCTCCACCGATCCCTCCATCCTCTAACACTGCTTCACTGATCCTCCATCCTCTAACACTGCTTCACTGATCCCTCCATCCTCTACCACTGCTTCACTGATCTCTCCATCCTCTACCACTGCTCCACTGATCCCTCCATCCTCTACCACTGCTCCACTGATCCCTCCATCCTCTACCACTGCTCCACTGATCCTTTATCTTTTACCAATGCTCCACCGATCCCTTCATCCTCTAACACTGCTTCACTGATCCTCCATTCTCTACCACTGCTCCACCGATCCCTCCATCCTCTAACACTGCTTCACTGATCCTCCATCCTCTAACACTGCTTCACTGATCCCTCCATCCTCTACCACTGCTTCACTGATCTCTCCATCCTCTACCACTGCTCCACTGATCCCTCCATCCTCTACCACTGCTCCACTGATCCCTCCATCCTATAACACTGCTCCACTGATCCTTTATCTTTTACCAATGCTCCACCGATCCCTCCATCCTCTAACACTGCTTCACTGATCCCTCCATCCTCTACCACTGCTCCACTGTTACCTCCATCCTCTACCACTGCTCAGCCGATCGCTACATCCTTTTAGGGTACAGGTAAATCCTGCTTCAAGACTCCTCTCTGATCTGGCATTTAAGTGGTGGAACAAACTACCCTATGATATATACGAACACCTGAGTCTCCAGCAGTATTCAAATACCTTTCAAGGATCTACAAACATGATCTACTTGTCACACTGTAGGATTTGATGCACACAAGAAAAAGACTCGTCTGAAGTTTTACATCATCAATCTGTGACACGTTCAGACCCGTGTTCTCTCGCTAATGGTAGCTAGCAATGAACAATAACAATCTGTAGCATTCCCTTTGTTCATGACGTCTCAATTCCTTGATAACAAGCATAAAATAAATAAAAAAATAAAGATAAGAAAAAAAAAAAAAAAAATATATATATATATATATATATATATATATATATATATATATATATATATATATATATATATATATATATATATATATAATAATAAAATAATAAAGTAATAATAATAAAAATCATAAGAATAATAATAATGAGAAAAATAAAAAGTCTAAATATACAACAAATAAGTAAATAAACTAAAAACTAAAAGTATGGTTGTTCACACAATCGTATAAGATGTATTTGGATGTGGTTGCATGAAATTCTCCCTTTACTTAAGAGACTACGAGAGTCAAACCTGTTTCAGCATGACGATGTATAATCCTGTGCACAAAGCCAGCTCCATGATGATATGCTTTACATGGCTTGGAGAGGAAGATCTCCTGCTCTAGAGCTTCAACCCTAGTGAACACATTCTCACACACTGTCTTTGTCTCGCACTGTTTGCACACGATGCACTTTATGTGTCGAGGAGACTTACATTAGTCCTTAACTCTGTGTTCTGTAGCTCTATGCTGTTTTATGGAGCACCAGGGTTTTGGAGGAATCTAGTGGAACACCTTCCCAGGAGAATGGAGGTTATTATACCAACAAATAAGGGACTACATGAAGGATACAGAAACCACATACCGATCTCAAATTTCCACAAACCTTTGCTCAGATAGTGTTACGTTTTGCTTTCTGGACATTATTGTAGCCAAACAATGTCCCAATTATGATTAAAAACATTTTGAGTAAAATAAAAAAAATAATTAAATAAATAACAACAAAACACTCCGTGAAACATGATGATCCAGCGCAAAAAAAAAAAATGTCTAGCTAGCATATGGACCACTGCAGCATGTAGAGCTTTTTTTTCCTTCATATGCACCTTTAAATGCAGCAGTAAGCTTTTTCTTACTTCTTGCTTCACGAAGGTAATAAAGCAATAGAGATGTGAAAAAAAAAGACAAGAAAAAAAAAGTTAATTAGGTCAACACTGACAATAAGATTAAAGAAGGGAATGTCCGAGCCGTGCTGGTCAGAGAAAATCTCCTGACCAAACGTTATTGTAGATCCCAAACAGCATTTTTTATGCTTCACTGCTCTCCTGTAAGCATCATCACTCTACACAGAAAGTTCAAGAGTGGCTGAAATGCTGAAACAAAGATCTCACAATGGGTTTAATATCGAAAGCTCAGATATGGATGCTATGTGAGATCCTTTATTCACTGCTGATAATATATCCTTATTACCAAAATGGCCAAAAGTTTGTGGACACCTGCCTGTAAGATTGCTATGTGCTTCTTTTTGAAGTTCCCATTCCACATTTAGTCCTCATTTCTCTTATAATGATGTGGAGATTTGTGCTCAATCGATCACATAGATGTTAGTAAAGTCATGTAGTGATGTAGGTGAGAAGGTGAGGAGGTCTGGAGTGCAGTCAGCGTTCATGTTCATCCCAAAGGTTTTTAATAGGGTTGGAGGTCTATAGCAGGAGATCTTCCAATCCCAACCATGTAAAGCAGACCTTCATGAAGTTTGCTTTGTGCACAGGGGCATCGTTATGCTGAAACAGGTTTGGGTTCTCCTAGTTCAAGTGAAGGCAAAATTTTTATATCATCCCTTCAAAGACGTCCTAACTGTTTGTCTGCAGCATTGCGGTAACAGTTTCGAGAAGAACCACATATTATTGAAAAAGTCAAGTGTCCTAATACTTTTGCCCATTTTTATTAATATTATTAATATTATCTTTTAGAATACCGAACACCAAAACTAATCCAGACCTGCAAATCACTCGAATCAAAATCCAGACTTTTTCATACTTTTCCAAAATGTGTAGAATCCCATTTTTTTTTTGGTTCTACCTGTAAAAGTCCTGGTTTGACTTGAATGTTGTATATATAGAGTAAAAATACAACAAAAAGGGAGAAAGGTGAATATTACAGCTTATTGTTCGACTGTTACAAATTTCTGAGACTGGAGACTCCTACTGTAAACGTCGTCTCTTAGAAAACCGTCTGTTATTCAGCTTTCTGTCTATTACTATAGAGTTGAAAAAGAAATCCTTTCATGTTCATTTAGAGTCATGAGTCAGCTCGTTCTTAGGTCACGGTGATACCACTGGCTAGCGGCTAAACACTAACAGGATCGACATTTCTGACCCGAGTGCGAGTCTTCCTTCGTATTGTAAACTTAAAAGCGTTGAGATTTTCTAGCAGGAAAACGCTCGAGCTTTAAAACTTGGGTGAAGCACGTTTCAGATTGAAAACTTAAACATCATAAAAAGCACTATATGACACGCAATAAAGAGTGGTTCGGAGATGAAATGTGTGTGTGTGTGTGTGTGTGTGTGTGTGTGTGTGTGTGTGTGTGTGTGAGGAGAGAAGGCTCCGATGACACGCTGCAGTCCAAATATATCATAAACGTACCATAAAAACCCCATGATGAATGCGTGTGGAACATCAAAGGCTGGATGATTTCTGCTGCAGTCTGCTTGGCTGAGAGTGCACGCACACACACACACACACACACACACACACACACACACACACACACACACACACACACACACACACACACCAGCCGGTCTCCAGTCCAGCAGCCATCAGAGGTGGTTATAAAACACCTCATAAATGGTATTTGTCCCTTCCTGTAAGATTTGGCTTTCTGATGTGATTCCTGTTCGCAATTAAACAAACCGCACAGACAGGCATTCCCCGAGCGTCAATAAAAGCTAATCACACAGGACTAACTCTCTCACACTCTCTCTCTCTTTTTTTTCTACACACACACACACACACACACACACACACACACACACACACACACACACACACACACACACACAGACATACACACACAGACACACACACACACTCACAGACACACACACACACACACACACACTGTTATCGTCCTGGGTTTAATTTCAGTTTAATCACAGCCTCTGAGACACTCAGCAAATCCAGAAGCATTCGAAACATCCAGTAAAAGTGCGACTCTGGCCAAACTTCACTTCTGGCTTCCACAACCGGCCTGGCTACATTCACATACACACACACTCATACACAAGGCACGTTCTCTCACACTGTACTGATTCGTCATGACATCAGCACCACGGCTTAGCGCACGACTGCAAATATGACTGACGAGGAGAAAGGGAAGATCGGATGTTAAAAAAAATAAATAAATGCACAAGCCGTGAAACACACACCTGCGTCTGGAACCGCGGGGAGAGAAAATACACAAAGTCTGGCCTCATTATCATATACACACGCCACAGCGCCACTGCGCCACTGTTCCTATGTGCCTCAAGACGACGACCATCATTCCTGTGCCGAAAAAGTCTTCTGTCTCCTGCCTCAATGACTATCGTTCCGTTGCACTCACACCCATCATGATGAAGTGCTTCCAGAGGCTCGTCATGAGGCACATAAAGACCCAGCTTCCACCCGCACTGGACCCCATGCAGTTCGCATATCGTCCAAACCGCTCCACGGACGATGCTATTTCCACAACCCTCCATCTGGCCCTCACCCATCTGGATAACAAGGACTCTTATGTAAGGATGCTGTTCATAGACTTCAGTTCAGCATTCAACACAATCATTCCTCAGCACCTGATTGAGAAGCTGAGCCTACTGGGCCTGAACACCTCCCTCTGCAACTGGATCCTGGACTTCCTGACTGGAAGACCTCAGTCAGTCCGGATCGGAAACAGCATCTCCAGCACCACCACACTGAGCACTGGGGCCCCCCAGGGCTGTGTGCTCAGTCCACTGCTGTTCACTCTGCTGACTCACGACTGTGCACCAATGCACAGCTCGAATCACATCATCAAGTTTGCCGATGACACGACCGTGGTGGGTCTAATCAGCAAGAACGACGAGTCAGCATACAGAGAGGAGGTGCAACGGTTAACAGCCTGGTGTGGAGCCAACAACCTGTCTCTAAACGTTGACAAAACTAAAGAGATGGTTGTTGACTTCAGGAGAACACAGAGTGACCATTCTCCACTGATCATCGCTGGATCCTCAGTGGAGATCGTCAAGAGCACCAAATTCCTTGGTGTTCATCTGGCGGACAAGCTCACCTGGTCACTTAACACCAGCTCCATCACCAAGAAAGCCCAGCAGCGTCTCTACTTCCTGAGAAGGCTGAGGAAAGCTCATCTCCCTCCCCCCATCCTGTCCATGTTCTACAGAGGGACCATTGAGAGCATCCTGAGCAGCTGCATCACTGCCTGGTTTGGGAACTGCACCGTCTCGGACCGCAAGACCCTACAGAGGATAGTGAGGACAGCTGAGAAGATCATCGGAATCTCTCTCCCCTCTATCATGGACATCTACACTACACGCTGCATCCGCAAAGCACACAGCATTGTGGACGATCACACACACCCGTCACACACACTTTTCACACTCCTACCATCAGGGAAACGGTTCCGAAGCATTCGGGCCGCCACATCCAGACTGTGCAACAGTTTTTTCCCGCAAGCCATCAGGCTCCTCAACAAAGAACTGAACTGAACTCTCTCTCACACACACACACACACACACACACACACACACACACACACTTACACACAACTGTGTGACTGATCCGCACAAACCGGACTCAACACCCATCATACACTTCGCTCACCCAGGTTTCAATACCAATCACATTTTTCACGATCGCAAAATGTTTACATGCCGTCTGTTGCTGATTCCGGGACTTGTTATTTTGCACAAGATTCTGTCCAAATCCTTTGGTTACTGTTAAATCTATTTTTGATTGCTGCTACTGCTGAATTGCACAAATTCTGTTTATATCTTTTTGTTTACACTGCACCTTATTCTGTTACGACAGGTTTTACTGGCGGAGCTATTTCTATTTTTAATTTTATATTTTGTGTATTGTGTATTGTCCTGCACTGTCCTGTGTTGTCTTGCACTGTCTTGTGTTGTCTTTTGCACTGTTTGCACCAGCTGCACACATGCACTTTATGTGGCGAGGATCTTAGTTCTCGGCCCTGTGTTCTTCTGTTCTGTACTGTTTGTTTTATGTTGTTCTATGTAGCACCTGGGTTCAGGAGGAACGTTGTTTCATTTCACTGTGTACTGCATCAGCTATATATGGTTGAAATGACAATAAAAGCTTCTTGACTTGACTTGACTTGACAATGAGAGGAAGAGAGCAGATTGATAGATTCACTGAAAGCAGTTAGACAGAGAGAGACAGAACAAGCAACCAATAGTAGGACAAACACACAAGCAGATAGACAGATGAGACATAGACAGTCAGACAGACAGACACAGGCATACATATATAGTCAGACAGACAGACAGACAGACAGACAGACAGACAGACAGACAGACAGACAGACACATTCGAGCTGGAAGCAGTGAGGAAATCTCTAGTCATCAGTGTCAGCATTTGGCACAGTAATTTTCTTTTCGAGCTGCAGTGTTAAAACTACATGATAAGAAGTAAATCAGATCAGTAGAGAGAAAGAAGTTTATTACTGCTCCTGCACTGAGGCTCGTGACGTACCGTTTGATCAATTATTCACTTTGTGCCTCTTGTTGGACTTTTTTTTTTATCTAAATTGTGTGGCATGTTTGTATTAGTGGAGACATAACCTGATACAGTGAGAACACCACGAGTTAAACAGCTGTGTGAGAGAGATAGAGAGAGAAGGATAGAGAGAGAGAGAGAGAGAGAGAGAGAGAGAGAGAGAGAGAGAGAGAGAGAGAGAGAGAGATCCAAGGTCCCACTCTGTTCCAAATACAGTACAAATACAGTTACTTCCAAAAACCTGAAACCAACAACAACCACTGCCCTGTGTCTCTTTACACTCTTTGGGCAAAAGTATTAGGACGCCTGACTTTTCCATCCACATGTGATTATTTCCCACACTGTTACCACGATCTTAAGGCACACAATTTTGTAGGACGTCTTTGAACGTGGTAGGATGGAATTTTCACCTCACTTGAACTAGGAGACCCAAACCTGTTCGAGCATGACAGTCAGTTTCATGAATCTGCTTTACATGGGTTTGAGTGGAAGATCTCCTGCTATAGCACTCCAACCCTATTAAACACCTTTGGGATAAATGTAAACACTGACTGCACCCCAGGCCTCCACACCTCCTCACCCTACATCACTATGTGACTGACAGACAGACAGACAGACAGACAGACAGACAGACAGACAGACAGACAGACAGACAGACAGACAGAGAGATGACTATTCTGCAGATGTTCTGAATTCGCAATTGGGACTCAATTTTAAAATGGATGTTCAAGCACATACCAATCTTATGCTTATTTGTCCACAAACCCTTGTCCACATACAGTCTATTTCAGCGGTACAGTATCTTTATGGGGCTGTTAGTTTGCAAGGAGTGGATCAGGGGCACCTCGGGGTATCATCCGGGTCACGTCCCAGCCGAGTCTCAGCTCTATCTGTCACATTGCAGGTAGTTTTGGAAGGTAGAATTCAGTGTTTATGTGTTACATAACGGTGTCATTACTGCGTTCAGAAGTATTTCCTCACTCTGCGGAATGCTGGCATGCTCGTGTGCTGAAACGGGATCAAAAGTCGCTCGTAGCTTGCCAGGAGGATTTTCCTGACGGTGGCTGCCTCGGGCGTGTTTAATGACGTTCACCGCGCTCACACCCTCCAGGATCGGTGCCATACACACATATTCCTCTCGTAACTTCGCGCATGGGTGAAGTTTAATACAGGTTTTTAAAAGCGCGACGAAGCTCTGTTTTTTTCAGCCCGAACACGGCTTGTGATTTTAGACAAATTGGACTTTAAAGGGAACAACAACAACAACAACAACAAAAAAAAAAAAAAACGTGGGTGCGATCCGTTACTGGGTATAAAAAAACATCCTGCTGCGGCTTTCTATATCTACAAACAGCTCTAATCCAGACCCGCGCTATTTATACAAGTCCGAGCTGCGGTAATCCTCAACCAAACACAGCATGAAAACACGACCCGCGAGGCAGACTTTGAGTTATCGCTAACTTCTCGCGCTTTCCTTAAACAAACGAGGAGATTCGATTGACTTTTTTTCCACGAGGGATTAAAGGGAAACCCTGTCTAAAAAAACAAAAAGAAACATGAACATTTGTTACAATTAACAACCTACTACAGTATATCTTACTTTTCATCATTTTAGCAGTGAGGGATGAAGAACACACACCATGTAGTTGAGTTAAAGTGGAGATAAACTCAATAAAATGTGACTCCAGTAAAAGTAAAAGTGTCCCTTAAACTTTCACTTGAGTAAAAATACCAAAATTTTTGCCTTCAAATGTACTTAAGTATCAAAGTTCTATAATTTATTATACCGTAATTTCCGGACTATAAAGCGCACCCATATATAAGCCGCAACCACTGAATTTTACAAAGATTTTTATTTTGAACATAAATAAGCCGCACCTGTCTATAAGCCGCAGGTGTCTACACTAAAACTAATGAACTTTACACAGGCTTTAATGAAAGACAGTGTCTGTTACACGGTGTAACAGGTGAAATATGTTGTGGCTCCTTTAAGAGCAGAGCGGTATTTCAGGAACAGCCTGCCGCCGCCTTTTCCGCTATTACTGCATGTGTGCAAGACCGAGGAATATGTCCTTATTATTTTCTGATGCTCATTTCTAAGTTTCTTTGACTAACCCATAACACTGTTGCAAAGAAAAATAAAAAAGCACAAGTTTTGGAAACCTGTCTGTGCTTATATGATTTCTGTTGTAACTGGAGTTAGCGAGCTCTCTCTTCACCCAGACTCAACGCGTTACAACGGCTTGTATCTAAACAGTAGCTGAACAAGAAAGTCATTGTTCACTGTCTTCCTCCTTCCTTTCACAACTACTGTATTTCTCTCGGGAGTTTATCTTTTGGCATCGTTGTGCGTTTAAAAATCACCCAATGGAAGTTTTCTCCCGAAGCCGTGCAGCTCAGAACACAGGTGAGGTGCGTTTTTTAATTTCCGTTCGGAAATTTCATTGGTCTAATGTTATGGGGTTCAGTTTTTTGGCTTGAAGTTTGTGAAACCGGGAAAAACCCAGGAAAAATCAATAAATTAGCCGCTTTGTTGTTTAAGCCGCGGGGTTCAAAACGTGGGGAAAAAAGTAGCAGCTTATAGTCTGAAAAATACGGTAACTATAATCTATATTGTTCCTATTATAATTTTTATCACATGACTTTTTCCTTAATCAACTAAGTTTATGTAAAAAGACTCGAATGTGACTCTCATTACAGTTACAAATTACATAATCTGTCCACTGCTGTATTTTACAAATGTGTGAGGAGCCAAGCAGAGATCCTGAAGCTTGTGGCCAGAAAAGTGTCTCACTGATTCTATTTTTAGAACAGCGCTACTAAATTATTGACACTGTCTATGTGCTTTATGAACTTCCTATTTGACATTTAGACCTGTAATAATAATAATAATAATAATAATAATAATAATCTCCACTCTTCTGGGAAGATGTTCCACTAGAATTTGTGTTAGATTTGTGTTCATTCAGCCAAAGTGAAGGTACAGATGTAGGTGAGGTGAAAAGGCCTGGGGGTGTGTCAGCATTCACATTCGCTCTAAATGGAGGAGATCTTGCACTCCATCCCTTGTAAAGCAGATCTTTATGGAGTTTGCTTTGTGAAACATTGTCATGCTGAAACAGGATTTCGTCTCCAAGTTCAAGTGAGCAAAAAAAACCCTTGCATCCAAGGACTACTTTGTGGTAACAGTTTGGAGAAGAACCACATATGGCTGGAGAACTGTCCAAATACGTTTGGTCTACATCCAGTAATTCTTGGTGAAAAGACTCTGGTGTGTACATGTGTGTGAAAGCTGTTACGTGCTAGTGAAAGGATTTATTCAGCCTGATGACACGAGCGTAATACACACCAATCAGATCACGCACTGTGGGGGAAGAGGGGGAAACAGAGCGAGGCGTTCAGGCCGTGCTCACAGCTGAACAGTGTGTGTTAGAGGTCGGGAAACAATGCAGCCGGCCTTGTCTAAACTCCGTATCGCATCCAAGAGCGCGAGGACCGAATGACCTTGATCGCTACGTCGATGTTGTTTGTGTGTCAAAGTCCTAATTAGCATACAATACCAGGGTCTGGCTGCTCTGAACATTGTGTCTCCGCAATTAAACAAAGAAAGAAAGCTGAAGGAAAAAAGCTAAGAATTTACTGTTATGTAAGATTTGATCTTTGCCTGGATGCGATTATTTCAGCTGATCTGGGGAAAAAAGCTCACCTTAATGGACTTTAAGGTTCTTGTGTCTCAGCTCATATGAGACTGGTTTCAAATCAAAATCCAATCAATTTCATTTGTCACATACACAAGCATAAATAGAAAATTAAATAAAAAAAATAAAATAAAAAAAACTAAAATCATACAAAAATGAACTATAAATAAAATAAACAATAATAAAAATTATAAAGTATAAAAAAGTATAACTATAAAGTATAAAAAATAAGGATTTCATATATATATATATATATATATATATATATATATATATATATAAAACCGCTGATGCTTCAGTAGGTGAATATGACGTATCACAATGCTACGGAGACTGAGGCGTGTCCTGAGAGTCACATAGAGTATACAGTAGATTAACATGGCAGAGGTAGAGCTGCATCTTCCTGCAGACGAAGCAGAAAAAGAGCTACCGTATTTTCTGGACTATAAGCCGCTATTTTTTTCCCACGCTTTGAACCACGCTGCTTTAGACCAATGAAATTGCAGAACGGGT
>NC_139585.1:3842712-3887712 GCF_946808225.1 Silurus aristotelis | reverse complement strand
AGAATTTCACGTTTGCTCCTTGTTCTAACTTGCAGTCAAGTCAAGTCAAGTCAAGTTTATTTGTATAGCGCTTTTCACAACAGACATTGTCTCAAAGCAGCTTTACAGAAAACAACAGATGAAATGATGAAGTCCATGATGAAATTGCAGACGTGGTAATGCATGTGGTCAGAATAGCATCGGTTACACAGCTCCCGATGAACACGATGTCCACGGGACAGTCTTTTGGAACACTGACTTCTGAAGGTCGGTGTTCCTTGTGATTGTGCGTGCAGTCGTGTGCTGCCATCTGTTGGCGTGTTTAAAAAAATAGTCTTGAAACTTACTGATACCACCTCATACAGTAGATTTATCCTTTCTCACTTCAAGGGATCGTCTGTCCAGATGGTTTTTTTCATGGCACTGAGCTTCTCATATCCACATCGCTAAAACACATGGCTAGAATGCCATTGTAAGTGGAAGAACTTTTTTTTTACCAGACAGCATGATTAATAGGTGAATCCTGACTGATTATTTTTTCATTCCTCCATGTTAAGTGTGTATTTATATATATATATATATATATATATATATATATATATATATATATATATATATATATATATAGATAACTGCTGTCCTCTCAGAATAGCAGATTTATAGAACTGTCATATCACCCCGCATGACATATGGCATAGTTATGCTCTTGCCCCCACGCCGCTCGCCCGGTGTCCGGCTGTGCCTGAGCAACCCGAGTGACGGCGGTCTTTGTCCTGAGCAAAAACAACGCTGATGAAAGAGACACAAACATAAGGAGCTTTCTGGGCATCAGGCACAAGGCTGGCTTTGTTCTGAGGTGCGAAGCCGAGCCCACTCCAGCACGTGGGAGCCGACGAAATGGAGTACGGTGGAGAAGAAAGAGATAGAGGAGGAAAGAGAAGTCGGCGTTGGAGCAGAACTCGGTTTCGAGTTACTTCACAAAGCCAAGACCCTGTGATCTATTCACGTATTATACTGGACCTAATCTTTCCCTGAGGGCTGAACACACACGGGCGAATAAGATGACGCTACACAAAGAAACTGCATACTTGCAGAAAACAAAGTCTGAGATTTTAAATCAAGAAGGTCCTTGTAGCTTCTGCCCATCATTTTAGAACGAAAATGAAAAAAGGACCGTTATTGTTATTATTTTTTATATATACTCCAGAACCAAACTGCGGGAAAAACAAGCGAATAAACTAACAAAAACAAAAAAAGGGCTTAATATTTTAATTATTAAGATTAATAATTGCAGAACTACAGAAGCAGTAAAAAAAAGTATATAATAACTTTTATTAATAAGCCATACGGCGAATTTGGTCTCAGATCACAAGTGGGCGGAGCTTATTACAGCTTTTACATTTCATCTAATATGCGGGCTGTTCCAATATGCACCTAACAATTTTGTTTTATTAATTATGAGCTATTTTACATCGATTTTCTATCGATATCGACAATATTTAATACAATTGTACGTTATTTCATCGTCACATATATGACTAAACAAATGCAAGCACGTGGGCCGTCAACTTCCAGAATCCCCCCGACGACATAAAGCCTATTTACCCCAAAACACTTTACCTTGCATCTTAAGCGTCTCCTTCCATAGAAAACAATGATAAAGGATACATTAAGCCACATTCAGCATTAAGACATTGATACTAAAAAAAAAAGAATAAAAAATGCTGAGTAATCACATTTAGGACTGATGAGAATTTTTTTCATTAAGAGGAATTCTTGTGATGGTTCTCTTTTTTTCCTTTCCTTTTTCAATCTTCTCCCACAAATGAAGAAAAGCAAACTGTTTAAAAATAACTAAAAAAGCTACTTTTAAGATCATTTGACTAAATCCACTGCTGGGAATAAGTGTTGTAACGCTTAAAAAAACCCAAATATGTTTTCGCATTTCTACAAATTTTACCAAGTGTAATTAACTGCGCTGGCAGATTATTTGACTTGTTTCTAGTTGCATAAACATGCATTTATTTCTTATATTTAGATGGTTAATGTTTGCAGTGTAAGCTACCACCTCCCTTCCAGACTGTTGTC
The DNA here is from genome assembly GCF_946808225.1 of Silurus aristotelis. Lineage (NCBI taxonomy): Eukaryota > Metazoa > Chordata > Actinopteri > Siluriformes > Siluridae > Silurus > Silurus aristotelis. Next base: position 3,885,645 of record NC_139585.1, on the reverse strand, counting down.
TATAAATGCAGTCAATTGGATGCCAATGTAATGATTTCACATAATTACCAGCAAAAATCTGCAGTCTGGGCCAGAAAGAAATCAGCTGCAGCCTCTAATCCACACCATTCTGTAGATTCTGCTCTTGTTGCTAAAGCTGGAACTGGTAGTTCATAGTTCTGCAAAACACACAAAAAAAACAATACACTTTAAATCCACTATTTAACAGCCAACAGTAATCTGGTTTGGGATATGCTCTCCTGCCTAACATCATCATCATCATCATCATCATCATCATCATCATCCTATTCAATGATCCTGTATACAATGACTCCTTAAATAGTCGAGATTATTGTAATACCAATACATCATCTGTATATAACTTTTGTACAGTTGAACATACAATGTAAAAATCCCATATTGTATATTTGATATCCTAAATTCTCTACACATATTGCGCCTCACACACATCCTACACTAATATAACTTCATATATATATTCATATTTATTCTTCGTGTACTTGCTGACCTTGCACAATTATCCACTGATATATTAGATGCTGCACATAGATTTGCATATTTATCAGCGCATGTAAATTTGCACAATTGCAACTATTTGCATTATAGCATAAATGCTAAAGTGCATGTCGTTGCTATGTAGAGCTGTTGCTATCGATTATTTTAGTAATTTAGTAAGTACTTTTTCTTTATTAAAGAGCAAAACTAAATAGAAAAGAGAAATGAAGACAAGTCTCTACCTATGAAAGCCTATTTCAGCCACAAAAATTTCTCGCAGTTCTGACTTTATTTCTCGTAATTCTGACTTTTTTTCTTGGAATTCTGACTTTTTTCCTGCAATTATGACTTTATCCACCACAGTTGGTGTATGAACGAGGCTCGTCTGCTTCATCCGTCTTGTTCCATCTCCTCCAGAGCTGAATGTTAGACAGAGTTCTCTCCAGGGATCAGAGGCTCAGTACAATACCATGTGATTCTATTGATTGTAGGCGATTTAATTTTCAATGTGTAAGGTTGCGAGTAAAAAAAGAACTCGGAATCAGGCAAACTTTTTATTTAATGTGGCAGAAACGGGTTTCCATATAAATCTCCTCCTCGCCCCTCACTGTTTTCTCCCCAATCCTCCATTTTTAGAGTTTAGCGGGTGGTGCGTCAGTAATAATGGCCCGTGGGAAACACAGTGCTCCGTGTGTAGATAAATAAACTTAATAAATAAACTTAATAAATAAACTTAATTTGTAATCAAATTATTCGACTTAATTGAGTTAACAAAAGAGTTACCACTCTATTGTTATCTTGACTGAGTGCTGAGGGTCGTTGTCCTGTTGGAAGATGAACTGAATCTGCCTCTAAAAAAAACTTCCCCACAGCATGATGCTGCCACCACCATGCTTCACTGTAGGTATAATATTGGCCAGGTGATGTGCGGTGATATGCGTCCTCCAAACATGACACTTCGCTTTCAGGCCAGAGAGTTCATTCTTTGTTTCATCAGACCAAAGAATTATGTTTATTATGTTCTGAGAGACCTTCAGGTGCCTTTTATTGATTAGTGGCTTCCGTGTGGACACTCTACCATACCATATTGGTGGAGTGCTGCAGAGATGGTTGTTCTTCTGAAAAGTTCTTCTCTCTGCACAGAGAAAGGCTGGACACACTTAAGTCTCATGTCCAATCAACTGAATTTACCACAGGTTTACTCCAATCAAGTTGTAGAAACATCTCAAGGATGATCAAAGAAAACAGGATGGACCTGAGCTCAATTTTAGGTGTAATGGCAAAAGGATGTGAAAACTTATGTTTTAATTCTCTGTCTGTCTGTCTGTCTGTCTGTCTGTCTGTCTGTCTGTCTGTCTGTCTGTCTGTCTGTCTGTCTGTCTATCTATCTATCTATCTATCTATCTATCTATCTATCTATCTATCTATCTATCTATCTATCTATCTCCTGAGACGGAGGTTGTAAAGATCACCTGGCCAGTCCTAACATGAATCCCCTCACCAGCTCATGCCAGTATAAAAATACCCCTATAGAAGGACAACTAAGTAACTCAAGCCTGCGTGCTTAATGGCACAAACAAAAGCTTGTCTGTCTTCACAGTAAGGCAACACAGACTCCACTATATCCAGGGTTTTGGGGGAAATAAAGACTCTTAAATTCCAAGAAAAAATAAAGTCCCCTGAGATCCATGATTTGGTGAAGCAAAACAATATGGAAGCTTCAAAAGCCTGGGAGGTCTGTTTTGGAATTCTGGGCTATCGGGTTTGTCTCAGCTGATCTCCAGCAGCTTGGGCGCAATAAATTGAAACTGCACACCCAAGCATCGAAGCATAGCCATGCGCTATCTTTGGCAAGATCCCAGAGAAAACGCGCGGTCGCACACAGTTGAGGTGTTTTCCGAGCTCAGTGTTTGATGAAGCTGGGACAAGAAGGAGGTGGATGGCATAGAGACATGATTGATGAGGACTCCAGGAATCATTCATAACAATACCAAGCTGCAGTGGGTTGACTAATGAAGAAAGTCTCACACGTGCATCCAGATTTAATGAGAACCCCTGTAGAGAGTCACTTAGCAACACACATCTCCAACTGCTAGATGCAGAAAATGAGGGGAATTCTGGAGTGATGCTTCATCTCCAAAAATGGAGGTTAGATACTAAGTGCCTGAGGCACACAGAGGTTTTTTGAGAGGAGGGTTTGGTTCACCGCAGTGGTCTCCAGACCAGGGTTTTATCTAGGCTGGAGCAGATCACATTACACTGGCAGCTTTCCAGCCTCAACAACCAATAAAGCAAGATTGCTGAAAAGGTTATGGGCAGGTGAAGCTGCACTTCTCTATAAGATCAGCAAGATACAAATGGATCGGAGAGTCTCGAAGTGAATTGCTCACCATTCGACTACTAAAAAGAAGGGAACTGGCGTAAGAAATATCACATGCATTTTAAAACCGAGCAGATCATCTGATCCGACTCCATCAACAAGCGGCCAGTCGTGGAAAGCAGACACGAAAGAGGCACTTAATGAAACCTGATCTGCATGCATTCTCGTGCATGAATTAAAAAAAGGAGAAAGGGAGTAAAGAACAAAATGAAACCTAGCTAAAGATAAAAATGGGACTAGCTAAAGATGCACAATTTCAATAGAGAGGACTCTACTGGATCCTAAATGGGAAGGACACGATTTTTCTTAGGCCATGTCCACACACTAATACGTTTTGGTTCGAAAACGCATATTTTTCTCTCTGTTTTGGCCCTCCGTCAACCCTGAGACGCCGACTAAAACAGCTACGTTTATGCCGACTGAAAACGCCGTCTCAGTGTTGTGTCTTCAAACAAATACATATTAGCGGGGACATGGCCTTAGACATAGACGTAGGAGTTTCTATGAAAGTGGCTCAGGTCTGATTTTGAAAAGATCGGATTTTTGTATTGTATCCACTTTCTGATGTGACCTAGAAATAAAATGCTAAAATGCTACGGTGGTGGTCGATATTTGTGTTTGTTTTGGACAACATTCTATTTCAATCGATTTTAAGGGTCTTTGCTCAAATGGCAAAAAGTTTCTTAGATCTCAAGTGTTTCATCCTGACACCAGCGACCTGTCTAATGCAAACAGATCCGGAATCCGATCCCACCTCATACCCATTGTTTCAATTGATTGCCAGAAATGATGCTCGATACGCTGCCAAAAGGAGCCCCATGTGACCGGGCAACTTCTATTGGACGGTATTACAGTGTATGCAGAAAGATAATTGGTCTCGGCTCAGCCAGAAGAACAGAGTACGTAATGCAGAGGCCATAAAAACCATGTGCAAAGCAGGATTAATGTCTTCCTGATGAGAAAAGTTAAAACCCAGGCCTCGAGCGTCGGCAGTAAAACATTATTCAAATGTCAAACGCAAAGCTTTGACTAGGAGCTACTAATGTACAAATAGCTGAATAAATAATGAATGCATTATTGTTGTAATTATTCGGTTTCAATTATGTCAAAATCATAAACTGATTTCCACTGTTTCACAAAAGTTCAATACAATTAAAGGTAACTAGAAATGGTTAAATATGGTCATGTGCTTGTCTAGATTCAATAAAACTGCATAGACTGGCAAATTCTCGTGCTATTTATTAAAGTAAAACACGTCAGGGCATGGGGTTATAGGTAGATAATGCACTTAGGGGTGGTACCTTTAGTGGCCACGCCCCCAAGTGTTTTGATCCTTACAATGTAAACCAATCAGCATTTATTTTACAATCTACAAAAAAAATTAAAAAGCGTTTACAGAAATATCTCAGTAACTCGGTAATGGATAAAGAAATAAAGAAATTGCATAAAGGTTCCACAAAATGTAAAATTTTACATGTACAATAATGTTTTTTATCATGTTTTTGGTTCATGGGATTTTGCACACAGCAGCGATGGATTTCACGATGCAAAATGCAACTTGGAGCCTAAACAACAGACAAAAGCAGGTCGTATGCATTTAACATGGTGGCACCAGTGTCAAAATCCTCACTGTAATGTGCAGCCAGGCATCAGATAATCACATGCTGCAGTCAAAGCTGGACTCTGGCAGCTAGACTGAAGGTTATCCAATGACCTAGCTCACATCGGCCACATGGGAAACTCGAACGACCCTGGAGCGAATGAACCGATGCCGAGGGTCACCGGCGGTGTCCCGGGAAACGAGCTGGCCGCGGAGCTCGGAGCGCCGCCGACCACGCGAGCGGATCCTGACTCGTGCGCTGGGACAGTGAGAAGTCTATTAGCGCAGACAAAACAATTTCCGAAAAAAGATGAATTGGTACCAGAAGGAGAAGGGGAAATCAGATACACCAGCAAAGGATTCCTCCACACATGACAAATGTTTTACAGTCTGGTTCATTTTTTTTCTGTTTTACAGAGCCAGACTGAGATTAGAGAAAGGGGAAAAGGAGAGAGAGGGACGGGGGTGAGGAAGGGAGGGAGGAAGGGAGAGCTCAACCCAGAGACAGGAACTGACAATACAAATACACACCAGGTTCACATGATTTTCTTCTTCCCTTGTAGAAACAAGGAGATTTTTCATCGGTGTAACCAGGAGCAAAAACCATGGAAAAATATCTAACCACTTTGAGGAAGAAGAAGGAAAGGCACAATGGGTGAACAGGGTTTTTGGGAAAAAGGTCAAAGGTAGGAATAGTTTTAGGAACAGCTTAGGACAGTCTGAAACTCTCTTGTTATGTGGCACAAGGTGCCTGAAGCGAAACCATTTTCCCCCCACGGAGAGAACAGGCGGGCTGCACTTGATTTAGGATTTCTGAACTCCAGCCAAAATTCCTGAGAGGCACAGAGCGAACAGTGGGGCCAAAACGGTCTGCATGAGGGAAGAGGCAAGGGGATATGGATATAAAAACCACACGCACATACACTTACAAATATATATATTTATATATATACACACACATAAATATATGTCCTCTCTCTCTCTCTCTCTCTCTCTCTCTCTCTCTCTCTCTCTCTCTCTGTCTCTCTCTCTCTCTCTCTCTGTCTCTCTCTGTCTCTCTCTCTGTCTCTCTCTGTCTCTCTCTCTGTACATATAAATATATATTGAAAGAACAAAATCTATGAAGTCAGTAATAAATACAAAACAGCTGCTCCACCATCATTCTTTATACAAGCTGTTGAACCTCAAACAAACACAAGGACGCACTACACAGCAACTCAAACACCAATATCCGTGAGAGAATATGTGATTGAGAGTAAAAGCGAAAAAAAGCAAGTCAGAGAAGAAAAAATAAAAACCCGAGGGGAATCATGAACGTGATCATAAACCAGGATTAGAGTGCAGTCAGAAGGGTTTGGATGGAAGCCAGCGAGGGGTCCGGCTACTTTCTGGTACAGAATGTCTGGGTAATAAAAGGAAGGGAAAAAAAAAACTGATGATGCAGAGAAAATTACGGGGCGACTCCGTAATCTCCCTCCGTCCTCCCCTGAACTCGGTATTGAGAATCGGTGGTGCAGTACGGCTCGCTTTTTAAACACATCCCATCTGAACTGTAAGGGATCCCAGGGACTATAAAAAAATGCTTTTGGGTGTTTGTTCCATTGTTCAGAAAAAAAAGAGAAAAAAAAAAAAAACGTGAAGGAATATTCATAGAAAAAAATTCTGAATTATATGTTATAAGTTTTTATTTACTTATTTATTTCTTTGTTTCTTTACTTATTTGTTTAGGTTTTTTTTAATACATTTGTAATTGCTGCTCTAGGGTGTTAATGGGGGAGTTAATGGGGGTGTTATTTTGGGTGGTATTGGGGGTGGTAATAAGGGTGTTATTCGTGGGTGGTATTGAGGGTATTGTTGAGGGTGGTATTGGGGTGATATTGAGGATGTATTGGGGGAGTTATTGGGGGAGTTATTGGGGTGTTATTGGGGTGTTATTGAGTCTGGTATTGGGGTGTTAGTGAGTGTGGTATTGGGGTGTTATTGAGAATGTATTGGGGGTGTTATTGGGGTGTTATTTAGTGTAGTATTGGGGGAGCTATTGGGGTGGTTTTGAATGTGGTATGGAGGAAGTTATTGGGTGTGGTATTGGGGTGTTATTGAGTGTGGTATTGGGGGAGTTATTGAGTGTGGTATTGGGGTGTTATTGAGTGTGGTATTGGGGTGTTATTGACTGTGGTATTGGGGTATTGGGGTGTTTCTGAGTGTAGTATTGGGGGAGTCATGGGTGTGGTATTGGGGGAGTTATTGGGGTAGTTATTGGGGAGGTATTGGGGTGTTATTGAGTGTGGTATTGGGGTGTTATTGAGTGTGGTATTGGGGTGTTATTGACTGTGGTATTGGGGTATTGGGGTGTTTCTGAGTGTAGTATTGGGGGAGTTATTGGGTGTGGTATTGGGGGAGTTATTGAGGTAGTTATTGGGGAGGTATTGGGGTGTTACTGAGTGTGGTATTGGGGTGTTATTAAGTGTGGTATCGGGGGTGTTATTGGGGTGTTATTGAGTGTGGTATTAGGGGTGGTACTGGGGTGTTATTGAATGTGGTATTGAGAGAGTTATTGGGGGTGGTAAAGGGAATGGTATTGGGGGTGTTATTGGGGTGTTATTGAGTGTGGTATTGAGGGAGTTATTGGGAGTGGTAAAAGGGGTGTTATTGGGGTGTTATTGAGTGTGGTATTAGGGGAATTATTAGGGGTGGTATTGGGGTGTTATTGAGTGTGGTATTGGGGGAGTTATTGAGTGTAGTAAAGGGAGTGGTAAAAGGGGTGTTATTGTGGTGTTATTGAGTGTGGTATTAGGGGTAGTATTGGGGTGTTATTGAATGTGGTATTGAGAGAGTTATTGGAGGTGGTAAAGGGAATGGTATTGGGGGTGTTATTGGGGTGTTATTGAGTGTGGTATTGAGGGAGTTATTGGGAGTGGTAAAAGGGGTGTTATTGGGGTGTTATTGAGTGTGTTATTGGGGGAGTTATTAGGGGTGGTATTGGGGTGTTATTGAGTGTGGTATTGGGGGAGTTATTGAGTGTAGTAAAGGGAGTGGTAAAAGGGGTGTTATTGGGGTGTTATTGAGTGTGGTATTGGGGTGTTATTAAGTGTGGTATCGGAGGTGTTATTGGGGTGTTATTGAGTGTGGTATTAGGGGTGGTATTGGGGTGTTATTGAATGTGGTATTGAGAGAGTTATTGGGGGTGGTAAAGGGAATGGTATTGGGGGTGTTATTGGGGTGTTATTGAGTGTGAGATTGAGGGAGTTATTGGGAGTGGTAAAAGGGGTGTTATTGGGGTGTTATTGAGTGTGGTATTGGGGGAGTTATTAGGGGTGGTATTGGGGTGTTATTGAGTGTGGTATTGGGGGAGTTATTGAGTGTAGTAAAGGGAGTGGTAAAAGGGGTGTTATTGAGGTGTTATTGAGTGTGGTATTGAGGAAGTTATTTAGGGTGGTAAAGGGGGTGTTATTGAGGTGTTATTGAGTGTGGTGTAGTGGGAAACAATGTTTTTAATAATTTAATTATAATATAATATAATATAATCATAACAAAATGTCAATATATATTATTATTAAATATATATTTATTTTTATTCTATTTTTATGTCACGGCAAAAGCGTTTCACTGCACATCATAATCTATGCGATGTGCACGTGACAAGTAAGATAAAAAATTCATATTCATATCATATTCTCAAAACTGATTGTTACTTATTTATCAATGGGTTTTTTTTCATTTAATTGTATTTATATTAAATTAAAAAAATTACCAAAAAAAAGTACTATAGTAAAAACATTTTAGATAGATCATTTATTCTATTTATTTTTCCCCACTACTGTTAATCTTTTTAGAAAAACTAGGATTATTAGGAATTATGTTTTCAAGCTTTTGAAGGATTCCTGAATAATCTGGATTTTCAAGAAATAATAACCAAGCTCTGAATGAGGTGTGTATATTTATGAGTGCTCTTCATATCCCAGATTATAGAGTAAAAGATCAGGATTAAAAAAAAGGAAAGTACCTGAATAGCAGATGAATGAGTGTTTGTATGCAGGTGTGTGTGTGTGTGTGGGTGTGTGTGTGTGTGTGTGTGTGGTGGCACGCTTCAGGCAAACCTTCGCTTGACTTGGCAGAAGCTCAGTCCGTTGCTTTGCCAAAATGCAAAGCATGAGCACTTCTTGTGGCTTCGAGGTTATGCAACAGTGATAACCCCAGCGTAGCCAGCAAGCCTGTTTATCGTGAAAATGGAGAGTGTGAAAGAGACACGGCGTGTGTGAACGTGAGGAAGCGCAAGGAAGGAATGACGATTAGCTGGCAGAGCCTTCGTCTTTCACTGTGTGTGTACGTGTATGTGTATTTTAGTAATAGTAGAGGTAGACTGAATCTCAGACGCGCTCACTGTGATGACTCAAATTAGAGAAAAAGCTCATGCAATAATCACAGCCCTGATACAAGGTCCTACTTTTCTACTCCACTCTGACCCAGGTGATGCAGTTATTCAACCTAAAACAGAAAAAAAGGAATGTTGGGCACTACGTATACTCAATAGTGCCATCTTTAATGACAAGCAGAGCAGGGGCAGGGCTACCAGGGGTATCTTGGGCTACAACAGGCTACCATGGCATACCAGGGGCAACCAGGTTCTACCATAGGCTACCACGGGTTTACTATAGTCTACCAGGGACTACTATGGGCTACCAGCGGCAACCATGTGCTGCCAGGGGCTGCAAAGGGTTACAACGAGCTACAACGGGCTACCACAGACTGCCAGTGGCTACCAGGTGCTACCAGAGGCTACCAGGGTTTACCATAGTATACCAGGGGCTACCAAGGGCTACCACAGGCAATCAGAGTCTACCAATGTCTACCATGGGCTATCAGAGACTACTATGGGGGATAGGGGGGTACCAGAGGTTAACAGAGGCTACCAGGGTATACCAAGGTCTACCATGGGCTATCAGGAGCTACCAGGCACTACCATGGGCTACCAGGCAGTACCAGGGCCCTCCAATGTCTACCATGGGGCTATTATGGACAACCAGGGTTTACTATCGTCTACACGGGCCTACCAGGGTCTACCAGGTCCTGAAGAATAGAAAGGTACCCCTGAGGTGAAGGCATTTAGTTAACTCTAATGTTCACATTATCATCCTCAGAGACTCCTCACATTCCAGTCACAAAGTGTTGCACCTCCTTTCATCCAGGAGGAGAAACAAAAAGCAGAGGTAGCAGCAGAAGCAGAAGGTTTATGGTCAGCTATTTCCCCATAACTGTCAAACTAGCTGAATGCTCAAAGCTTACGGTTAGGATACAAACTGGTTACATAAACTGTGTGTAGAACCAGATAACAGCATTCTGAGTGAACATCTGAGGTGTAAAAACCAAAGTGCTCAAGTCGAGTAATAATATTTACAGGAAGGTGCAGAGAGACAGAAAGTTTGAGAAGGTGGGGATTAGAGTTTACACAATACTGTATGAACGGAAAGTAGAGGGCGGAATTTAATCCAGGGAAATTCCTTCATCCTTTTCTTTTCTACTTCCTGCTACTTATAAACAACAACAACACCAACCTGTTCCTGTTCAAATCCCAGGTTTGATTCAGTGAATACTTTCACATGGTTGCCACGGCTGCTCATCAGGGATAAAAACACACAGTTCACCTTCACTGTTGATTTCTGTAAAGCTGCTTTGAGACAATGTCTGTTGTGAAAAGCGCTATAGAAATAAACTTGACTTAACTTGACATGGATACAGCGGATTCATAGACCTCTACACGTATACACTAAAGATTCATAATCCGACTGTATTATAATAATAATAATAATAATAATAATAATAATAATAATAAAAAAAAAAAAACAAGGTAAGAGTAAATCAAAAGTAGGGAGAGATTATGCAGAAATTATGGAGAGATTATAAAGAGAGTAGGTAGAAAAGTATGGACAGATTATAAAAACAGTAAATAGAGTGTATCGGAGATTATTGAAAGATTAGGAAGAGAGAGGGTAGAAGAAGTGTGGAGAGATTATGCAGAAAGTATAGAGAGAATATGGAGGGATTGTGGAGAGAGTATCGAGATTATAAAGAGAGTAGGGAGAGAGAATAGAGAGATCATAAAGAGATTAGGTAGAAAGTATAGAGAGATTATAGAGTATAGAGAGAATATGTAGCGATCAGGAAGAGATTATGGAGAGCGTATAAAGAGATTATGGACTGAGTGTAGAGAGATTATGGACAGATTACCGAGAGATTATAGAGATAGTGTGGCAGAATTGGTAGAGAGTAAGTAAAAATTATATAGAGGTAATCCAGAGATTAAGGAGAAATTATGGAGAGGTTATGGAGAGATTATAGAGAGATCATGGAGAGGTTATGGAGAGAGTATAGAGAGATCATGGAGAGGTTATGGAGAGATTATAGAGATATCATGGAGAGGTAATGAAGAGAGTGTAGAGAGATCATGGAGAGGTTATGGAGAGATTATAGAGAGATCATGGAGAGGTTATGGAGAGACTATAGAGAGATTATGGAGAGGTTATGGAGAGATTATTAAGAGATCATGGAGAGGTTATGGAGAGATTATAAAAAGATCATGGAGAGGTTATGGAGAGATTATAAAGAGATCATGGAGCGTTTATGGAGAGATTATAGAGAGATCATGGAGAAGTTATGGAGAGATTATAGAGAGATCATGGAGAGGTAATGGAGAGAGTATAGAGAGATCATGGAGAGGTTATGGAGAGATTATAGAGATATCATGGAGAGGTAATGAAGAGAGTGTAGAGAGATCATGGAGAGGTTATGGAGAGATTATAGAGAGATCATGGAGAGGTTATGGAGAGAGTATAGGGATATCATGGAGAGGTTATGGAGAGATTATAAAGAGATCATGGAGAGGTAATGAAGAGATTATAAAGAGATCATGGAGAGGTTATGGAGAGATTATAAAGAGATCATGGAGCATTTATGGAGAGATTATAGAGAGATCATGGAGAGGTTATGAAGAGATTATAGAGAGATCATGGAGAGGTTAAGGAGAGATTATAGAGAGATCATGGAGAGGTTATGAAGAGATTATAGAGAGATCATGGAGAGGTTAAGGAGAGATTATAGAGATAGTGGGAAAGATTAGGTCGAGAGTAGGTAGAACGTATAGAGAGATTACAGCAAAATTAGGTAGAGAGCAGTTGGAAAGTTATTATTATTATTATTTTATTATTATTAATATCATTACTTTTAATAATATTATATGTTAGATATTGTTTTCATCAGCAATAGCAGTAGTTGTATTACTTTTTCTATTATTACTACTACTACTGCTAGAACTAATAATAATAATAAATACAAGCTTCATGACAGAGATCAGGATAAAGAACGAAGGCTGCTGCATTGAAAACTCTACGTAAGCCAACACAATGAAGGAAAAGCCTGGAAAAGTCAGGTCGTACATTATAACTGGCACTGAGCTGCTCATACGTTTCTTTTCGCCAAGAAAAACACCTCTAATGTTAACATTAACATTGACGGTGAATGTTAATGCGTGTCTTGGGCTATCTCTAACAAATTCCTGGAAAGTCTTCTGCAGATTCATGGAGCTTTCACATCCAGAGTCATTTCTACGGATGACTTAAACGTTTTCCTGGTTAATGAGACATAAACCCACGATCTCGAATCAAACAATAAAAGTCCATCTATCATTAAAGTTGAACTCTACACCATACACCATGCGTAGGTGAGTTATAGTGTAATTATGAGAAATGCCCTGGACGGTGATACACTCGTGATGCTTCGCTGCTCGCTTCTGGACGTTTTATTCCCCTTTACTCTCACTAGCAGTTCGCTCACAAATGCGAACGGAATGATGCGTATATTCTAATCTCTCAAAGAAAGTATCAAGAAAGTAGAGAGAAAGAAAGAAGAGAGATTATTTAGAGAGATTATAGAGAGTGGGCAGAGAGACTAAGGAGAGATTATGGCGAGAGTATGGAGAGATTATAAAGTTATTATGGGAAGTTTGGAGAGATTATGAAAAGAGTATGGAGAGATTATGAAAAGGATATGGAGAGAGTATAGAGAGATATTATAGGGAGAGATTATAGAGAGTAGGCAGAGAGAGTAGAGAGGGAGAGATTATGGAGATATAAGAAGATTATGAAGAGAGTATAGGGAGAGTACAGAGAGATTATAGAGAGAGACTATGGATAAATTATGGATAAATTACAGTGAGATTATGAAGAGAGTATGGCAAGAATATGGAGAGAGATTATGGAGCGATTATAGAGAGAGATTATGGAAAGAGATTATGGAGAGATTACAGAGAGTAGGCAGAGAGTAGAACGAGAGAGAGAGATTATGAAGAGATTATAAATAGATAATGGAGAGTATAGGGGGAGTATGGAGAGATTATGGAGAGAGACTATGGAGAAATTATGGGTAAATTATAGTGAGATTATGAAGAGAGTATGGCAAGAATATGGAGAGAGATTATGGAGAGATTATAGCAAGATTTTATGGAGGGAGAGATTATAGAGAGTAGGCAGAGAGAGAAAGAGAGTATGGGGAGATTATATAGAGATATTGAAAGAGATTGTGGAGAGAGATTATGGAGAGAGTATATAGAGAGGAGAGAGAGAGAGAGAGAGAGAGAGAGAGAGAGAGAGAGAGAGAGAGAGAGAGAGAGAGAGAGAGAGAGAGAGAGATTATGGAAAGAATATGGAGAGATTATGGGGAAAGTACAAAGAGAGTATAGAGAGATTACAGAGAGATATTATGGAGAGTAGGGAGATACAGTAGTGATAGATTATGGAGAGATTATGGTTAAATTAGGGTGAGATTATAAAGAGAGAGTATGGCAAGAACATAGAGAGAGAATATGGAGGGAGATTATAGGGAAAGATTATAGACAGTAGGCTGAGAGAGTAGAGAGAGAATGGAAAGAGAATGGAGAGAGATTATCAAGAGAGATTATGAAGAGATTATGGAGAGATTATGGAGAGATATTTGAGAGGTTGGAGAGAGATGGGAAAGAGAGTAGGAAAAGAAAGAAGGGCATAGAGCAGAATGTTCTTTCTTCAGAAAAAAAATGAGTCACTCCGGGATTAAACCCAGAGCACTAATCCCCACATTGTTACACTTTAAGCACACTTGTAAAAGGCGATCGATCCGGCTAGACGAGAAACAATCCACAGCCTCAAAAAACATCTCAACACACACTGTACACACTTGCATATCTTGATTATTATTCAATAGGGTCCATGAAGGACAATTAATTTTTTTTATGTCCCCATAAAACAGCTACGAATACAGTAACAGCGACGGCAATATATAATCGTAAAAACATAAACGTAATCGTATTATCTGATATGAAGTACGCCCTCGGTGCTGATTCCGTATCGAAACAATCTCTAGTGCTCTAATAGCTTCAGGAGATGTTTAGGAGAACGCGTAAGAACAGGATAAATCCGCTAGCTCAGAAAAGCGGCTTTGAAACGCGTATTTTTTCCGTCGTGGACGACAAAAATAAAAGTCGCTAAGCGTTCGGGAAGCATTTCTGAGACCTCTTGAAGTACAAGATGTAGATTGGCGTGTGAGGAAACGCTTCTTAGTGACACACAGGTGAAAAGGACGAGAGGAAAATCTCAGCGAGCGTCTCGGAGCCAAACGAGCGGCACCTCTCTGGCAGCTCAAATCGAATTGAAATTCATGTAGAAGATTTTAGGTACAAAAAAAATCGGTCAAAGACAAAAACACACAATAATTAGACGGTTAACGAGCGGAAGACGGTTCTTCGTCCAAATATGGCATTTTTTGTCTCTACCAGAAGAACTTGTGTAAGGTTGAGAACAGGACAGAAGATGTGATCAGACTCCCTCACCCCCACACTCACACCTGGAGGTGGAAGATTAATGGTTTGGCGTTGTTTAAAATCAGAGAAGTTCGGTGACTTATTCCGGAAAGTGAAAAGAACCAAAATGGCGAACATTCCAAACCATGCAATAACGTCTGCATTATAAGCGGCTCATCGGAACCGACTTCACCGTACAACAAGACGATGAGCCGAAGCGAACGTCCAGAAAGTAAACAGTCGTCTGGAGTGATATTTATCATGGAATGACCTGCCCAGTCACCTCACCCAAATCCTACTCAACTGCTCTGAGATGAAGTGGATCATAAAGAAACTAGTGAAGAACATCTTTGAAGAAACTGGTATCGCCAAGCTGTGACTCTTGGGGCCGTTGGGCGAGGTCTTTAACTCTCTGTGCTCTGGGGATACTGCGTCGTGTCTGACCCCAGCTTCCTAACATCACAGGGATATGTGAAGAAAGAATTTCACTGTGCTATAATAAACATGTGAAAGCACCTTTCTTTCTTTTTTCTTTCTTCAAATCGACTGCAGGGTGGAAAAAGTTCATTTCAAACCATCTATTTTAAGGATCTTGAAATGGAAGAGTTTGGACACTTTCTAGGTGTCTTCCGAAATGAGGATGGGTTTCCCTTTGAGTCTGGTTCCTCTCGAGGGAAATATTCATCCCATTAGGGGGCGCCACATCAGATCATCCATCTCCATACCCCCCTGTCCTCTACATCTGCCTCTTTCACCCAACTACCTGCATGTCTTCCTTCACCACATCCATAAACCTTCTCTTCAGTCTTCCTCTTTTCCTCCTTCCTGGTGTCTCCATCCTCAGCACTCTCCTACTGATATACCCCATGTCCCTCCTCTGCACATCTCAATTGTGCCGTCCCTCACTTTGTCTCCATCATTCACATATTTAATTTTTTTTGTTCTATAATTCTTACATCCAGTAAATCTGCTTTAAGACAATGTCCATTATGTAAAGCGCTATAGAAATAAACTTTAATCGAATTGAATATATAATTACAATGGAGACTGATGTATCTCCATTCCATGCCTTTTTCCCTGCTGAATGAATCCTATTTGGACTCGAATGCAGTACATATTCTCTTCTCCTGAACAAGCGCTCCTCTGACTGGTCCTATTCTTCAGCTCCACATTAATATGATTTTCAAAACGTTACGCTGTTCTTATTAGGCGAATTACCGGCCTGTGAATGATCGCTCATTTAAACGGGTTATAAAGCTGCTCTTCTGCTTTCGGACTTCTATAAGGCCTAATTCATGACCCGGGACGTCATATGGACGCGATGAGAAAAACCAGTATGGAGCTAAACATGTTTGAGAGTCGAAAACCGTTTTATCTTGCTGGACGATGAAACGGAAAAAGACTCTTTTTGAACTTTTTCTTCATTAGTGAACTGGGTATATTCTTATCTTCGGCATGAGAGAACGTGTGAAGGGAAACGTGTTTATTTCCACACACAACACTGCAAAAACTCCTCGTCCAGTCAAGACTCTTGACGCCATCTTATTTCTGGCCTTAAAATAGTATAACAGCAGATTGTGTTCGATTATTATCATCATTTTAGAATTATTGATCTTATTTTCCCTCCTTAAAGCTTAAAGCTATTTTACCTACAAATTGAGTTTAATTACAATCAGAGACATCGTTTAAGGCCTTGTGTTTTGAATTGATTTTAGCTGTAATAACGTGTTTATGGATTTCAAGTAAAAATGCTCAATAATCACACTATTGATTCGTTTCATGTCAACGTTAACGCTTTTATTTAGCGAATCACAAATGATCAAATCTGTAGCAGTAAGTCATCACACACTTTCTTTATACGAATTGCAGTGGAACCTCGACTCTCGCAACCTCGACTCTCGCAACCTCGACTCTCGCAACCTCGACTCTCGCAACCTCGACTCTCGCGACTTCGTTAGTTTTTTTTTTTATTTTTACTAAATCCTTAAATTTGACGTGCAATACTGTACAAAAACATTCATCTTCATCCTCATCGTATTGCACAGCATACAGTACAGTACCAAACACTGTCATCATCATCAAAGTTCCCATTCTATACTGAATTGTTTTAATTAATTGAAGTACTGTAATTAATGTACAGTACAGGGATTGGATTTACATAAAGTATTGTGAATTTGTATTGTGTATCAAATAATGTAATGTTACATATAATATAATAAAGTAAAATACTGTACCATTTAAATAGATTAAATATTGTGTTACTGGGTCGCGAGGGGTCATAGGACGAAACCCCCTTGAGTATCGAGGTTGCACTGTACAGGGTTTTTACTAAGTTTGGTTTCTCATGTTGAATATCTTTGAGTGTCCAATGATGACGAAATACATTCACTATGTTTTTTGAGAAACAGCGAGTAAAGATTTTGCTTTGTTTTTGCATCCTAACGACCGTAAAACACAAAAGAGTCTGAATGAAGAATTGTTGACGATACGCATGCGTGTTAATGGAAATCTTGTTTTCAGTTTAAATGCGTTGTCTTGTTTTAAGACACGTTACATAAAGATGATGTTTTATTATTGAATTAGGAGGAATTCTCTTTTTTTGGTAGCTCTGGTTTTAAAAATATTTTCACACAAATTAAAAAAAATCTTGATTAAAAAACAAGCTGCCTTTAAGTTCATTAGACTCAATCAACTGCATAAGCTTTAATGCTTATTTTTAGAAATGTTGCTCTATTTTAAAGACTAGATATGTTTTTCTTATTTCAAGAAATCTTACTAAGTGAACTGATCTTGCTGCACTGGCAGATCACTTGACATGTTTCTATTCTGTATCTTCATAAATCATGCATTTATTTCTTATATATAGACGGTTATTTTTTCGCACTGAACACTGCGAGCTCCTACACACGGACATACTGAAGCAGAATTGGGACGTACACTAAACTTGTTCCGCAACAAAATTTGCCATTCTCAGTGCAGCCATGTTTCCAAGAGAGTTAAAAATCGATGAATCGACCCGCCTGGTAATGAGTTTCCCCCCAGTGAATCCTCTGGCCGGTAGCTTACCGGGAACGATCTGTGCCGAGAAGATCGCTTCCTTTTTATGTAAAGCAGTTTGAAATGGCATTAATACAGAACCTGTGCAAACCCACTGCTTTGAATGGCGGCTCTGTGCTGGAAGGTTGACTGACTTTCAAAAAACAACAAAAAACCATCAAGTTCACCAATTATCCCTGACTCATTTGAATGTCCCATGGTTTCAATCGCTCAACAATATGACAACTGACAAAACAAAGCCTGGATTGTGGCACATGTTGGAAGAAGTAACAAAAAGGGTGGAAAAAAAAAACAAGCAGGACAAAAACATACACTATACTGCCAAAAGTGTGCGGACACCTGGTCATAAGTGTGGTATGTGCTTTTCCACATTTCCCAATTTGCTTGTATAATTGCCTCCAGTCTTCCATTAGATTTTGGAGAGTGCTTATGGACAAGTCTGTTCATAAGCTATAAGTCAGGTAGTGATGTAGGTGTAGAAGGTGAGGAGGTCTGGGGTGCCATCGGCGTTCACATTCATCCCAAAGGTGTTCAATAGGGTTGAGATCAGAGCTCCATAGAAGGGCTCTTTTTTTCTTCCAAAAAAAGTTTTAAAGTTCAAGCAAAGCAAAATGTTATTATACCGCATCCAAAGACGTCCTGTACAATCCGTATTTGTGGTGACAGTTTGGAAAAGAACCACAGATGGCAGGAAAAGTCAGGTGTGCCAATACGTTTGTCCATATAGTGTATTTGTTGATGCCCAAACATTATTTGGTACCTTAATTATCTCAGCTAGTGTCCTCTCTGCTTTGGGCTAAACCCTGACGTTCCCCCCCGGAGGCATCCCCGAAGCCTGTGCTGAATAACTGTATGCCTTCCTGCTGATGTGAGAAAAAAAGCAAAGAAAAAAAAAAACAGGACTTCCCCCCGAGGAAGGGAAACAGGATGTCAGAGATGCTCCGTGGGGACCCTGGTCATGAAGACCTCATCAGCGGCAGAAGCAGGCATCACTTGAGAGAGCGGGAAAAAAAAAAATATCGAGAGTTCATAATGCGGATGGTTTGAGGAAAATGAGGTTTGAGATACAAAGGAAAAACCATTTATGTATGACGAGGGGGTTGGGGGGGCTCGTTGTTGAGGAGGGGTGGAGGGAAACCGGGAATACGCATGTTAACACTTTCGTTGGAGAAAAGGAAAAGAGACCATTGTGTCGGGCGCTCTACACCAGACTCGACAGGAAGTCACGGCAATTATGTAGGTTTATATATAGACTGTAAGTCCAAGGCAAAAAAGAACCGCAATGATGTCTGCCGAGATTTAATTCGAATTGCAGACAAAACGGTACGAGGACGAGTTTTTTAACACCTCAAAATCATTACCATATGTCTCTAACACTAATAACCATGTCTTCATGGAGCTCGGTTTGTCCACAGGGTCTTAGTTTAAAGGTAAATTTGGACATTTGGTGAGCATGGTGAGGACGGGTTCCCGTTGGAGTCTGGTTCTTCTCAAGGTTTCTTCCTCATGATGTCTCAGAAAGTTCTTCCTTGCCATGGTCACCACTGGCTCGCTCATTAAAGATAAACTCAGAGACTAAACTTCCATTTGGAACAAGCAACAAACATTCGAAACTTTATAACCTCTTTATCTCTGTGACGCTGCTTTGAGACAATGTCTGTTGTTAAAAGCGCCAAACCAATAAATCAAAGTTGAAGATTTAATCGAATTACAATATTAATACTCGATCCACAGAGAAATTCCACACAATTGTGGGTGTGATGGTCAGAAGTGCACATACTTAATAAGAGTATACTTAATATATAACGTAATATAACTTTATTTGTATATTTTATTTCATTTTATTTACTTCGATTTGATTTTTATTGTACTTTTATTGTACTGTGAGCAACTGCATCTGAACAATTTCCCTGTGGGATCTGATGATACTTGTAGCTATATAGCGTACTTATATATAGCTATATACCATCATTTCCGGACTATAAAGCGCACCCACTGAATTTTACAAAGATTTTTATTTTTAACATAAATAAGCCGCACCTGTCTATAAGCCGCTGAACTGAAACTAATGAACTTTACACAGGCTTTAATGAAAGACAGTGTCTGTAAAAAATTTTTGCAATTACTGCACGTGTGAGGCTGAGGAATATGTCCATATTATTTTCTGATGCTCATTTCTAAGTTTCTTTGACTAACCCGTAACGCTGTTGCCAAGAAAAATAAAAAAGCACGAGATTTGGAAACCTGTCTGTGCTTATATGATTTGTGTTGTAACTGGAGTTAGCGAGCTCTCCCTTCACCCAGACTCAATGCGTTACAACGGCAATTTCATTGGTCTAATGTTATGGGGCTCAGTTTTTTTGGCTTGAAGTTTGTGAAACCGGGATAAACCCAGGAAAAATCCATAAATTAGCCGCTTCGTTGTTTAAGCCGCGGGGTTCAAAATGTGGGAAAGAAGTAGCCGCTAATAGTCCGAAAAAATACAGTAGTTACTTAGCTAACTAGTGAATTCCAGCTAATAGAATTAGTTGATTTGTGATGTTTTTATCGTTAACCAGCTGGAAAGTTGTTCTAGTTAAAAAAAACCCTGAATGATAGTTGGCTAATGGTTAACAGGAGGTCTATGGTTGGGTGTTTCTCTTTTTGCATATTTTTGTGTTTTATGCGCTAATAATTCATCATTATTTGATTCCAATTCTGAGGCAACAGTTTGTTGAAGATCCTCATATCACTGTGGAAGTGAGGGGGGGCACAAACTTTTAGACACAACCACACAAATACTGTATATATATATATATATATATATATATATATATATATATATATATATATATATATATATATATATATACATATATAGTGAGGAAAATAAGTATTTAAACACCCTGCTATTTTGCAAGTTCTCCCACTTAGAAATCATGGAGGGGTCTGAAATTGTCATCGTAGGTGCATGTCCACTGTGAGAGACATAATCTAAAAAAAAAATCCAGAAATCACAATGTATGATTTTTAAACTATTTATTTGTATGATACAGCTGCAAATAAGTATTTGAACACCTGTCTATCAGCTAGAATTCTGACCCTCAAAGACCTGTTAGTCTGCCTTTAAAATGTCCACCTCCACTACATTTATTATCCTAAATTAGATGCACCTGTTTGAGGTCGTTAGCTGCATAAAGACACCTGTCCACCCCATACAATCAGTAAGAATCCAACTACTAACATGGCCAAGACCAAAGAGCTGTCCAAAGACACTAGAGACAAAATTGTACACCTCCACAAGACTGAAAAAGGGCTACGGGGAAATTGCCAAGCAGCTTGGTGAAAAAAGGTCCACTGTTGGAGCAATCATTAGAAAATGGAAGAAGCTAAACATGACTGTCAATCTCCCTCGGACTGGGGCTCCATGCAAGATCTCACCTCGTGGGGTCTCAATGATCCTAATTAAGGTGAGAAATCAGCCCAGAACTACACAGAAGGAGCTGGTCAATGACCTGAAAAGAGCTGGGACCACCGTTTCCAAGGTTCCTGTTGGTAATACACTAAGATGTCATGGTTTGAAATCATGCATTGCACGGAAGGTTCCCCTGCTTAAACCAGCACATGTCCAGGCACGTCTTAAGTTTGCCAATGACCATTTGGATGATCCAGAGGAGTCATGGGAGAAAGTCATGTGGTCAGATGAGACTAAAATAGAACTTTTGGGTCATAATTCCACTAAACATGTTTGGAGGAAAAACAATGATGAGTACTATCCCAAGAACACCATCCCTACTGTGAAGCATGGGGGTGGTAGCATCATGCTTTGGGGGTGTTTTTCTGCACATGGGACAGGGAGACTGCACTGTATTAAGGAGAGGATGACCGGGGCCATGTATTGCGAGGTTTTGGGGAACAACCTCCTTCCCTCAGTTAGAGCATTGAAGATGGGTCGAGGCTGGGTCTTCCAACATGACAATGACCCGAAGCACACAGCCAGGATAACCAAGGAGTGGCTCTGTAAGAAGCATATCAAGGTTCTGGCGTGGCCTAGCCAGTCTCCAGACCTAAACCCAATAGAGAATCTTTGGAGGGAGCTCAAACTCCGTGTTTCTCAGCGACAGGCCAGAAACCTGACTGATCTAGAGAAGATCTGTGTGGAGGAGTGGGCCAAAATCCCTCCTGCAGTGTGTGCAAACCTGGTGAGAAACTACAGGAAACGTTTGACCTCTGTAATTGCAAACAAAGGCTACTGTACCAAATATTAACATTGACTTTCTCAAGTGTTCAAATACTTATTTGCAGCTGTATCATACAAATAAATAGTTAAAAAATCATACATTGTGATTCCTGGATTTTTTTATTTAGATTATGTCTCGCACAGTGGACATGCACCTACGATAACAATTTCAGACCCCTCCATGATTTCTAAGTGGGAGAACTTGCAAAATAGCAGGGTGTTCAAATACTTATTTTCCTCACTGTATATATATATATATATATATGCAAATATTCAGAAATACAAATTGTTTCAGGGAACAAGGGCGTGCGGATGAAGTGTGTATGATTGAAGAATGTGTATGAATGAAGTTTTTCATTTATTTAAAAAGAAATAATAAAATTTGCCTCACAGGAATAAAAAGCAGATGTTCTCTCCGAAAAAAAAAAGAATGAAAAAAGAAGCTTTCACAATGTGTAATCCTTTCATTTATCTTCAGCTTCAGCAGAGTGAAGATCATCTGTGGCCTTCTCACCCCTTCAATCTTATTTATTTCCGGCTGCTATGGTTACACTGCAAACAGAGGGAGCCAGAAAAGCCAGAACAACACACAGGAACGTAAACCGTAAACAATGTATCTGCTAACCGTCCCTCATCCGATTAGCATGGGGCCATTAGCGTGACGCGAACCAGCCTGAAACTAACCAACTGTGCTCTTGTCCTTCATGTAAACGTACCCTAAAAAAACCTCTAGAATCGTGATAAGCTGAATACACGTTTATTTCTATTGCACTTTTCACAACAGACATCGTCTCAAAGCAGCTTCACAGAATGTAACAGTTAAAGTGAATGATGTGTGTTTACCCCCTGATGAGTAGCCTGCTGACTGTAGCAAGGAAAAAACTCCCTTCTGATACACTTACTGTACTTGTACGTGTCACACGTCACCTTCACGCTCACCTTCACCCTCACCTTCACCATCACCTTTACCCACACCTTCACTCTCACACTCACCTTCACCATCACCTATACTCTAACCTTCACGCACACTATTACACTCACCTTCACACTCACCTTCACCCTCACCTTCACCCACACCATTACCCTCACCTTCACCCTCACCTTCACTCTAACCTTCACCCACACCATTACCCTCACCTTTACTCTCACCTTCACCCACACCTTCACTCTCACATTTACCTTCACCCTCACCGTCACTCTAACCTTCACCCTCACCATCACTCTCACCTTCACCCACACCTTCACTCTCACATTTACCTTCACCCTCACCTTCACCCTTACTTTCACTCTCACCTTCACCCTTACCTTCACCCACACCTTTACCCTCACCTTTACCATCACCTTTACTCTCAACCTCACCTTCACCCACGCCTTCACCCTCACCTTCACCCTCACCCTCACCTTCACTCTCACCTTCACTTTCACCTTTACCATCACCTTCACCTTCACCTTCACTCTTACCATCACCTTCACTCTAACCTTCACCCACACCTTTACCCTCACCTTCACCCACACCTTCACATCACCACACCTTCACTCTCACCATCACCCCACCCTTTACTTTTACCCTCACTTTCACTCTCACCTCACCTTTACCCACACCTCATCTTCACCTTACCTTCACCCTCACCCCACCTCACCTAGCCTTTACCTTACCTTCACCCTCACCTCATCTTCACCCTCACCCTCACCCCACCACACCTAGCCTTTACCTTACCTTCACCCTCGCCTTACCTTCACCCTCACCTCATCTTCACCCCCACCTTCACCCTCACCTCATTTTAACTCTCGCCTCACCATTACCTTCACTCTCACCTCACTTCCACCTCACCATATCCTCAACCTCAAATTCACTCTGGCACAACCACTGTGCCCTGACTGTAACTGACTCTGCATCCTCACCTCTCAACACTCCCACACACACACGCACGCACAAACACACACACACACTCCCACACACGTTCATCACATCCTCACCATAACACACACACACACACACACACACACACACACACACACACACACACACACAAACACACACACTAATCACATCCTCACCATAACACTCTCACACACACACACACACACACACACACACACACACACACACACACACACACACACAAACACACACACTAATCACATCCTCACCATAACACTCTCACACACACACACACACACACACACACACACACACACACACACACACACACTCATCACATCTTCACCATAACAAGTCAAGTGGCTTTCACATTTAACATTGTCACACACACACACACACACACACACACACACACACACACACATCATATCCTCACCATAACACTCACACATGCTTTTTTTTCTGTCTTCACACACAAAGCCGCTTATGAGATTCTCACGGTATTGTGAAAAGCATCATCTAGAATGTCAGTGGAGTAAAAAAAGTTGAGTTTTTTCTGAAAAGTCCGCCTGAGAGTGCTCTCTTTACAGCCGGCACGTCGATGAAATGAATCCTGCGAGAGTTTAAACGCTTATCACATAATTAATTATCTGTGACATTAAAGTCTCGGCTCTCGGCGCTCGCGTTACGACGCTTGAGCAGTGGAATAATGAGGGCCTGCAAGTGGTTTCAAACGTCTGGTAGCTTTTTTAAAGGGAAAACGCCATCCTTATTAATTATAAACAAAATAAGAATGTAAATAAAGATCGCTGACGTGACCCTCAACTGCGTCTGAAATTTAATAAGTAAACTGCATTTTGAAAAAGTGTTTACTTTCATCTTCCTTTATTGACCTATAAAGGAATATCGGTGGGAAGGTAGTAGCTTATTGGACTTTGCATTCGGAGGTCATGAGTTCAAATCCCTTCCACAACAGGCTGCCACTCTGGGGCCCCTGAGCAAGGCCCTGAACATTTACATGCATGGCATTTGATCCTTGCTCAAGGGCACAGCAGTGTCACCTTGTTGGTACTGGGATTTGAACTTGTGACCTTCTGTTCCAACATCCAAAGCCTTAACCAAATGCCTTAATCTGCATAAATAAGGAGCTCAGTGGCTAAAATAACTTTTGCTAGGAAGGTCACAAGTTCTGAATAAGGGTGTCTACCAAATACCAGCAATGTAAATGCACATGGAGTCACAGTGCTTTAATCGGACACTCTGACCAATCAGCTTCCAAAGCTTTCACTCTTACATCATCATCATCTTGTAGATCATTAGTCCTGCATCTGCACTCGTGGGAATGGGGAGCTTAGACTTCTGATCAAAAGGTCATAAGATCAAATCCCAGCACCGCCAAGCTGCCACTCCTGGGCCCTTGAGTGAGGCCCTTAACCCTCTCTTGAGGTAATTGTAAAAAAAAAAAAAAAAACCTGAAGGCCAATTATGTCCCATCCGCTCAGCACAAAACCGCTAAACCCTTCACTAAAATCCAAAAAACACGGCACCAAGCAAGAAATAAACCAGAATCCCTCCAGAAGTTCGTAATATTTTAATAGAAACTCATTTACTGTGGTTCAGAGTGGAGTTTCCTGTTAAACACTGATAGCAGGCTGGCAGAACTGGCACGCAGGCGGCCTCCAGGCGCTCGGATGCTACCTAATCTCTAATTAACACGGATAAACACGCGGTCACGTTCGCTTTTTCCGTAACCGAATGCCACGTTTCCGCGAATCGTGTCGTCCTCGTTGGCAGATTTCTGTGCTCGGCCCCAGACGGGTCCTGAGACGCGCCCGAGGGATGTTCTCGATGCTGGCGTGTTGATCGATGGATGATTGTGAGACAAAGAGGGAGAGGGGAAAAGGGTTGAAACTGGAAATCACCTGATCTACACGAGAAAAAAAAATGTCCTCATCTGTCCGGTATTAAAATGATGTCAAGTATGTTTATATAGAAATATCATTTCTAAATACATTTCTAATTCATTCCTATAAATTCCTGTACATTCTCATAAATTCCCATAAATTCCTGTACATTCTCATAAATTCCCATAAATCCCTGGTAATCTTCCAACTTGGAAAAATGTTTTATTGTATTAGAAAAGCAGCATTTTTATGGGAATATTTAGGGACATTTTGAAAATATTCCAGGTTGGAAAATTACCAGGAATTTATGAGGATTTACAGGAATTTATGGGAAAGAATTAGAAATTTGTGGGAATGAATCAGAAATTTTGGGAAATGTATATAAACTGTATCAAATACAAACATAAATATAAACATTCTGTTTGGTCATTAGCTGACATGCATACAAACTAATACAGATTTTTTTTTAAAATGCCATTTTCGACTTTGACTTGATCGTTAGCGCAATTTTGTTGCACAATTGCTTACACGCGTAGGGGGCGTGGCCTCAGTAACCCTGCGGTAAGTGTGCATGTGATCAATTAATCCACTGAAATTGCATTAAATCTGGTTGTTTTAACCAACGTTATCCTGCGAGATTTGTTTTTTCTTGATGTAGGTGAGGAGAGGAGGCCATTCATGATCAATAGTGTTGAGGGTTGGAGCTCTATAGCAGATCTTCTACTCCAACCCATATAAAGAATATCTTCATGTAGATGGCTTTATGTACAAATGTCATGCTGGATCAGGTTTGGGTCTCCTAGTTTAATTAAAAGGAAAATGTCATGCTACGGCATTCAAAGACCTCCTTCTGAAGAAGAACCACGTACGGCTGTGTCCCAATACTTTTGACCATACCGTGCATATATATCCAATATCTCTAGAAGTTACCTTAAGAGAAAATACATGACGTGTAAAAAAATATATATACACATGGAAAAGACTACTAAGGAGTTCTCAGAATCACGTGAAAGAATGACGTGTAAGGAAAATTGTGCTCGTGTAGTATTTGTGCTACTCTCACATGCACGGCCAGAAATGACGTAATGGGCGAGAAAAAACGCTCGAGCCCGGAGTGATGTTATGAGGTCATGAGGTCACACCCACAGGCACTTCAAGGACTCGGGTTCAAACCGCTCGAATTTCCGCACGCTGCATTACAGGTTTAACTCCGCCGGCAGCTCGGATCGACGGCGTTAAATCGGCCCCAACCGCTTTTGTTGCAAAAAAAATAAAAAAAGTATCCTGTTTGAAGTTCGGCGTTACAATAAACAAACCTGAAACAACTTCCTACACTCTGAAGGAAAGAAATGGCAGAACAGGCAGAAAGGAAACCAGGGCTGCTGTTGTCGATTGTTTTATAAACGGGTATTCTAATGATTATTCCATCAATGCACCGAATTCACCGGATCAGAAGTGCTAAATAAGAGAAAGAATAAAAGACGGGTCTCTTAAAACAAACAAGTCGTTTGTTTTTCTTTGTAGAAAATTGACATTTTTATTGCTGAAATTCCACACAAGGATATCGGTGAAAACTGAACCCATTTAATGCATTAAATAGTCATAATTACATCAAAATGCAAATACAGTTGCATTCAAAAAGTCCCTTCGCAGTAAATATTTTTATATTGTTATAAACAGTAACCCGCGCTGTACGGTCTTTTCTAAGTTTTAGTTTGAAATGATCCTAAAAGTTGGAAACTTTCAGCCATTATTTTCTGAATCTTCTTCGTCCTTCACTGTTTTCTCCCCGTTCCTCCATTTTTTATTCTGCAGTGTGTGTTTACGTGTCCAGCACGCTCCAGTTAAGCTGGTGGTGCGTCAGTAATAATCGTCCGTGGGAAACACAGTGCTTTGTGTTTAGTTAAAAGGACTAAACGAAGTTTATTTGCCTTAATTGAATTTTTGTAATCGAAGTTACCCGAGGAATCGTTACGGCCCTAAAGGAAACGTCGTACCTGATTTTTCAAACACCCTTGTGTTTAAAGGAGTACAAATCACAAAATATAGAGAACAATGGGGGTTATTATAATACATACCAAATAGGATCAAGATGTGGAATGGGTTGTTTATATATGTTCTATGTGTGTATATATATATATATATATATATATATATATAATGTATATGTATACACTCATACAGTATATTAAGCATACAGTATATGTATCTCAGTATGTGTATCTTATCTCTTACAATGATAGGACTCTGTAGCCATGTGTAGCCTCTAGTCGAAGCTGACCTGATAGCGGGTTCGATGCGGTGCTCTAGCCTCTAAACGGCTTATTGACTTAATCCCTCATGACGTCACTCACCTCAAACTGAGGCCAAAGCCCTACAGGACCGGTGTCAATGAGCTGCAGAATATACTCTTAGCATCGACCCGGCCTGGCTCTATTCATTTCACACCACTTTAAGCCTCTAATACCAATTTACTTTCATAAACAGTCAAATAAACTGTGCATTTCTGTTCATAATTCCACTTAAAAATGTAAATTTTACTTCAGCATTAATCACTTGGTCAAAAACCATTCTATATAGAAAATCTGCCTTTTTTTTAAGCATTAATAAAAGTATTATTTTAAATATAAATTACTTGAATGGTATCCATAAGGTATTTTTATTATATTTTTAATTATACTTTTTTATAATGAACAACACTAAAATAGTGACTGAAATCATATTAAATACAAAAAATTTTAATTGTTTAAAATATTTCTATATTTAAAAGTAAATGTATAATACAAACATATATATATATATATATATATATATATATATTATTATTATTATTATTATTATTATTTTTTTTTTTTTTTTTATACAATATATGTACAATTATATACACACACACACACACACACAGGGCATTGTCATGCTGGAACAGGTTTAATTGTTAAGGGAAATTTGTATACTATAGCATCCAAATACGTCCTGTACAATTGTGTGCCTCCGAATTTGTGGAAACATTTCGTGGAAGAACCACATATGGTTGGAAAAGTTGAATGTCCCAATACTTTTGGGTTATAAATCTGAGCAAGGTTTAAGAAAAATGACTAACTTACTTGGAAGATGACAAAGAGAGACAGTGAAGGGACGTTTGTCGCAACGTGTGATGCTGTTGCTAATTATTTTCCCAAAACAGCACAACCGGTAGCGGATAAAGTCACACATCACACAAGTTTGTTACATAACAGATACACCAGCCGTATATGCACTAACAAGGAGCTTTGGGATCTTAAGGGAAAAAAATGATAAAAGAATCAAATGTGTACTCCGTCACTGCCTTTATCATTTGTTCTCCGGCGATTTGATAAAGTAAAAAGGTCACAAATTGAAAGATAGTTAATCAGATGACATTCAGACTCGGCGATTGCAGAGAAAAGTCTGGTGCCCTTTTACAGGCGCGCTGATGAAACGGAGAAGGTCATCTGTGGCAAGCGATGGAGATGGGAGCCGGATGACGAGCGCCATCAGCGCCATCGAGAAGAGTCTAACGTTCGCATGGACCACCTGTATGACAGAGGACAAAACTGAAACCTGAGCCAAAGAGGCAAAATGATATCTTGTGAACTTTCACATTTTGATCTTGTCGCTGAATAGCAAGTGCTACTGTATATCTCCGGACACGCATCCTGCAAGAGGGTGTCGGTGTACGGGCCTCCAATTAAAGAGCCATTGCGCTATTGTGTGTGCGTGTGAGTGTGTGTGGGATTCGAAAAGTGAAGTCAGCAATGGTTTTAGAGAGGTTTTGTTTTACCGCAACCGCAAATCTAACAGGTCCGTAACTCTATCCGGCTTTTAAAAAACGCCCAGGTGATGCGGAAACCCATCTCAACAATTTGGTTCTTAGTTACCTTCTGTACGTGGTGATGTGAAGGGGAAGCTCTCGGTTACTGTCAGATGAGAAGCGAAGGCCATGGATCAAGTTAAACTATGTAGGTCACTTAAATGGATTCTGGATCCTCCCCCGTTCACACAAGACACCACTTTTGGAAAGACACTTTTTGTTTTTTTTCCCCCTGTGAGGTACAGCAGTGCTGCTCTGGTTGGAAAGTGAAAGGATTTGGCTCATTAGTCAGTGACAGAGTGTCTAGCGCTTAAAGCCTGAGGTCCTATCCTGAATCTATATCACAGGGATTAAATTTGGCTCCGTCCCCTCGCTGGAACAACGTATATAAATATTTTAGACAGGTGCAAAAATACAGAGGTTATACAATCTGCCAGATGTACTCACTGTATCCTAAAAAATTTATGGAACAAAGAGGTTCTTGTGCAAATCCTGAAAATCGAGAGGAAAATACGTATTACGCATTTGAGCGAACCAAAGAGCAGGCATTTAAAAAAAACAAAAACGTTTTTTCTACATTCCACCATTAGAATTTAGAAGGTTTTATAACTATATATAGGCCTGTGGTTGTATTTCAGTTTCACTGTAACTGTATCAGTAATCAAGTAATCAATTAGATAGCTGATGTAGGTTAATCACGAAACCTTATAAACACCAATCATCACAAACATGAGTCCTTACAAACACGAGTCCTTGAAAACATAAACCCTCAGAAAACACGAGTCTTCACAGACACGAATTCTTAAAAGCAGGCGTCCTTGCAAACAAAAACTCTTACAAACACAAATCCTCACAAACATCAGTCCTTGCAAATAGAAATCTTGAAAAACACAAATCCTTACAAAAAATAAGTCCTCTTAAACACAAATCCTCAAAAAAAAATTATCACAAACACAGGTCCTCACAAAAACGGGTCCTCACAAACACGGGTCTTCACAAACACGGTTCCTTATAAACACGGGTTCTAACAAACACAGGTCCTTACAAACACGGGTCCTCACAAACACGGGTCCTCACAAACACAAATCCTCACAAATAAATTTCCTCACATACACTAGCCATCACAAGCACAAATCCTCACAAGCACAAGTCCTTGTAAACACAAATCTTCACAAACACGTATTCTCACATACACCACCTGACCAGATCAGAAATGTAAATCACAATGTTGTATAGTGATCAATGTGCATTTTTAAACACAGTACAAACATGATGAGAAATAAAAACATTAAATCTAGTAGAAATGTTTGTTAAAGTTCTTTCTTTACTCCTTTTGTCCATTTCACTGCAGTGTGTTTCGAGACTGATGTGAATCATGAGCACTGAATACAGAAGACTTTGGCTGGGCAGAATGTCAACACTGTTATCTCGCATGCTTTTGTTTGATTAGTGGAAAAAAGTTGGGTCATTTGCTGCTCACCATGGCCACAGGGATACAATCGAAACATAGCTGAGAGTGGAGTCTGATATCTCCACACCGAGTGCTCTCATTCAGACTGGGGAAAAATGAAGATAAGCAGGAAAAGAAAAAGAGAATTAAGTGAACACACTTTTTGTCTATGACAGGGCTGAAACATTAACAGCAAAAAAAAACTGAGGGCAAAGAAAGGAGGTGAAGCGTGTGCAAAAATTTGAATCCCAGGCCGGATCAAAGCTTGCCTCTTTTCTTTTTGGTGTTTACATGGAAAACAATGTTGTACAACAAAGATACTGCATCACGTGACCAACTGTGGTTTCTTAAAAAAAAAAAGACAAAACTGTACATCATCCTTTGGAATGGGTACTTTTTTAGGTTAGCATACCGGTTTTGCTCTGTTAAAGAAAATCTTAAAGGTTCTTACAACAGAAAAAAATCTCCAACTAGAGATATTAGGGAAAAATAAAAATGCTAGCTATTATTATATTCATCTCAATCTGGATCGAACTTATCCCTCTACATGTCAATCATATTGTACAATCCAATCTGACACATTATGACAACCAATAAGGTTAAAAAAAACTGCTAAACATCTTTGGAAAAACTGTTCAACATCTTTTGAACTATGACTTAGTTCAGCTAAGCATACTGGGTTCGCTCTGTTGAAGGAAATCTTAAAGGTTCTTCATGGAAGAAAATCATTATAATAATCTTCACCCAGATTAAATGTATCTCAAATAATATCGTACAACAACAATTCAATGCGGCCCATTATGACATGTTATGAGGCTACATTATGTCTACATGTTGATCTGAATCCGTTTACCAAGGGGGTGACCAACTGACGTCTCTAATTAAAGCAACATGCCTACCTACATTAAACACACCCAGTGTACCAATATTGTCCAATTAACTGCTGTACATCTTCAGAAAAACTGTTTAACACCTTTTGGATTGTTTGATGGTTCTAAGAAAGACTTCTATAGGAGTAGGCACATATTCTTTTGAAAACTCCAAGCTTAGAACCTTAAGGAAACCTTCCATTGAAGACTATGGAACTTTCATGGGTATTTATATCCAGTACTTTAGAGTTTGGGGATTTCGAAGAAACTTCTCCCAAAAACTTGAAATATGAAGAAGACTTCCAGGACACCTTCCAGAAGTGGCAGGAACGCTGGACACGGTGTATTAATGTGCAAGTGGACTATTTTTATGATGATATTTTGTAAACTTCAAAAGGTCCTAAGTGGAACCTTACACCAGAAAAAAATACTTCTAGTACAACTTCTCCAGAATGCTAGAAATATTTGCATACTTGATGACCCACCAAAACCACCCCATAATTGGAATTTTAGTGTTATAACTTATGCAACAGTCTGTAATGAATTAAAGGTAATGAATATAAGGATCTCAGAACTAGATAATGCTAAATGTAAGGATTTCACTTTATTAAAACCTTACAATAGAGGAATTTGAGAGTTTTTTGGCATGTTTTTGGGCAAAGGAGTGCCAAGTTTGAGGTCTTTCAAAATATTTATCCAGACCAAAAACCGGCCTTTGGTGCGGAATCTGTCTGTGATCTAAAGTGAAAAGAAAGTGTATTCATAAAATGTTTGGAGGGAAAATAAAAGCTTTTGTACAAGGAGCTGCAGGACATAAAACAGGGAATCGAAACGTTCTACGAGTTTGGCTCCAAACTGCCTGCAGATGGTACGTTCTCTTGCACAAAAAAAAAAAAATACATACTGCTTCGGTCTACACACACACACACACACACACACACACACATACACACGCACACACACGTGTGAAGCTTCTACAGATGGTCTTCTATGATTGTTTGCTGTGTGACATGAGGCTATAAGCAGTGCGGCAGATTTTTACAAGCACAGCGGAAAAGCGATGCTTCCTGACTACCGCTCGTTTCCCGGCAAGTGATATCAGGTATCCCACGCCATACAATGTTCATTTACTTCACGGGTAAGATTTTTTCAACCCTCTCAGGTGGTCGATTGGAGGGAAAATGGAGGTTCTGACCTCTACATCGGCACGTCTTTTTCCAGGAAAATGCTCAGAGACAAAGGAAATTCCCTTTACGCCCTGCACTCCAGCATGAGGCTTGGATCTTCCCAAATCTCTGCAGGCAATATTAAAGGCAATTGCGCGCAAAATCTGGCCGGCATTATGACTGATCCGCTGGGGTGGAAGCCAAAATGAGGCCCATCCGCCCCGGCCTGCATGCCAAGTCAAATAGCTCTCAGCTCTCACCTCTTTGCAGGAGCCAAAGCGGGAGGTGGTAAGCACTGGACACCATTTCTAAACTCGGATGAAGGAATGCACCTCTGATGTATGACCTGTATCCATCTCCCCTTGCCTCCCCTCGCCTCCCTTTGCATCCCCCCCCCCCCCCACCTTATAGCCCCCGCCCTCTCCCGAACCTTCCCCGAACCTCTCACTCCCTTCCACCGGCCCCCAGTTTCTCTCAATCCCCTTGTTGAAGTCAGAAAACAGAAGATTCGGGGTCTTTCATGCTTGCGTCGCAGGGGCCTCCATTTAAAGAAGGAAACGTGTCTTCCAACGTGACCCATAGAGAGGGCCGACCGTTTGCAGTGGGACGTGTGTACAATCTATACGTCTCTGTTTAAATATTAGTGCTTTCGGTTTACGTCTGGCCGTTGCCTTGCTTGGGTTAGAAGACGTCTGCTGGGGGTTTCAAGGTCAACTCCAGGTTAAAATATAAGACAGTAATAATGGCAGGTTGCGAAATTGCTGGTGTAGTATTTGTGTTTTCTCCCCTTAAAAAAAATTATTTACACAATCTATAAACATCTTAGAAACCACAAGAAGACAAATTCCTGTCCAACACGTGCAAACAATGTGATCGAAACCCAAACAAACTCAAGATACAGAGCC
The DNA here is from genome assembly GCF_946808225.1 of Silurus aristotelis. Taxonomy (NCBI): domain Eukaryota; kingdom Metazoa; phylum Chordata; class Actinopteri; order Siluriformes; family Siluridae; genus Silurus; species Silurus aristotelis. Next base: position 3,852,063 of record NC_139585.1, on the reverse strand, counting down.
AAAAAACTGGTGCAACAAGCGAACTGTAGATTTCTGGAAGAAAAAGTGTAGAAAATCTGAGCATCAACAATATGCTATTAATCATCGACTGTGTGTCACGTCAATCATCACGTACTCATTGGTAATCAGCACAGACTAAAACACACACAATAAAGCCAAGCTACACATTACAGTGTGTGTGTGTAAGAGAGTCTAAAACAGACAACAGACGTGACCAGACAGACGTCTCTCAGCCCTCGTATTGTCTGCATGTGTGTTCCACGGGTTTCGTAAAACTCTTCATGCTAAAACGGCCCTGTATTCTGATTGGTCAGGAAGTGTTACATCTAAAATTACTGGGATTTAGAAGACACTCATACATTTTATCCCCTTTATACATCTTAGCAGCTATGGGGTTAAGGGCCTTGCTCAGGGGCCAAGAAGTGGCATCTAACCATTTAAAGTTGTGTCTGCACTAATAGGTTTTTGTTTAAAAACGTATATATTTCTCTCAGTTTTTGGTCTACCATCCACCCGTTTTTAGTCAACGAACACATAGTTTTCATACATTTGAAAACCGCCAAAGACAAAAAAATGAACCCCATAACATTAGACCAATGAAATTTCCGAACGGAAACGAAAAAAACGCACCTCACTTGTGTTCTGAGCTGCACGGCATCGGGAGAAAAACTTCCATCGGGTGATTTTTGATCGCACAACGATGCCAAAAGATAAACTCCCGAGAGAAATTGTTATGAAAGAAAGGAGGAAGACAGTGAACAATGACTTACTTGGTCGGCTACTGTTTAGATACAAGCCGTTGTAACGCGTTGAGTCTGGGTGAAGGGAGAGCTCGCTTCTGGCAGGCTATTCCCAAAATACCACTATGCTCCTAAAGGAAGCGCAACATATTTCACCCGTTACACCGTGTGTAAAGTGTCTTTCGTTAAAGCCTGTGTAAAGTACATTAGTGTAGACAGGTTTATAGACAGGCGTGGCTTATTTATGTTAAAAATTTAAATATTTGTAAAATTCAGTGGGTGCGGCTTATATATGAGTGCGTTTTATAGTCCGGAAATTATGGTACTTGTTGCTGCGAAAGTGCAGAACTCACATTAGACTCGAGGCATGGAGTGTAGTGGGGTTTTGTAATCTCGTAGTCCTTTTTGAACTACACTAGAATCCGCTGTTAAAAAAGTAAATTTCGCTGAAAATTTAGCAAAAATTTGAAATGAGCTCCTTTTTATGTAACTTTTCTTGTACTTTAGTTAAATGAAAGTAACTACATCGCAGTATTACCTACAGTAAAGTAACTACTACATTAAAGTAACAGTACATTTACTTGAGTACAATATTTTATTACTCTTTCCACCTCTGTTCATCTCTAAGAAACCACGTTTTAGAAGAGGAGGGAGGTGTTTTTTCTTTGCTTATAGCAAAATAAATATTTGACTTTGCCACATCTAATGGCATTGTCAGAGTGGACCTTTTTATTTTTATTACAGGCAACAAACTGACAAGCAAATGCACAGAAAAAAAAAAACACCACGTCTGTCTGGCTGCTTGGATTAGAGCTGACTGAGTTTTCCAGACATATGTTGGTTCTTCCCCAAACTGTTTCCACAAAGTTGGAGGCAAACAATTGTAAAACCCTAAACCTGTTCTAACAACCGTCCTCCGTAAAACGATCTGCTTTACATTGTTTCCAGTCTTCTGCTTTTGAGCTCTGATCTCAACCGTATTGAACTCATGAATGTGAACACTGACTGGCCTCTTCGCATCCTCTCCAACCATCCATCACTGAATAAGCACAAATCTCCCCTAGAACATCTTCCCAGGAGAACGGAGGCTCTTAACAGCAAACGAGGATTAAATCTGGAACGTTATTTTTTTTAAATGTCTCATGAACATTTAATGTATTTACACTAACACACACACTAGGTCCCCTGGTGGTCTAGTGGTTAAGATGCAGCGCTCCCACCGCTGCGACCCGGGTTCGATTCCCGGTCAGGGAACCATCCCCAGCCACTCTTAGTGCCGGTCCCAAGCCCGGATAAATTGGGGAGGGTTGCGTTAGGAAGGGCATCCAGCGTAAAACATGTGCCAAATCAAAATGTGCGGAGGATCCGCTGTGGCGACCCCTAACGGGAGAAGCCGAAAAGAGAGAGACACTAACACACACACTACAGTACGGACGCACTCTGTCCCCAGAGCATCATTAATCATGTTTGGAAGTATGTTGACGATAATGCTACTAGCTGTTAGTAATTCATTTTTAATGGATGCTCACATTCCATAGTTCAATCAGAAGGAGGAACGCACTCGAGTAGCAAACTGATTACAGAGATTTCAGTGTCTGGTATGAAGCTGTTGCAAATGTCATTGCATCTCCTTTTTTGCATTGTGTACCTCCAAACAACTCGGAGCCAACAAACAGCCACGATCTGAACATGCAAAATGTCAACGAGAGAGTCAACAATCCATGAGAAACAACACACACACACACACACACACACACACACACACACACACACACACACACACATATTATATATATGCTCAATGATGTCTGTCACCATGTGACATTCTTTAAGTTTACTGTGAAAGCGAGGGTGTGGTCGAGTGCCAGTTTGTGAAATGAGGGTGGAGCCGTAGGCAGTGTGCTTTTACACGGGTGGAACCACAGTATCTGGGCTTCCACGTGGGTCCTGGGCAGGTGCGTCCCCAAACTGATAAAACGGTATCAGCAATTGCGGTCTGCCCGCTACCCGAGACCAAACAGGAAGTGAGACAGTTGGCTTGCTGAATGTTAGCATACGTTTCAGCTGCCTATCAATCAAGGAAAAAGCTGCACTCCGGGTCTGACCTCCATTCACAAACTTAGTGCTTGACCACGCCCCTTTAGCTTTTATTTGTCATAGAAATATATGACTGTATTAACAGCACATTTATTAATGACAAATATAATTTTATAACTTACACATTTTCATATTCTTTTATAATAATTTTAGTATAATTATTTTAATTCTTTAAATAAATTTTTTTTTTATTTAATTTAATTGAGTCTATTTTTATTATTGATTTTATAATTCAAAATTATTAATTTTTTCTTTTTTTTATTGTTTTCTACAAAGTTGAATTTTTTTTTTCGATAATTTCATAATAACATTTCAAATAAAATTTTTGTAACAAGGTTTATTATATTTTCAATATTATTTTGTTTTGAGATGTTTTAATGTTTTAACTATTTGTATAATTTTTGTATAGAATAGAAAGTAATGCTGTATATACAGAAATATTCTTCACAGTATATCAAGAGAATGTTTGTAAAAAATTATATTGTTTATTAAAAAAAGGGACAAATACCCAAAAAGTTACAAACTTTTTTAATAAAAAATTATACAATGTTTTTATTCATTTTCTTACATTTTTGTAAAAAGAAAAGATTACCTTAATATATGTATTTTTAGTTAATTTTGTATGACTAATTGTGCCTTATAGACATAAAACTAATGTAATTTACATAACTTTTTTTTATGTTCAAAAGGTATAAACGAACGAAATTATAATGTGCTAATGTATATTTCTTCTTCTTTTTTTTTAGCTAAAAGGGTTTACAAATAAAAAGGTTGGTAAAGTAAAAGACAATCATTTTCAATAATAATTTTTTTAATATTTTTTTAATATTTCTTTGTAGAAATAGGGACATTTTTGGAGCACCAGTTTGGGAATCCTCATCACTCACCACAACTATCTGCTAAACCCTACAATCATTTACATTTACATTGATACTATTTGGCAGACGCCCTTCACCAAGACCATTTACAATTATGTCATACATACACGTGAGCAGTTAAGGGGTTTAGGGCCTTGCTCAAGGGCCCTATGGTGGCAGCTTGGTGGTACTGTGATGTGAAGCTTTTATTTGTACATTTATTTTTAAAATTTATCATAATTGGTTTTCCTTTAAAACGGTGCTTTGTATCGTGTTGTAAGTGCGAGTTTGTACACCAATACCTTGGCTGGAGTCCCAGCTTTTCATAAAAGAACACAGACGGGTGACGAATGAAGCTCCAGCATACTGAATTACTGTATAATATTCTAAAAAAAAAAGCCCACGCTTTATTTACAAAAGTTTATGGACACCTAACCATGTGCTTTTTAGAACTTCCCATTCCACATTTATTCCCCATTTGCTGTTATAATGACCTCGACTCTTCTGAGAAGATGTTCTACTAGATTTTTTGGGAGATTTGTGCTAAATGTTCTGATGTAGGTGAGAAGGTGAAGAGCCCTAGGGTGCAGTCAGTGTTAAAATTCATCCAAAAGGTCTTCAATAGGGTTGAGGGTCCAAACTCTACAGCAGAAGATCTTCCAGTCCAACTCATGTAAAGCATATCTTAATGGAGCTTAATGTCTTTGTGCAAAAATGTCATACTAGAACAGATTTGGGTCTCCTAGTTCTTGTGAAAGAAAAATTTCATTTTACAGCATCCTAAAAAAACGTCCTATAGACAGTTTGGTGAAGAACTTATACATACCTATTTTTAGCGTCCAAAGGAACTGCTTTCAGCAAACAACAGTTTGCACATCCTGAAGGAGCTTTCATCTCGCTGGAGAATTCAACCACTCCAACCGAAGATCTTTACTACCAAGATTTCACCATAATATCTCCTATTCTACCATGTTTGGGTTATACACAAACATACCTGAGGCATCCACAGTCGTTCCCCTCCCCCATCCGGGTCAGTCTGATCACCTTTCTTTGTTCCTGCTACCCAAATACACACCACTGATCAAACGGGTAAAACCAGCTGCAAGGACATTAAAGGTATGACATTTCTTTTCTACAGCAATAGTTTCAGGATACTGACTGGAACATGTTTGAATCACAGGCCACCCTGGGCTCTCACATGGACAAGTACATCTACACAACATCTGTTTTGGACCATATGAGCATGTGCATTGACAATGTTACATCAACGTCAAACACGTTTTCCTAATCAGAAGCCGTGGATGAACTCAGGTAAATCTGCACTGCTGAAAGCAAGAGATGCTTTCAGCAGTAAAAGAAAAGAGGTATCAGTATTGCCAAACATACATTTAAAATTCAAATAGAAGAGCACTTCCACAACCCCAGACGCAGGTGGAAAGAAATACAGACCATCACAGACTACAAACCGACTCCTCGATCTCAACCAACCAGCAGTGCGTTCCTAACTCAATCCTTAATCACTTTTTTGCTCGTTTCGATCAAGGCATAGGACATTTCACCTCAACCGCTGACTCTTCTACTGTTGACAGTCCACTTGCACTCTCAACAAGAGACGTCTATTCAGCATTTAGCAGAGTAGACGCATGCAAAAAAGCTGGTCCAGACGACGTATCAGCCTAAGCCACGGTACCTACATGCCTAAAGACTACAACCATCATACCAGTGCCTAAGCACTCAGCTGCAGAATGCATAAATGATTTTCACCCAGTTGCACTAAGCGCTATTGTTATGAAGGTGCTTTGAGAAACTGCTTCTGAATCACCTCACTGCGGGGAGACAACCTACACTGGACCCACACCAGTTTGTCTATCGCCCAAACAGGTCGACATAGGATGCAGTTTCCACAGCTTCTCATTCAGCCCTCACCCACCTGGATAAAAACAACACCTACATCAGAATGCTGTTCATTGACTTTAGTTCTGCGTTCGATACAGTCCTCCACACTGTACTGATCATTATGCTCAGTGACCTGGGTTTCTGCACCTAGACATGCAGATCCATTCTGGACTTTTTCACCAACAGACCTCAGTTTGTTGGGCTGGGCAAACAGGTATCCTCAACCATCATTATAAACACCGGCATCCCACAGGGCTGTATTCTGAGCCCACTACTCTATTTCCTGTTCACCCATGACTGTGCTCTGCATAATTCCATAATGAGTCCTTTGCATAATTCCAGCATCTTCATCAAGTATGCAGATGACACCACCGTGGTCGGACATATCAGCAACGACGATTAATCGACATACACTTAAGAGATGCAAAGCCTGACAGCGGGGTCTGCCATCAACAACCTGACCCGCAACGCCATGAAGACTAAAAAGCTCATTGAGGACTTTAGGAAGTCTAACAGCAGGAGACACTTCCAATTCTACATCATTTGGACTGAGGCAGAGAGGGTCTCCGGCTTTATGTTCTTAGGAGTTTACATCTCTAAGGATCTGTCCTGGCACCAGAACACTTCAGCTCTGGTTAAGAAGGCACCGCAACACTTGTCTTCTTGAGGAGTCTTAAGAAGCTCATCTATCCACAGGGACTTCAACCAGTTTTTACCACTGCATTATCGAGAGCATCCTGACCAACTCCATCACTGTATGGTACGGAGGCTGCACTGTGTGTAACATAAAGCCCTGCAAATGGTGGTCAAACCTGCTCACCGCATCACTGGCACCCAACTACCTGCCACTGAGCACCTTTAGCACAGCAGATGTCTGCACAGAGCTCACAACATCATTAAGGACTTTTCACATTCCAGTCACAAGCTGTTTAACCTCCTTTCATCAAGAAGGAGATACAGGAACATATGCACCAGAAGAAGCAGGTTCAGGGACGTCTTTTTTCCATCCACCATCACATTACTGAACTCCACACTTCACCATCAGAACACTGTAATATATATATACAGTACAGACCAAAGGTTTGGACACACCTGCTCATTCAAAGAGTTTTCTTTATTTTCATGACCATGAAAATTGTAGATTCACACTGAAGGCATCAAAACTATGAATGAACACATGTGGAATTATATATGGAATTATATACATAACAAAATAGTGAACTGAAAATATGTCATATTGTAGGTTCTTTAAAGTAGGCATCAAGAGAATGCCAAGAGTGTGCAAAGCAGTAATCAAAGCAAAAGGTGGCTACTTTGAAGAACCTACAATATGACATTTTTCAGTTGTTTCACACTTTTTTGTTATATATATAATTCCATATATAATTCCACATGTGTTAATTCATAGTTTTGATGCCTTCAGTGTGAATCTACAGTTTTCATAGTCATGAAAATAAAGAAAACTCTTTGAATGAGAAGGTGTGTCCAAACTTTTGGTCTGTACTGTATATATAACTTCTGTATATACAATGTACATATTGTACGTTTATCTATCTATCTATCTATCTATCTATCTATCTATCTATCTATCTATCTATCTATCTATCTATCTATCTATCTATCTATCTATCTATCTATCTATCTATCTATCTATCAAGGTGTATTACATCAATCCCTCTTATCTAAAGTGCTTGTGCTTATGAGTATAATTATTTACTAATGATTTAATTATGATTAATTACGTTTATCTCGTTTAGTTCTATATTAAAGCGGTTCACGAGTCTGATTGGTCAGAAGGACGTGATTCATTTTCTCTAGCGGAAACTTTCGCATTCGTGCAACAGGAAACCACATGTGAAACCACAACTCTGTTTCTATAGTAACAGCTCATTCACAGGCACTTATATGGAGTACACTTTACAGTACATAATGGATATAATCACTATTAGACCAGTAATAAAGGTTATAACCACTGTAGGCTTTTGTATAGGGTACGGAAGTTATGGAAGGAGTCTCCAGTGTCGGAGGTTTGGAACATCTCCAGGTCAGAGAAGTTTTTCTGGGGTTTTTTTTATTTTTAATGCTATGGGGTTTCCTTTATAACGTGACAAGCTGTGTGTGTGTGTGTGTGTGTGTGTGTGTGTGTGTGTGTGTGTGTGTGTGTGTGTGTTGCAATCTTCAAGAAAGAGAAAAAGAACCAGGTACAGGAATGAATGTTTATAGTTGCTATAAAAACAGGAACCTCTTTCTTGGCTCATGTAGTCTCGTGTAGTCATAAAAGGATAAAAACCATTTTGTGCTTTGGAATCAAATGTAATTTATAAAAAAAAATAAAGAAGAAATACAAGAGAATTAAATGCTGCCGAATGTTCTGTCTGTGAGGAACATAAAGCTTTTTCTCCTATAGCATTTCTCCATTATTTTTCCTATAACCGCAAACAGCCCATAGTTTTATATCTAAAATTTGTATATACTTTTTTATTCTTTTCTTGCTTTTATATAATGTTGAATTGGGAGTTATGGACAGAATACAGTCAACAGTCAACATGGATACAAACATGTATTGATACAATATTTCTTATATATATATATATATATATATATATATATATATATATATATATATATATATATATATATATATATATATATATATATATATATATATATATATATACAGTACAGACCAAAAGTTTGGACACACCTGCTCATTCAAAGAGTTTTCTTTATTTTCATGACTATGAAAATTGTAGATTCACACTGAAGGCATCAAAACTATGAATTAACACATGTGGAATTATATATGGAATTATATACATAACAAAAAAGTGTGAAACAACTGAAAAATGTCATATTGTAGGTTCTTTAAAGTAGCCACCTTTTGCTTTGATTACTGCTTTGCACACTCTTGGCATTCTCTTGATGGCTACTTTAAAGAACCTACAATATGACATATTTTCAGTTCACTTTTTTGTTATGTATATAATTCCATATATAATTCCACATGTGTCCAAACTAATTTATCTCATTTCTATTTTGTATTATTTATCTTTTTTTTTCTTTTATTTTTAGCATTTAGCATTATAAATAAAGTTTTATAACAAGGTTTATTATATTTTAAATATGAAAATAATACTTTAAATACTAAAAATAAATATTAAAACTTTAATAATGTTAGGTTTTGAAATGATGACTTTTATAAATAGATTTTTATATAAAAAAAACAGACTATTCTTTACAAGAAATTGTGAAAATATAAGAAATTAATATTTTTGAAAATTGTATATTTTTTTCCTTTATTTAGTTACATTATATAAAAATCATTTTGTTGAATATTTCTAATTTCTATAATAAATGTATAATTGTTTTTCAAAATATTATTTTTTTTGTTTAATTGTGCCTTATAGACAGAAAATTTGTCATTTTCATAACTTTTGTTAAAATATAAATTAATGAAAATAATGTGCTATTGTAAAATAAAAAAATTATAATTACAAAAAAAGGAAAATGTAAAAATAAAAAAAATTGGTACATCTCTGTGGTATAACGAAATCTACTTAAACGTATACATAAATTATATTATAGGAAAATAATGCACAAAATAATAAAAAAAATTAAAAAAATTATAATAATTACACAATGCAAAATTTTTTGTATTTCTATGGCATTGTGTAATTATTATAATATTTTTAAAGCAATTTTGTGCATTATTTTCCAATAATATCAGATATCAAAGAATCAAAATAATCAAATTATTTCTT